>NC_039360.1:185555756-185892066 GCF_003573695.1 Papaver somniferum | reverse complement strand
CGATTACCATCTAAGGCCTCAAATACCATTAAGATACGGTTCCATATCTGCTCTTCGGATTCCGATTTGTGGAGCTTGTGAACACGATCATGAGCAGTTACCACAACTCACGCTCTATAAATAGCACAATCTTCTTCTTCGGCAAAAGCAATATCCATGTTTTTTGTTATGAAAATTAAAACTGAAGAGAGGAAAGAGTTTGGTGCAATTGGGGTGATAGATATGAGTTTCTTCATATAGGTTTAGGGTCCAACGACTCTTTTTGTTTTTCCCAAAAACTCCAACGGCTAATTTGACGAAAGTTGAATGTGGAGAAACCAATAATCGATAGGTATTGTATTTAGCATATCTACCGATTATGGTAGCTTTCAACATTTGAATTTGGGGCAACTTATAATCGGTAGGTTTTGTAATATATTTAACTCCCGATTAACGCTGCATCCAAAACACGAACCAAGTGGTTATGGCTGGCTGTGTACACTCAAAACATATGGAATATGGCAAGGGTTCGATCTGTGGCTCCTTATAATCGGTAGGTTGCTAAGTTGTATTCCCTTCCGATTATAGCAGCCTTCACCTTCTTCTCTATAACTCTAACAACTCACAAATGAAAAAGAAATGGAAAAAATGAAACAGAAATCATTCTAATACTGCATCGACTACAATCGGAAGTCTGGGAAATATTTTGGCTTCCGATTGCAATCGGAGGATAACAATGTTATCATATCCTCCGAATATATAAGGGTAATTTCGCCATTACGAATTACGCGAGATAAGGACTGGCTACATTTTTCCTTTGAGTGACCTTTTTTGTTTTATTGTTGGCCCCTAAATCCTTTCGAGTGGCCCCTAAAAATGTCAGGCAAAAAAACCATGGTCCCAAAAAATTGTTCTTATATAATTTCGACTTCCTAATATAGGGAATGGGTTAAAGTGGGCCTATTCCCTTCTCTCACACGGTATTTGTCGCCGGAGAATCTCCGGGGAAACAAAATCATTTCTCAAATCATTTTCGGTAAACATCTTGTGTTATTTCGTCTTCTCACTTCTCACTCTCAAGTCTCACGCATCTCAGTTGCTCTACTTTCTCACTTCTCAGTAATAACTGATAACTACGGTGAGAGAAAGAAGGAAAATTTGGTACACAAAAATGAGCCAATGAAACTGTTTTAAGGTAAAACAATTTGAGAGAGAGAGAGTGAGACATCGATTACTAGAAGATGATTACTGGTGGCGCCAGTCAATAGGTAATAAATGGCAATATTTTCTTTTCTTTTCTTTCTCTCTCTCTTTCTGACCAAAACCAGCTTGGATCTCTCTAAATAGTTCAGATCTTTTAATATACTATATTTGAAGTAGTTGATGATATTTCATATACTACAATTGCTAAGGTTTAAAAATTTGGATTTTGGTATTTCTGAAACCGGGTTGATTAAAATTTGCTGAAGATATCAGAATGGCAGTGAGTTTTTTACACTTTCTCTGTAGTTTTATTCCCTTTCGGGTTGTTTTAATATAACCAGAAATGATGATGTTTCTTTTCTTGTTGATGTGGTGGGGTTATTTTATTTTTGATTGTTTGGTTATTGGTTCTTTTAGATGTCATCATGTATCTGAGTGTTTGCTTTTTGAATTTGTGATTTATTGTGAATTAGGTTCAGTAATCAGTGGGTTTGTTTTGTGGATGTAAAAATTTGAGTGTCCCTGAGCTTAGAGACTCTCTTTCTTTTATTGTGTCCCATTATTGTGCTTTGTTACTTTGAATCTATACAGTCTTCTTGTTGATGCATAATGTACGAGAATATGTCCCGTAAAGAATAGATAGAAACACAAGATAGCTTCGGCTTTCTGTTGATTAATGGCTGTGTGTACAAAATGATGAAAACAACTTGGACTTTCTGAATGAGAGTGCCGACGACATAGATTTGGATGATCAGTGCTTTGATTCTCTAACTCGACCTAGGAACATGAATTGGGCTAATGGATCCTTTTCATTTGTTTGTAAATGTTAATCATCTCATTCAGGAACTAGTTTTGTATCTCTATGAGTTGTAGGTTAATGCACTACAGATGGAAACTTTGATTGTTTGTTAATGTTGATGATTAGCTAGGTACGTGACGTAAATCTTCATAGTAACAGTTCTTAAAAAATAGTTTCTTTTGTCCTGTGCTATTTTGCAATGAATTGGATTGAACACGGTTTTCTGTGTGTAACCATATAGGACTTCTTTAGCTTCTTGGTGAGTTTAGTCTTTATGGTAGAGGCAAGCTCCATCTTTTATTGTTTATTTTCGCAAGAAATTCTATGCTGGTGTGGATGTATGAGGCACTAGGAGGAAAACCTTGATGCTTTCATTCCCTCGTGGTTGTCTCTATACTGACAGACATGATTTCCAACAATCATTTGTCCAAAACAGGCAATTGAATTTTATCTGTTTTAGATGCTTTGGAGAACCAAGTATCTTGAGAGAAGAGCATAGTGTGTCATTCACTAAGAGGTGAAACCTTCTGTAGGTGTAGACGAATTATTGAACCATGTAAACTTGAGTGCTCATTTTTCTTCTCTTCTTATTTGCTCTCTATTTTCTTACTTCTTCCTGAAATCAAATTTGAGAATGAGGTTGAAATTTGACTGGATTTTCTCTGGTCAAATCATATCCATGGGTAATCAAGAAATTTCGAAAGAACGAGAGGAATATTAGAAAGAGGTGCATATAAAACTAGAATGCTTTTGTTCCTTTTATTCTCTTTCTCTTTTCTGTCGGTTTTCTTTATTCATTTTCAGACGAGATCGAGCAAAACAGGTTTCGTCCGTGGCGACGAAACCTGACCTTGTGACTTTGAATGTTTGGCCTCATTTTCTCATTCCATATTTGAGGCTGATTAAGAGCTTTATTTAAAGAGTTTTAGAAAGAAACAAAATCAATTACCCAGGAGGATTAGTAAGATGAGAAATATGAGTCAAAGAAAGAAACAAACTAAGGTTTCCATGTATTTTGACGCATTACCTTTTATACTTTGAGCTATCAGTAGTTTTTCTGAGAGAAATAAAATAGTTGCTTTTTGTCCCACTCATGTACCCCGTCTTTGATGTTCGACTAACTAGACTCGGCTGTCTTCATGCATAATATGACCCCCATGATAAATGATACTACCTCCGTTTCTGGAAAAGTGTTACTTTCACAATTTCAATTTGGCCTATTTTTAGGCTAAAATGAAAAAGTGAAAGTAACACTTTTCCAGAAACGGAGGGAGTATTACATAAGTAGTTGTCTGCACAAATATTTTATAATGCTAAATCAGTCTTTGGGTTTCCAAGCCATTTGTATCTCTTTCAGAAAGAAATACTGGAGCACGGCTAGAAAATTGTCATGAAATTTAAGTTTATTTCTTGCATTTCTTAGTATTTTATGTAAGTTACTTTATTGAACGTCATATGCTGTCAAATTTAATTCCATCTTTGCAGTCTAGCATTATTAGTTGCTGAACTGTCTTGTGCTACTCTTGATAGAGACATGCAATATTTGCCATTTTAAGACTTTTGTGAACGTAACAATTTAAATATTGCAGCAAAAGTCACAAATACCCAAATTTGGAGACTGGGAAGGCGAAGAGAATTACACGGTTTATTTTGATAAGGCAAGGAAGGGTAAAGGGGGAAAGATGACCAATCCAAATGATCCTCAACAAAGTGGTGATATATTGTCTGATGATACACCAATAGTTAGAGCTCCACCAATAAAAACTGGTTTTCAACCAGAGATACCAGTGGAATCCAAGGTTCAGAAGCCTAGGCATGAGCGCAGGTCAAGCAGAGATGACGGAGGCCTCAGGCAAATAAGCCATGAAAATTTCAATCGCAAAGCCAATAATGGCACATATCATCATCAACAAGGCGATAATGGTGTAACTTTAGGGGACACTCCAAAAAAAGGAGGCAGGACAAGTGCTGCTGGTTCCGAACGCAGTGTTGAGCAATCTCCTATGCACCCACATTATCAAGCAAAGGTTGGAGGCCGAGGTGGTGGTAGTGGACCTGGAAGCGCACGGTCTTCTCCTTCGTGGGAGAAAAAAAACTCCGAAGGTAGCCACGGTTTAGCTCCAAGCACTCCGGGAAGATCACGACTAAGATCGGTTACTCGAGGCGATGAAACAGTAAGTCTCTTTTCACTTCCCTGACCTTTTAGTATTTATTTTTTACTATGTGGTGCATCACTTCTCAGTTTTTTTCAAAATCCCAACCAAATGAATGTTCTGGTTAACTGAAAACCAAGATATTCAGACAGCACCTTTCAGCACATCAGCATACTGTAAACCATTTAAAAGAAAAAACAAAACCAGAAGCTGCAACATGTATGGGTAGAACAGCTGATCATATGTGAACCTGTCAACAATGAATCCACCCTGCTGATCATTGTAGCATCATGAATATCATTTGTGTGAATGCAAGTTGCTTAAACCGAAAGTGGTTAAGCATGTGCACTTAAGGTGAAGCACCATATAACATTTGTTAGCTGAGCTGGTTTCTAAATAAAACCAGATTTCAGCACTTATAAGTGAACTCTAGACTTCATATGGAGAATTGGTTGGATCTGATTGCTTGGTTGAATTTGACTCGGTCCCCAAATTTCACTTCCTTTGATATATGAAAAACTGTCTTATTAAATAAAGCATCTCCAAAGGGGTGTGAAAGTCTTAAAGAAACTGCCTCAGTAGGAGAAGTTGGACTCCACCTCAAGAAATGTTTTCGATGGCGGTGTGTGAGACAGGCTGAATGAGTGTGTCTAGGCACAGTTGGACACTATTAGTCACACCCACATCAGCATTTCTTCACTAAAAACTCCCAAAAACATGATACAAACTACCACTGAAGAGGGCTTCTATCGTAGGATGCGTTGTATTTTTTGGGGGACCACGTCATATCCAGTGGTTCGTTGAAATTAACCATGTGGTGCAAGTCATTTCTTCTTGGGTGTCTTATGTGTGGCCCCATCAATTTATCTTCACTAGTCTCCAGTGGGAAGTGCCTTATTCTTGTTTCCTGGTGTTCTTTAATCTTGAAATTTGACGTGGTCTGGAGGAGAATGTCTACTCTCCTCTAAGCTCACTCATGAAATCACGATCTAGTCAAAAATCCATATTAAGACCTTCACCGTCCACTGGAGATGCTCCGACACAAACTACAAAAATGTCTTGTAAGATTTCCGCACAGGTTACTTAGCCAATGCCGTTGGTGATGTGGATAGCTCTTCTTCTCAAATTTTCTGACATGTGGCCATGTTTAGATGTTAGTTGTAATTTATTTTTTGGGGGTTTTACTTAAGACACCTGAACATGTTATGAAGTCTCCTAAATACTCAATGTACTAGGTTTTGATCTTGATTTTGTATATCCTCTGACAGCCAGACAAAGGTGCTGCTGTACCAAAATTCGGGGACTGGGATGAGAGTGATCCTGCATCAGCTGATGGGTTTACTCACATCTTCAACAAAGTGAGAGAGGAAAAGCAGGGGGGGGCAGCAAAGCTGCCTAGCATGTCCAATGATTCTTACTCTAATGGTCACAAGCAAGTCAATTATGGAGATTCCGCGGTATGTTTCAATCTTTTATGCTACAGTAAATCCTTGCACCTGGCATTTTAGCTCTGCGCAAAAATCAACCGTTGTGTTAGTTGGTCCTATTATGTATTCATTTTTATCTGCCGTGTTGCTTGCAATTTCTGGATTCTTGCTGATATGTTGACTTGATTCTTTTTCTTCTATTTAGATGTGCGGCTGCCTTTCATGGTGCAAAAAATGACGCTGATGATGCAGCTTGTGAATCAACATAAGTTGTTCCCGACCTGTAAATAGCTCTGAAAGCTGTCTCTGTCTATCTCTATCTGTTCCTCTGTCTATATGTAACTCTTTCCAGAAGTGCATTCTTTATGTCTCACTGTGTGTCTTACCCTCTAGTCTACTTTGTGATATGTGAAAAAAAGAAAAAAAGGACACGATTTTCTCGGGAAAACACTTCTCTCTTTTCTTTTCTTTCCTTTTATCCCTTGAAAGCTTGAAATTATTGTCATTTACTATTTCCATAGAGGATTATTATTTTTGGTGAAAGAAAGAAACGTTTTTAAGTTCCTAATCCATCTTCTATTTTACTTTTTATTAAAGAAGGTAATTTATGAGGGATTTTCCGGAAACTACAACAATCAATAAGAATAAGATCCATATAACAAAGATAAAGATAGTTTGATCGGGCTTCATGAATCCCTTATCGAAGTCTATCAAAGTCCTAACTAATACAGTTTAACCAGAGGAAATCTAGGTTTAGAGGACGACGCTAATCGTAATTAGGACAAATAAGTGTCAATATTGAGATTCTAATATGCAGAGAGTCCTTTATTTATATTTATAAATATGACTTGGTAGCTTACAAAGTTGGGTTCGTGAACTAGTTTCCATGATTACAAATTACTTTGTCATCAAGCAGGCTTAACTTTTCCATAAAGATTGATCATATAAACATGCAAGAATTTTTCCTTGATTCAAAAGAAAAAAAAAGGTACAATTGATGCCATATGTTGTGTACCAAGTGATTTGCCAAAGAACAATGGTTAAGTTGTTTCGGAACTGAAAAACATAAAAACTGGAGTATAATATCATAAGACCAGAATCGGTTCGTGAACTGTCCAAAACAGTTTGTAAATAAATAGTTGTCTCGTAACTCGGAGACTTTTTGTATTTGATAAGTTCGCGAGCTGTCAGAAACAGTTTGTGTACTCAAATACAAAAAGTATCCAGGAACCTTTCAAAATCAAAAGTTCATGAACTACATAAATAAGTTAGTGTACTATTGAAATAAAAAGTTATTAGGAACATCTCAAAATAGACCACTTTGAGAACAAACAAAATCAGTTCATGTATGCAAGTTTAATTAAAAATAATTCATCAAGTTTGTTAGAGAAATGCTCGGTTGAACCCACAAGTTTTGTTTTCTCAAGCTTGTTGTCAACGTTAGATGATCAAAACTATTTCTTAATTTATGGTCTACTAAGTTAAGTCTCGGACTAGGTTAGAATATGGTAGTTGAGTATCACACATCACCCTCGAAGACTGAAGATCGACGAAGACATTTGAAGAACTTCTGTATCAGGTATGTGAAGACTGAACCATTTTATTTTACTCACTATCTTTATCTGTTGAGACTATGTCGTATGACTTCTAATAGATTTACAAAGAAGAAATTTCAAGTCAAGCTTGTCTTCTCAAAAATCTCGAAATATGAATCTAACATATTTGTAAAAGGTCCTTAACAATATTAGTTCGAAGTAATTTATTGTTTAAGAGTTAATCCGTGGATCAATTAAAAATTGCTCATACAAGTGATTTTATCAGTTGAGAATGCTTCAAACATCATAAGAGAGAGAAATTCACGAACTTCTGATATTTCTGCTCATGGTAGGTTGGCAAACTAGTTTTGAAAAAGCTCTAACAACCACACCCAATATTTCGCTCAGCAATTTGTATAGACAAACTCCAATATACTTTTAAGAGAATCAACTAAAGAGTCAGACTCAATCTTAATAAAAAGTATATCAAAGAGTTATATCTCAATTTCTCGATTCAATACTTACTCAAGCAAATAGAAATCTGCGAGTCTAATTGAATACAATAGAAATTAACCTGAACGGTACCAAAGACCAATGTTCAAGGATCAATCAAATTCAATCAACAACCAAAGGTCGGATTTCCCAATTGATCGATTCAACGCACAACCTGTGATATTTTAATTATATAACAAAATATAATGCGGAAAAGAAATAACACAGACACCAGAAGTTTTGTTAACGAGGAAACCGCAAATGCAGCAAAACCCCGGGACCTAGTCCAGATTGAACACACACTGTATTAAGCCGCTACAGACACTAGCCTACTACAAACTAACTTCCGTCTGGACTGTAGTTGAATCCCAATCAATCTCACACTGATCCAAGGTACAGTTGTGCTCCTTACATCTCTGATCCTAGCAGGATACTACACACTTGATTCCCTTAGATGATCTCACCCATAACTAATAGTTGCTATGACCCAAAGTCGAAGACTTTAATAAACAAATCTGTATCACACAGAAAAGTCTACATGAATAGATAAATCTGTCTCCCACGGAAATACCTACGAGTTTTGTTCCGTCTTCTGATAAATCAAGGTGAACAGGAACCAATTGATATACCGGACTTATATTCCCAAAGAACAACCTAGAAATATCAATCACCTCACAATAATCTTAATTGTATGGTAGCGAAACAAGATATTGTGGAATCACAAACGACGAGACGAAGATGTTTGTGACTACGTTTTATCTTGCCTATCGGAGATAATAATCTCGAGCCAATTATTCCAATTGCAATCAACACGATAGAAACAGCAAGATCAGATCACACAACTACAGAGAAAATAGTTGGGTCTGGCTTCACAATCCCAATGAAGTCTTTAAGTCGTTAACCTACAGGGTCTCGATAGAAACCTAAGGTTAAAGGAGAATCGACTCTAGTTTACAACTAGTATCACATAGGAGGTGTAGGGATTAGGTTTCCCAGGTTTTAGAGTTCTCCTTTATATATTCTTCAAATCAGGGTTTGCAATCTAAGTTACCTTGGTAACAAAGCATTCAATATTCACCATTAGATGAAAACCTGATTAGATTCAAGCTAATATCTTTCAACCGTTAGATCAAACTTAGCTTGTTATACACACATTAAATGTAACTTCTTTTGGGTTTGAGTAACCGTACCTAAAGGTGTATAAGTCGTTGGTTCAACGGTAGTTAACCATAGGTTAGCCATATGAGCACCTTCATATCAACCTTATTCTTCTTTACCACAACTAGTTCAAATGACTCAAATGAACTAGTTAGAGAGTTGTTCAATTGCTTAGATCTCATGGAATTATACAAGACACAATCGAAACAAAAACAGTTTTGATTCACTCAAATCGATTCATGAACATTATAGCCACGGTTTGCAAAGATTGCATTCCTTAATATATAAATGTCTTAATTCACGAATTAAACTGTTTTTAGAAAATAACCTACTTAAGTAGGCATACCGGTACGCGGACTTAAGTACCCGGAATAAGTTTGTATTCAGTTCACACACTCCAGCAGAAATTCACGGGATGTGAACTTCCGGCAGTACGCGGACTTTAGCTCTGTTTATCCTGAGCAGTAAAGTACGCATACTTTCGTTCAAGGATATTGGACTTACACACATATGAGTTGTCTCACAATGTTTATATCCAACCATGGTTATGTATTCTAAACTCTCATTTAAATCATTGAAACATTCTTAGAGTACGTTATATAGTTGTTGTTCACAAACTATTTTTCGTCAAATCGATTTTCAAGTAATTGAAACTAATATGACTTTCGTTACTAGTAAAGATGAACTTGGCCAAAGAGAAAGCTTACCAACACATATTTCAAGAAATAGATAAGCGAGATAATCTCAGCTCAAAATAGTACATGTGTATAATCATAGTCTATATATCAATACGACTTTTGTCTCAAGATAGGAGATAAAGTAGACTTTTGAGTGATAGATAAGTTCAAGTCTCCACATACCTTTTTGTCGATGAAGTTCCACCAGTTCCTTGAGTAGTTCTTCGTCTTTGCATGATGAACACCGTGGAGTCTAGAGCTCAACTATACTTTCTATCAATCAAGACTTATATTTTTGGCAACTAAACTTGACAAACAAGCTTGAGATAGCAACGCTTGCGAGTTCGACCAAGCAGTGCTCTAACAATCTCCCTCTTTGTCAATTTTAGTGACAAAACTGTCAATACATATGGAATACAAAATAAATAAACTTTTCAGCTTCTCTTCCACATGCATGATCTCCTTGGTTCTTCAACATTACTCGAAATCTTCGTCACTTCCAAGTACTCCAATGATTCCAAAGATAGTTAATGCAACATCATCGTTGTTGAAGATCCGCAGCCATAACAATGAGAAAACAAAAACTCTCAATCATTGTTACACAATGTCATAGTATTATTACACATCATCAACATTCAATTGTATCACAACTTCGACAACAATACTATGGTGATATGTATCACTCCCCCTTAGTCAATACTTCATCTCACATGAAAAACCACTCCCCCTTACATAATGATCCGAAAACCATATGTATTTGTAGTGCGAACTACACATTAATTCTCCCCCCTTTTTGTCAATAAAATTGGCAAAGGTACGAAAACTAGTGGGATCCTCATAAAATTTCCATAGAGACACTTCATGACCAAAAGAAAGTACATATCAACTTTTTAGATGCAATCATATAGCCGAAGCTAAATGCTTTCATCAAGGAGTTTATAGAGATACAAGATAGCCCCTACAATATTCCACATCTGCACTCCCCACAAAGATTTGGCAATTAAGCACAAGTTCAATTAAGAACTCTCCCCCATAAAATGTCATTCTCGAGAGAACAAAAAGAGCGACCTTACTTTCACAAGAAAAGAAGGATTTCTTTGGACATTAACAAATCACATAAGAGTATGAATTTGTATCCAAAAACTCAATTAAATTAACCACAAGAGAACCCATGATTAATTTAATCGGAAATGCTCAACATAAGAGAACTTACGGAGATGCATAGTACATACATAAAAATGTAGATCAGGGAAGATCAATACTATGGAATAGACAAAGATTCATTCTATTTCTCATCACTATATGCACAATGACATGGAAGATCATGTTAATCATGAACAATTTTTTAGACAGACATGGATTCATCCATAAAATGTCACACTCTTTTTTCCTGATAAACCAATACAAAAAATTGTGCTCTCGTTTATTGTGCTTTTCTCATCCGTAATTAAGAGCACGAAGGAGGATGAGAGTGCACAATCTTGATACAACTAAGTTGTATCGAAGTAAGCTTTCTCTAGCTTACAGCGAGTATCAGAAACATAGTTCATGTTTCACTTTTGGAATTTTTGGTCAAAATATTTTCTCCCAGGATAATGATCTTTTCTAACGCTAGAGATATGATCATGTGGAGAAGATGTACTGATGTGAGAATTTTCAGGGATAGATAAATCTCTCTTAATTGTATCAATGATATTTTCATAAGATTTTCTCATTCTAAGGATTTCCTTATGATGCACATCAGTATGATTGTCTGAAACAATTATCAGAAATTTCTGATTGTTTCCTTTGGCAGAGATTCTCTCTTTCCCTTTCTCCAGGAGTCGTTCTTCATCAAAACAAGAATTGTTTCGATATGGGTGAGGAGGAACCTTTTTCCAGAAGCGATTATCAACTCTTTCTTCTAATTATTTTGAGTTGATCTTATCGGGTAGTGGTATATTCTGTCTTTCTACTGAGGAATGGTCTTTCAGTGTTTTAAGACAAGAAACTTCTTTCAATATCTTTACCACCGCATTTTGAAGAAGTATAAGTTTCCTGTCAAGTGACTGAAAGTTGTATTCCTTAAGATCACGTTCACGGAATCGGTTCAAAGTTTCCTTTGGACAAGATTTCGTCTGATCATCAGTAGATGTAGAAGCTGATTTCTCATCCTCTTCTGACTTGATGTAGTTAGGTAAACTACCATCATCATGATTTGTTTCGGGTGTGATCAAACAATTTTTGTTATCACAATCTCTCAAAGTCGAACAAGGACCTTTGGTTTCTTCATCAGAAGAAATTATAACAGAATCATTAGTCAGAGTCATAAGTTGTGTCTCTTTATCTTGAGTAAGAGATTTAAGAGCTTCTAATTTGACAGTGAGATTCATATTCTCTTTGGTTAGAATATTCAGTTGAATGTCTTTATCTCTGATCTCATTTTTAAGAAGATTTGACTCTGTCTTTAATATCAACACTTTTTAGACAGAAATTTTATAGGCTTTAGGAGTTTTACCAACTCTTTATTAACATCTTCTTTTCCATCAGAGAACGACTCAGATGTACTCTTGATTTTCATGACTCCTAGATCGTGGGTCAATGAATTGGTAACATCTTTAACTTTTGAGTATTCATACTCTTGCATAACGTTAACTGAAACAGACATAGATTCAATTCTTATAGGTTGGATTGCACCAAACACAGATTGTTAGATCTTTTCGTTTTTGTCTGCTCTGATACCAATTGAAAAGACGAGGGTACCCAAATATACCTCAATCTAAAACTTTTCCACCTATAAGTCCTTTCTCCGAAAGTGATTGTCTATGGACTAAGGCTAGACAATACAACTAATCGGTTCACACTTCGTGTTATCGTCTATGGATACGAGATCGAGACAATACGACAACAAGATAACTTGTGTGATTGACTATGGATACAAGATCGAGACAGTACATCAACGAAGTATGTTTACTTGATAATAGGTTCAGACTTAACTAAACACAATATGATTTCTATCAAGTAAATATGAATTAACGTTTGTGTATTTTACTTCTAATTATAATAAAAACAATTATAATTACGGAAATAGAAAAGTAAAATACACAGCAAGATTTTATTAACAAGGAAACCGCAAATGCAGAAAAACCCTGGGACCTTGTCCAGAATTGCATACTCTCAGGATTAAGCCGCTATAAAAAAACTAAACCAACTTCGTATAGTTGAGACCAATCAACTAA
Source organism: Papaver somniferum (assembly GCF_003573695.1). Taxonomy (NCBI): domain Eukaryota; kingdom Viridiplantae; phylum Streptophyta; class Magnoliopsida; order Ranunculales; family Papaveraceae; genus Papaver; species Papaver somniferum. Next base: position 185,879,425 of record NC_039360.1, on the reverse strand, counting down.
ACCTATAGTTCACCTAGTTCCGTTTGTATCCCTGCGCCTCCAACTTGCAATAAGTCACGCACTTGGAATAATTCCTTTGGTTCGTATTCCAAACAGTAAAGGAACAAAAAATCTATTCGGTAACAACTCTTTTCAAATAAGTGATATGAGTTTGACAAAAGGCTCTTCTGTTTAACCCAATAAACTCCTTTGTCAGGTTCTTAGATCTATCTATCAACAATTACCAAAGTAATTGTTTAGACTATGCAATCAATACTTCGAATCACAAAGAATCGTATTGATATCGATCTACTCAATTAGTTATCACAAAGATAAACCGATTATAGTTGGATCCCCAGCCGATCAAGTTTTGTGCACACCAAAGATTATGAACCCAAATCAGAAATCTTCTTCGTCTTCAAATCTTCTTAGATCTTCAATAAACACCTGCCCACAATCAACTTGAATATCTTGTGATCAATCACACACAGAACGGAGTCTGTTAACAATGGATTATCACAAGACGTCTTTAGATCTATAAACAGTCTAAAGATCCTCGTCGAAACTTCGATCTAGTTTGAGTGAATCTTATATCAGAAGAGAAGATTCTCAAGCATAAACAAACTAGGTGCAAAGTTCAACAACCTTTAGTCAATCAAATCAATCGAAAACTAATAATAAACTGTAATTATCTAGTTTCCCACCAACGGTACTCGTAGAGCTTCCCAATCCCAAAGAAGTCTTTAAATCGAGCGGTCGTAAGAGATTTCGCCTAATTAAGGTATTTTCCTCTCCGAATAGACGGCTCCACCAATAAAAACACAACTAGGTAGTTTTGATGGCTCTGAGGATTAGTTTGCTCGAAATGCAAACTTCAATATTTATAGACCAAGGAAGTTTGGACACCAAGGAATTTCCAAAACCGAAAATATTCTCAAGATATGCAATATATTTCCAAATTCGGTTTCCATAATTCCTGGAAATGCTTTGTCCAAATATTAACCAAAATTTCAGTAAAAAATCTCCAATTAGTAAATGCACATTACCAGTTTTTATTTTCTAAAGATATGCATTTTAATTACTGGAAATTAAAAGCATATAAAACTAAAAACCTTAATTAAAAGATTCTAAATTTATTTCGATCCGGGATTCTCCTTTAGATATTAAGGAATATCTTTGAACAATAAAAGATAAGAGTTACTGCACATGTTCAAAGTATGTCAACATCTTTACTTTGCAAATCCTTTTTCATATTTACAATCTTGGAACCGATTTGCCACACTTCCAAACAAGTTTAGAATTGGTGCATCTGACTTCCAAGAACTATGTGATTGATTATCCTATCAAATCACCATTAATGGGTTTCACGGTTCTACCAAAACAAGTTTTGGTTCTACCTCCATGTGGGTACTAGGATTAGTCACACTAGTTACCAAAACTTGGTTGACTAGGTACTAGGATCAGTTACCACATATTTATGGTATAAACTTGTATTCGGTTGCACAAGTCATAGGGTCGGTTCCCCAATTACTAAAAAGGATCGATTCCCTCTTACATGTGATCGGTTGCACCTCTTACTAGGATCGGTTCCCTAATGTCTAGAGTTGGTCATACCAATTACACTAAATCGATCATACCATCTCAGGTGATTACTTAAGATCGGTTTCACTAATAAAAGTCATACCAATACAAAAGTCAGGCCTTGTGAATAGTTTTACCAAGATACATAAACAAGTTATGAACGGTTATACTAAACACACATATTGGTAATCCAAATATTTGCAATGAATAACAATACCAATAAGCTTAGTTGTTTCCCTTTCGATTCATAAAACAAGTTTATGAATTGTACTTCCTTTAAACGAATGTAAAACATTATTTCCTAGGACGAAATATTCACCCATACCCATACATAATCACAATAGCATTGATAGGATTATGTCGATGTCTTATATACGAATTTCAAGAGATAGACGTTATACTTCGTATTGTAATTCCTTACTACGTTAGGAATGAATGTAAAACATTATTTCCTTAATACGTTAGGAATCATTCACAACTTCACAGTTATGTTTTCAATATGCACGACTTGAAAGATACGTTAGGAATGAAACAGTTCAAGTCAAATATTACTAACCTCAAGAGGAAGGATGATGTCAACGTTGTAGCTCTTTACTTCTTCACATTATTCAAGTCTTCACGTAATACTTTTAAGTCTCATATCCTAGTAATTTTCTAGCTAACCTATACGAATTTGACTCTAGTAAATAATCAAGCGACTCTTTAAATGAGTTTTGGTTCACTAAAATATGACAACCAAACTTGACATACCGACACTTGGTGGGTTCAACCGAGCAATGCTCTAACAATGGTTAATCATTCTAAACTCCAATTTCAATCATTGAAACATTCTTGGAAGATGGGAATAGCTGTCTCACACAAACTATTAGCTTCAAAGTAATTTTCAAGTGATCAATAGATCAATACGAAATATTTCGAGTCTACATCAAATGACTGTCTCACACAAATCATGTAAGATGTTACCAGGCGATTTTCATATGATCATCTTTTGACTTTCATCAAGAATAAAAGATGGACTTGGTTAAAGCGAAATCTTAGCAACAAATATTCCGAGAAATATGTAAGTGAGTTAAATTCATCTCGAAATATCAAATGTGTATAATGTAAAGTCTATATAGCTATACGACTTTTGTCTCAATGGGAGATAAAATAGAAATACACTTCTAAGTGATAAATGATTTCAAGTATCCACATACCTTTTGTTGATGAAGTTCCACAAGCTCCCCTTAGTAGTTCGTTGTCTTCAATCGATGAACGCTGTGATGTCTAACGCTCAACTACACATTTTATCCTAATCTGAGACATATCTATAAGTAGACTAGATATCAAGACTTATAGTTTTGACAACTAAATTTGAAACAAGCTTGAGATAGAAATGCTTGCGAGTTCGACCGAGTAGTGCTCTAACACATAGTTTTCGTACCTTTGCCAATTTATATTGACAAAAGGGGGGAGAATTATTTAATAGTTCACATTATATACATATGGTTTACGGATCATCATGTAAGGGGGAGTGGATTCCATTCTAAGATGAAAGCATTGACTAAGGGGGAGTGATACATATCACATTCGTATTATTTCAAAGTTGTGATGCAATTGGATTTTGATTCTATATAATAATACTATGATATTAATAACAATGATTGAGAACTTTCGTTTTCATATTGTTATTGCTACAGATCTTTAACAACAATGATGCTGAGTTGAACACATCCAGAATCAATAGAGAACTTGAAGTAACGAAGGATTCAAGGAAGTTGAAGAGCCAAGGAAATCAAGCATGATGGATTAGAAGCTACAAAGTTTATTTATTTTGTAATCCATATGTATTGTCATTAAAATTTATAAAGGGGGAGATTTTAGAGCACTGCTTGGTCGAATTCGCAAGCGTTGTTATGTCAAGCTTGGTTGTTGAATTTAGTTGATCAAAACTATATACTTGATTCCTAGTCTAGTTATACATATGTCTTGGGTTAGGATATAAGTGTGTAGTTGAGCATTAGACTTCACGGCGTTCACCAAATCAAGAAGAAGATCTACTGAAGAGCTTGGAGGAACTTCATCAACAAATGGTATGTGGAGACTAAAACCTATCTATCACTCAGAACTCTATTTTATTTTATATTCTAAAGAAACTAAGTCGTACAGATATATAGACTTTTACATTATACACATTTGATATCTCGATCTGAGTTTATCTCATTTATATATTTCTCAAAATACGTGTTGCAAGCTTTTTAGCTTTAGCTAAACTTCATCATCTACTTGACGAGTTTAGTTGTAGACAATTTATTAGTTGGAAACTAAATATTAAGTCAAGATGATTATGTGAAAATTACCTTGAACATCTTACATGATTTGTGTGAGACAGTCATTTGATATTAACTTGGGAAGTTTCATATTGATTGATTAATCACTTGAAAATTACTTGAAGCTAGTGGTATGTGTAAGATTACTGGTAGGTCGGGAAAGATACCTACAATTATACTGCAAGTGCACATCATCTATAATTGACAGGGAAAATACAGGTCGATCCCACAGAGACTAGGGCGATGTAGAGTTGATTCTAAGGTCTAACCAATACTAATTCAGATTAAGAGGTTGTTGTCGATACGACGAAACAGTTGATATGAAGTACAAAATAAAATGCAGAAAGCAAATGAAATAGAGGATTTAAACACACAAACAAGAAGTACTAGGGCAGTTGAATCCAGTACTTAACCTAGGCTAGATAATTTATCTAACAATGTTGTCCCTTGAATTGGCGGTAGAGGTACGAGTCTCCCGCTCTTCCGATATTGTAAAGATTCTTAAGTAGAAGGTTTATTATCAACTAAAGGATTAATCCCTGGAATTAGATGTCTTTTTATAGCACAACTAATCATAGACCAACCATATCAAATGAAGCACGAGTTGGAGTAACAACATATAAATGTTCTAACGACTACGGATGCAAGACATTCGAAGTGAAAGTTATATGCTGGCACATAAATACTAAACCATTCCATATGCAATAGATTTCAATTTGAACAACAAAATCAGCCAAAATAATCTAACTAGATTAGGACCTTCATCTAAACCCTAACTGCAGATTTAGAACATGGCTTTGATAGAAACAATTGAAATATGAAGTTTTGATATTGATAAACTCATTGATGCAGGTTCTTCTTTTTTCAACTGAGTTCTACTAAGTCACTCAACAACAAAAGTGTTAGAGCATAGCTCGGTTGAACCCACCAAACGTTGCTATGTCAAGTTTGGTTGTCATTTTAGTGAGCCAAAACTCATTTATGAGTCGCTTGATTATGTACTAGAGTCAACTTCGTATAAGTTAGCTTGAAAGTATTAGGATATGAGACATTACAAGTATTGCGAGGACTTGAAGAAGTGAAGAAGTAAGGAGCTACAACGACAACATCATCCTTACACTCGAGGTTAGTGATATTTGACTTGAACTGTTTCATTCCTTAACGTATCTTTCAAGTTGTGCATATTGAAAACAAAACTGCGAAGCATGAATTATTATATTCTAGTTACGCATAGTATTAAGGAATACAGTACGAGGTTTATTGCTTAACCATTAAACTTTGTAGATAAGACATCGACATAATCATTTGAATGCTATTATGATTATGTGTGGGTATAACGTGAAGATTTCATCCTAGGAAACAATGTTTTACATTTGTTTTAAGGAAGTAAATTCATGAACTTGTTTTGTGAATCGAAAGAGAAATTGCCATGCATTATTGGTATTGTTATTCATTGCATATCTTTTGAACTACTAATATGTGTTATTAGTATAACCGTTCATGACTTGTTTATGTTCTTGGTAAAACTATTCACAAAGGCATGACTTTTGTATTGGTATGACTTTTATTAGTGAAACCGATCTTAAGTAATCACCTGAGATGGTATGATCGATTTTGTGTTGTTGGTATGACCGGCTCTGGGTAAAGGTGAACCGTTCTTAGTAAGAGGTGCAACCTATCACAAAGGGGAATCGATCCTTGTATGAGGTGCAACAAGTTTTTAGCAGAAAGGGGAACCGATCCTATGGACATGTGCAACACATTTTTAGGCAAAGGGGAACCGTTTTATGGACATGTTCAACAAGTACAAGTTAGATACCATATATATGTAAGGAACCGATCCTAGTACCTAGTCAACTGAATTTTGAAAATCTAGTGTGACTATATACAGTACTCACATGGAGGGAGAACCGAAACTTGTTTTGGTAGAACCGTTAAACCCATGATTTGTGATTGAGTTTTCTTGATCAATCACATAGTTCTTGAAAGTCGGATGAACCAATTCTAAACTTGTTTAGAAGTGTGGAAAATCGGCTTCAAGCTTGTAAGTATGAAAGAGGACTTGCAAAGTAAGGATGTCGACATACTTTGAACATGTGTAGTAACACTAATATTTAATTGCTCAAAGTAACGCTCTTCTGATATAAGATTCACTCAAACTAGTTCGAAGTTTCGACGGGGATCTTTAGACTGTTTGTAGTTCTAAAGACGTCTTGTGATAATCCATTGTTAACATACTCCGTTCTGTGCGTGACTGATCACAAGAGATTCAAGTTGATTGTGTGCAGGTTTTTATTGAAGATCTAAGAAGATTTGAAGTCAAAGAAGACTTTGAAGATTTCTGATTTGGGTTTCATAATCTTTGGTGTGCACAATACTTGTTTCGGTAAAAGAGGATCTAACTGTAATTGGTTTATCCTTATGGTAGATTAGATTGATTAGTTGTGTAGATCGGAATCAATACAATTCTTTGTGATTAAAAGTATTGATTGAAAAATCTTAACAATTATTTCGGTAGTTGATAATAAGATAGATCTAAGAACCTGACGAAGGAGTTTTTTGAGATAAACATAAGAGCCTTTGTCAAACTCATATCACTTGGTTGAAAAGAGTTGATACCAAACAGATTTTTTGTTCCTTTACTGTTTGGAATACGAACCAAAGGAATTGTTCCAAGTACGTGACTTATTACAGGTCGGAGGCGTGGGAATACAGACGGAACTAGGTGAACTATAAGTTTAGTTGCTTGGTCTCAACTATACGAAGTTGGTTTGATTTTGTATAGCGTCTTAATCCTAAGAGTATTCAATCTTGGACAAGGTCCCAGGGTTTTTCTGCATTTCCAGTTTCCTCGTTAACAAAATCTTGTTGTGTCATTTACTTTTATTTTCCACAATTATAATTGTTGTTATTATAATTTGAAGTAAATTACACAAATGTTAATTCCTATTTACTTGATAAGTAATCCTATTGTGTTTGGTTAAGTCCGAACCTTTTATCAAGTAAACATACTTCGTTGTTGTATTGTCTCGATCTCGTATCCATAGACGATCACACGAAGTGTGAACCGATTTGTTGTATTTTCTCGACTCAGTCCATAGACAATCACTTTCGGATAAAGGAATTATAGGTGGAAAAGTTTTATATTGAGGTATATTTGGGTACCCTCGTCTTTTCAATTGGTATCAGAGTAGGCAAACACCAAAAGATCTAACAATCTGTGTTTGGTGCGATCCAACCTATAAGAATTGAATCTAATGAATGATTCAGTTAACGTAAAGCAAGACATCAAGAGTTTTGAATTAACACTTGATGATGGCATCTATGATTCAATATCTGAAGAAATCATCTCTAGAGATTCTATAAGACAAGTTAATCTTGTTAATGATGTAGAAATCGATGACAACTGGAAAATTTGTCTAGAAAAAAGGATGGATGAAATTTCTGATGATGATGACTCCGATTTTGAACGAGAAGTCGAAGAGGATATCTCAGAATACTCTAAACTACTGAATCCTTTGAAAAATAAAAAACTAAGTTCTTCATATTTCGTTGGTATTATGACTCCTCTTTGTCGTGTAAACAAGAAATTGAAGAAGTTTTTTCAAAGATATTACATTGGTTACCAAATCAGTGATTCTCTTCTTAAAGATCGTACTGACGAGCTAAATTCTAAGAAATTAGAATGTGAAAATCTTCGAAGAGATCTCTTTTTGTCGAAAAAGAAACTTGCTGAATCTGAAGCAAGGGTTAATTCTCAACCAAAGAGTTTTGAAGAGAAAGAAGGTGTATATCTCTCACGAGAAAAATCTTAAGGCTGATCTAGCTGGTGCTCTGGATAAAATCAAGACATTGGAAGAAGAAATTTTGGACCTTAAAAAGTTCAATGTTAGCTCAAACAATTTAACCTCAATGTTAGAAGCAAGTAGAAATCATCGTGATACATGAGGATTGGGATATAAGTGAATAGATGCTTTAAATATTAATAAAGAGGTAAAATTTGTTAAAGCTACTAATTCTTCTCAACCAGAGGCTTCCACTGTTGACAAAGATGCTCATATTTCTTGTAAAGAAGAAAGTCTGTCAAGATTAAGAATAGTGTTCAACCAGCAGTAATCAAAGAAGGCATTTCTGTTAATGTCAAGAAACCAACAACTTTGAACAAAGACAAGAAGAAGAAGAAGAAAACTCGTCGAGCTCCAATGCAATAGGATCCACAAAAAGGTAACATCAAAACTCATACTTCGTATATTTATACTAAGCATTGTTATTATTGTGGTAATAAAGGACACTTGCAGGGGATGCAAAGTTCGTAAGATGCAAGATGCACTTTCTTTTGTATCAAACGAATTGGCTAAGTTTTCTCCTCATAAGAACTCAGATCGTTATTGTCCTAAGTTTAGGCAAAAGAATTATTATAATGATAGTCAAATTTTGCATATCACTCGACAAGGTCATCTCATAAAAGACCCGAATATAGAAAAAGAGATAACTTTGTAAATGCAAAGACAAGATCTGATGTTCCAAATTGGAGAAAGGGTGTTTCACAAAAATATTCAAAAGGATAATGATCCTAATGGTATGAAGGAGAAGGTTGCTCCTGCGAAACCCAACTCTAAATGGGTCCCGAAGTCCTCTATAGCCAAGAAGGGACCAAAAGTTAGTCACAAGAATGACTCTCAGCTGTTAATTGTTGGTGACAATAATTATAAGAGTCTTCTTGAAAGACTAAAGAAAGACATCATGTCTGAAATCTCTTGTACTAGTGAACGTTGTGATAGTAACACTCTTCAACACAAGTCAAAGAAGAAAAACAAGAGAAAACAAACCAAGCAAGAGGTCAAGAATGATGATTCTGTCTAAGTCACTCGTGACGAACAAGACAAGGCTCAACTCAGCACAACCTAGTTGTGTTAGAATTTGCATGCTCGCCTTAGTGCTCAATCTTTTGAAATGTGAGAAAGCACATCAAAAATTGAGAACATGATTTCCCGGTTATTATATGACTAATTAACATCTTTAGGGAGATTTATTTTCTTCTATACTCATACCTCTTTATCTATATTTGAGCTTTTGATAGAAACGGTAATTTTGAGTTGATGATGTTGATATATACTGATCATATATGTGTAGCTCTTGTTTTTACGGTTAAAACGAGCCAAAAATCACTAAATTCGGACATCGTATGCAAAAGTTATGTCAAAAACTGTTTAGTATTGTGATCCTTCACTAGCAACACATGGGTACCGATCCTAGTGAGAGGTGCAATACGAAGGAGTGTAAAAGTGTTTTTCCTATAACTTCTTCGTCCGAACTCGGAATGACCTCATTCTTTTTGCGTTGGTTTCGTAATTCAATTCCCTACAAGGTAGAGGTAATTTAAATACTTGATTCTTTGTTGAATATTTATGGTGTATTGCATTTGATTTTATGGGATGTTTGATTTCGGTTTTCTAACCTTGATATTCGATCTCATAATGTTGTGAACCCTTATGGTTTGGGTGACTTTTTGATTTAGCAAGATTAAGTTCTATCCCATGTTGGTAGGCTTTATCAAAGGATCATGAGGGATTCTGATAGAAACAATATGTGAAAAAGTCACAATATGTTGAATCGTTTGGTTTAGCATAAAAGCATATGTGTTTTGGGGTTTTAAACTTTTGCTTGCAATAGTTAAAAACCGGTTTTCAACCTTTCTCTGGTAAAGGTTGGTTGTTGTTATTCTTTTGTTTTGCATAAGGATGACAACATAATAATATTTCGATATCAGTTCTCTCTGGAAGAAGATGCAAACATATTGGATAAGTGGATGCGAAATTTGAGATAACAATCTTGTTAGTTAATTGTTTTCCTGTTTAAGAAAAGCCTGATTTTATTGCGTATATCTATTGCTTTTGCTTAACAAAATTTCGGTACGATTGATGTTTTATTCCATTATTTGTGCATGGATGTGTGTGTGATTCAATTGGTTCTGGTTAAGAAAAACTATTGTTATCTTGCTTTATTGTGTGGTATCAATTGTTTAGTCTTACAAAATTTCAGTGCAATTGCGGTGCTTTAATGTCTATGTTGTTTCAATTGCTTCCCGTGGAGGTGAATAATTATGCAAGTTGATTTATTTGATTTGTATGGATTGTTTATGGCTTAACAAAAGAAAAGGTTTACGGGATGAATTTTTTAGTCCAATTCGATTCCGGATAAGAGAAGCTAAGTTAATTTTGATCTTAGTTAGACTTATCAAACTGGAGGTTTCGGTTATTCAAGTCTAATCAAATTCCTTAACAAGAAATGCTAGTTAACTAACCTAGTACTTGTCTTGTTTAAAATTTAAAGGTCTGAGTTATATGGATAATTAGAACCTGATGAGAAAAATAGAGTTATCTTTATTTTGGTCTTATCGAACAAGCTATTGTATTTGTACAATCGGTTTAGCAAAGGAACTAAGGTGCTTAGTTGATTTTTGGTTTTCTAAACTATTAGGGAAAATTGCTTCGGGCAATTGTTTCCTTGGTAAAGTAGTTTCGGTTTTGATATTGGTTATCAGAAATGGTGTGTGGAACCCTCATGCTTAATTTTATAGGTTGCAAGTCTATTTTGAGATTTGTAAGATCCTTTCGGTTTGTCCTTTATTTTTTCGTTTCTTTGTCATTTTGTGACAAAAATGGGGAGAAATATATGGAGTAAACAAGTGATACTGGTATTGATTTATATTGATTGGTATCACTAAGGGAAAGGACATTGGTGCTTAAACATTTATCTAACGAAAGAGTGAAAGCATAGACCAAGGGGGAGTAACATATCATATACTTGTAGTTATATGGACTACAAAGGAAATAACAAAGACGTGCGGATTGATAAAATATACCTATCTTACATTTATGGGGAGTATTAGATTTTTATTATAATGTCAACAACGACATTTAAGGATTGAATGTATACGGGTTATGGTGTTGTTGAATTCGGGAATCAAGCGTATGTGTAATGAATTCTTGTAATTTGTTTATCCATATGATGTAAGAGTTTTGTCACTAAAATTGACAAAAGGGGAGATTGTTAGAGCATAGCTCGGTTGAACCCACCAAGCGTTGGTATGTCAAGTTTGGTTGTCATATTTTAGTGAGCCAAAACTCATTTAAGAGTCGCTTGATTATGTACTAGAGTCAACTTCGTATAGGTTAGCTTGAAAGTATTAGGATATGAGACATTACAAGTATTGCGAAGACTTGAAGAAGTGAAGAAGTAAGGAGCTACAACGACAACATCATCCTTCCACTTGAGGTTAGTGATATTTGACTTGAAATGTTTCATTCCCTAACGTATCTTTCAAGTCGTGCATATTGAAAACAAAACTACGAAGCATGAATGATTATACTCTAGTTAGACATAGTATTAAGGAATACAATACGAGGTTTATTTCTTAACCAGTAAACTTTGTAGATAAGACATCGACATAATCGTTTGAATGCTATTGTAATTATGTATGGGTATAAGGTGAAGATTTCATCCTAGGATACAATGTTTTACATTTGTTTTAAGGAAGTAAATTCATGAACTTGTTTTGTGAATCGAAAGAGAAATCGCCAGGCATTATTGGTATTGTTATTCATTCCATATCTTTTGAACTACCAATATGTGTGATTAGTATAACCGGGCATGACTTGTTTATGTTCTTGGTAAAACTATTCACAAAGGCCTGACTTTTGAATTGGTACGACTTTTGTTAGTGAAACCGATCTTAAGTAATCACCTGAGATGGCATGATCGATGTTGTGTTATTGGTATGACCGACTCTGGGTAAAGGGGAACCGATCCTAGTAATAGGTGGAACCTATCACAAAAGGAATCGATCCTTGTATGAGGTGCAACAAGTTTTTAGCAGAAAGGGGAACCGATCCTATGGACATGTGCAACACGTTTTTAGGCAAAGGGGAACTGATCCTATGGACATGTGAAGCAAGTACAAGTTATATACCACATATGTGGGGAACCGATCCTAGTACTCACATGGAGGTAGAACCGAAACTTGTTTTGGTAGAACCGTTAAACCCATGATTTGTGATTGAGGGTTCTTGATCAATCACATAGTTCTTGAAAGTCAAATGAACCAATTCTAAACTTGTTTAGAAGTGTGGAAAATCGGTTTCAAGATTGTAAGTATGAAAGAGGACTTACAAAGTAAGAATGTCGACATACTTTGAACATGTGCAGTAACGCTAATCTTTAATTGTTCAAAGTTATTCCTTAATAGCTAAAGGAAGAAAATCCCAGATCGAATAAAATAAATTGAGAATCTTTTATTTAAGGTTTTTAATTTTATTTTAGGAAAATGAAAATTAGTAATGTGCAATTACTAGTTGGAGATTTTCCAAGAGATTTTCGGTCAATATTTTGGACAAAATATTTCCAGGAATTATGGAAACCGAATCTGGAATATATTACATATTTTGAGAATATTTTCGGCTTTGGAAATTCCTTGGTGTCCAAACTTCCTTGGTCTATAAATATGAAAGTTTGCATTTCGAGCAAACTAATCCTCGTACAACAAGAACTATCTCAGTTGTGCTTCTACTGGTGAAGCCGCCTATTCGGAGAGGAGAGTAACCTAATTAGGCGAAATCTCTTACGTCCACTCAGTTTAAAGTCTTCTTTGGGATTGAGAAGCTCTATTAGTACCGTTGGTGGGAAACTAGATAATTGCGGTTTATCTTTTGTTTTCGATTGATTTGATTGACTAACGGTGGTTGAACTTTGATTGCACCTAGTTTGTTTATGCTTGAGAATCTTCTCTTCTGATATAAGATTCACTCAAACTAGATCAAAGTTTCGACGGGGATCTTTAGACTGTTTGTAGATCTAAAGACGTCTTGTGATAATCTATTGTTAACAGACTCCGTTCTGTGCGTGATTGATCACAAGAGATTCAAGTTGATTGTGTGTAGGTGTTTATTGAAGATTTGAAGACAAAGAAGACTTTGAAGATTTCTGATTTGGGATTCATAAACTTTGGTATGCACAATACTTGTTTCGGTAAAAGAGGATCCGACTATACTCAGTTTATCCTTGTGGTAGATTAGATTGATTAGTTATGTAGATCGGCATCAATATAATTCTTTGTGATTAAAAGTATTGATCGCAAAATCTTAACAATTACTTCGGTAGTTGATAATAAGATAGATCTAAGAACCTGACGAAGGAGTTTATTGAGATAAACAGAAGAGCCTTTGTCGAACTCATATCACTTGGTTGAAAAGAGTTGATACCAAACAGATTTGTTGTTCCTTTACTGTTTGGAATACGAACCAAAGGAATTGTTCCAAGTACGTGACTTATTACAGGTTGGAGGCGTGCGAATACAGATGGAACTAGGTGAACTATAGGTTTAGTTGCCTGGTCTCAACTATAGGTGAACTTTAGGGTTTTCATGTCATTGAAACTCAACACTGAAAACACTACTTTTATCCTGCATAGCCACGACATTATCTTCACTGAATTGCTGATGTTGTCGTTGTTTGAATTCAGACTTAATCGCCAGTTGCTTGTTCACCACAGCCACCCTATTGTTGTCATTTTTCTGCTGCCAATGTTGGTGTTGTAGAGAGAGTCAATCAACATCTTTTCCTTTCTCTTGTGCTCTGTGCAAGCCACCCTACCTATTTACCAGGTTAATGTGAAGTGTAGTACAACTTATTTACAATGGATATAGGAATAAGTTTAGAAAGAGAAAAATAGGGTAAAACAGGTATAGGGTTCGAGAGTCTGTTGCCGGTAATTGTTAGGAAATTGGGAAAGTGTTTTCAGTTGAGGGGATGGGATTGAGAGTCTGAGAGAGATTTGACCTGCCGGTAGAGATGGGGTACAAAGAAAAGATGGGTAATTGATATTTTGGGGAAGAAAAACACAGAGAAAGAAACCTTTTTCTCGTGTGTTAGATCGGTTTGAGAAAGATGGTGATGTACTTTGGTGTAAAGCATGAATACCTCCTTTTGGTATGCAAGAAAGGACCTTGGGATTGAGTTCATTTGCATGTATTTGAGTTTTGAATTTCGTCCCATAAAATTCTTTCAAGATCAGAAATTGTTCATTACTAGCTCAATTCACCCCATCAATCTTCCCACAACCCGACTGCCTTCTCAATTACGCGTATCTGTTTAAAGCCGACTTGACATCTCTCTCGACAAGGCATAGAAGCTCCAGCTCCACTTTGTGCAGATCCCATGTTTACTCCATTGTTTCATCCCCTAGCATTACAAAACAAGAAATCAGGGACAATTACCATAGATTTTACTCGCAAACGAACAAGTGATACAAAATACATGAATTGGCACAAATATTAGAAATTAGTGCAACAAGATACCATAAACACCTACAAAATGATAAGAATACATACAATATTAGGTGCCTATCAAATACCCCCCAAACCAGAATTTTGCTCGTCCGCGAGTAAAATAAAAACTAAAAGAAAAGTCCTACCTACACCATTGTCGCTGGTCTCTCGATTGCATTTAGCGAATACAATAAGCCTTTTAAACCACTAAGTTTCCCTAGTGGAGGAGTTGAAGTCTCGTGAGGGTTTGCTTAGAACATACCCACAAAGTTCTAGGACAAAATATAAGCTCAGATTCCATGAAAGTGATACCTGCATTCAGTTTTAGCTCACAGCAAATGGATATGTCAATCTAGATTTCAAAGGCACAATTCTAGCACTGAAACAACTAAGGACATGTGATAAGAGTGTAAAGTGTATATGCCTTAGACATGCATAGAGAATGATATACTGTAGGAAGTTCTGACTGCCAATTACTAAGAGATAGTTTTTTAGGCTAAGAACTGAATTCAAAGCCAAGCAAGCTGTCCGGCTTTACGAGAATTGTGAATGTTCACCTTCAAAGTTGGTGATATTTCAGTTTACCCGCGTTGTACATCTATGGTTACACCCTTCTTGCTTATTACAACATTATTTACAACATATAACAAAAATGAACATTGACTGCATATTTACATTGACTACTCTCTCAATTTGAGGCAAGAGAGGAACTTTAACCTTTTTTTTTTTTACTGAAACAGAACATAACAGACAATGGATACTTCTTCTTTCTTTCTTTCTTTCTTTCTTTCTTTCTTTCTTTTTCTTTTCATTTTTTTTCCAACTGATTTCGGAGTAATGAAAGATACAAACTGACACAACAAACTTTAAACAAGAACAAAAAACATATATTACATGACACTTTTAACAAGAGGCAGCCCTTTTCGATGCACCAGGTAAAATTCAATGGTTGCTTTTCTTAACGTATCCTCCACCTTCTATCCCAGCCAACCAAAGAACAAGCTAGTCAAGGATCATTCAGTATTCTAGATGATTGGCAGCCTACTTAACCTATGAAACACCGACGCTATACACGCTTGGTAGATCGCGCATGTGCAAATGTTCTACATCACATGTGAACTGTGCTAGAATCATGGGTGCCTCATCATCTAGACTAAGAACCCTAAGATATCATACATGCACAGGTATCACAATTCAAGGTAAATGAGCTCCATTTTTCGTTTTTTCTTCTTCTGAGATGTTATCTATTCACAAGATTCAAGCATACCAGATCCCTACAAAGTTCATGTGATATCTACTCCCACCCCCAAACCTATGTTAAACAGTGTCCTCAATGTTTCTAAGGATTCACTAAGTTATAACATGCCATGAAGTTCATGAAGAGAAAGAAGATATTAGAGAGTACCAGATCCAAAAAGTGTTGCCAAACCAGATAGTTGAGCAGCAAGGTAGATATCACAAAAAACAGAGATTATATACAGCAAAAACTAGTAAACCAAAAGAAAGCAAAGGACAAAAAATGGAATTCTAAGCCTGGTATGTACAAGGGGTGAGCCAGTTTAATCTAGATAGACGGGGTCTTCCAGATCATTTGTTTCAATTTCAGGTGGAATTGGTTCAAGGAATGGCTTTAGTCTCTGGCCATTGACTTTTAAAACGTTCTTCGTTGCTACATCTAGAACGCAATTTACCTGGAAAAAGATGCAAGCGAGAGTTGTACAATAGAACTTTCTGGCCATGCGTGAATGACTTGCGCAAAATGGGTTTGTCATGGAACACTTTCATTCTATCTTTGTATAACTTAGCACTATCATAAGCATCATTCCTCAGCTCTTCCAATTCATTAAGCTGAAGTTTTCGTTGAGTACCTTGTGGTCATTTGTTTTGGTCGCAATCGCTTCTACCCACTTAAAAACATAATCAGTAGAAACAAGGATGTATAACTTACCTTCAGAATTAGGAAACGGACCCATGAAATCGATTCCCCACACATCAAACAGTTCAACAATCAAGATAGGGTTCAATGGCATCATGTTTCTCTTTGAAATACTTTCTAGTTTCTGACAACGTTCACAAGCAATACAATAAGCATGACAGTCTTTGAACAATGATGGCCAATGAAACCCACTCTGCAAGATTTTTGCAGCAGTTTTCTTGGCACTGAAATTGCCTCCACATGCTTGGTCATGACAAAAAGATATTACATATTTCTGTTCATTGTTGGGGACACATCTCCTAATGATTTGGTTCGGGAAGTACTTAAACAGGTAAGGGTCATCCCAAAAGAAGTATTTTACTTCAGACAAGAACTTAGAACGGTCTTTTCTAGACCAATGCAAATGCATTCTTCCCGTGGCAAGATAGTTCACAATGTCAGCAAACCAAGGAAATTCAGATACAAGTATCAACTGTTCATCGGGAAAAGACTCTCTAATAAGCAAGGAACCATCAAAAGACTCAACATTTAATCTCGACAAATGATCAGCAAAAACATTTTCCGAACCTTTCTTATCTCGAATTTCGAGATCGAATTCCTGCAATAACAGTATCCATCGAATAAGACGGGCTTTAGCATCCTTCTTAGAAAGAAGGGATTTCAGAGCAGTATGATCAGTGTATATGATGAACTTAGACCCTATCAAGTATGACCTAAACTTGTCCAATGCAAAAACAACAGCAAGAAACTCCTTCTCAGTAGTTGAGTAATTAAGTTGATCATCATTAAGAGTCTTGCTAGCATAGTATATTACATATTGAAGTCTATCGACGCGCTGTCCTAAAACAACACCAACAGAAAAATCAGACGCGTCACACATGATTTCAAATGACAATTCCTAGTCAGGTGGTCGGACTATAGGGGATGAAGTTAGAAGAGTTTTGAGTTCTTCCCATGCACGCACACATGCATCATCAAATTCAAAAACAACATCTTTACCAAGTAGATTACAAAGTGGTCTAGAGATTTTACTGAAGTCTTTTATGAATCTACGATAGAACCCAGCATGGCCTAAAAAAGATCTAACCTCCCTCACAGAGCGAGGTTGTTGAAGGTATTGGATTAGGTCGACTTTTGCTCTATCTACTTCTATGCCTTTTTCAGAGATGATATGTCCTAAAACTATGCCTGACTGAACCATGAAATGGCATTTTTCCCAGTTCAAAATTAAGTTCTTTTCTTTACATCTGATCAATACTAGTGCAAGAAGATGCAAACATCCATCAAAAGAAGATCCAAACACAGAAAAATCATCCATAAATATCTCAAGAAACTTATTAACTATGTGAAGAAAAATGCTCATCATACAACGTTGAAATGTAGCGGGTGCATTACACAACCCAAAAGGCATGCGACGATAAGCAAATGTACCATAAGGACATGTAAATGTAGTTTTTTCCTGATCTTCAGGTGCTATGTGAATCTGGTTGTAACCAGAATAGTCGTCTAAGAAACAGTAATGACTATGTCCAGATAAATTTTCTAACATTTGATCTATGAAAGGGAGAGGGAAGTGATCTTTTCTTGTAACTGCATTCAACTTACTATAATCAATGCAAACTCGCCACCCTGTGGTTACTCGAGTAGGAACTAACTCATTTTCATCATTTTGAACTACAGTAATACCTGACTTTTTCGGCACAACCTGAATAGGACTAACCCATTTGCTATCTAAAATCGGGTATAAAAACTCGGTAGGTCGGGAAAGATACCTACAATTATACTGCAAGTGCACAACGTCTATAATAGACAGGGAAAATACAGGTCGATCCCACAGAGACTAGGGCGATGTAGAGTTGATTCTAAGGTCTAGCCAATACTAATTCAGATTAAGAGGTTGTTATCGATACGACGAAACAGTTGATATGAAGTACAAACTAAAATGCAGAAAGCAAATGAAATAGAGGATTTAAACACAAAAACAAGAAGTACTAGGGCAGTTGAATCCAGTACTTAACCTAGGCTAGATAACTTAGCTAACAATGTTGTCCCTTGAATCGACGGTAGAGATACGAGTCTCTCGTTCTTCGGATATTATAAAGATTCTTAAGTAGAAGGTTTATTATCAACTAAAAGATTAATCCCTAGAATTAGATGTATTTTTATAACACAACTAATCACAGACCAACCATATCAAATGAAGCACGAGTTGGAGTAACAACATATAAATGTTCTAACGACTACGGATGCAAGACATTCGAAGTGAAAGTTATATGCTGGCACATAAATACTAAACCATTCCATATGCAATAGATTTCAATTTGAACAAAAAAATCATCCAAAATAATCTAACTATATTAAAACCTGCATCTTAACCCTAGCTGCAGATTTAGAACATGGCTTTGATAGAAACAGTTGAAATATGAAGTTTTGATATTGATAAACTCATTGATGCAGGTTCTTCTTTTTTCAACTGAGTTCTACTAAGTCACTCAACAACAAAAGCAAAAGATAGAAATGGGAACTGATTTTCTACTCTTTCTCCTCACTCCCATGCATACCCCCATTACACAGCAATCACCCCTATTTATACAGTTTTCCCCCTCCTTTACCAGTCCCTCTTGTCAACAATTATAATATAAAATTTAGGGTTTTCATGTCATTGAAACTCACCACTGAAAACAATACTTTTATCCCGTATAGCCACGACATTATCTTTATTGAATTTCTGATGTTGTCGTTGTTTGAATTCTGACATAATCGCCAGTTGCTTGTTCACCACAACCACCCTATTTTCGTCATTTTTCTGCTGCCACTGTTGGTGTTGTAGAGAGAGTCAATCAACATCTTTTACTTTCTCTTGTACTCTGTGTAAGCCACCCTACCTATTTGCTAGGTTAATGTGAATTGTAGTACAGCTGATTGACAATGGATGGAGGAATAGATTTAGAAAGATAAAAATAGGGTAAAACATGTATAGGGTTCGAGAGTCTGTTGTCGGAAATTGTTAGGAAATTGGGAAAGTGTTTTCAGTTGAGAGGATGGGATTGAGAGTCTGAGAGAGATTTGACCTGCCGGTAGAGACGGGGGACAAAGAAAAGATGGGTAATTGATATTTTGGGGAAGAAGAACACAGAGAAAGAAACTTGTTTCTCGTGTGTTAGATCGGGTTGAGAAAGATGGTGATGTACTTTGGTGTAAAGCATGAATACCTCATTTTGGTATGCAAGAAAGGACCTTGGGCTTGAGTTCATTTCCATGTATCTGAGTTTTGAATTTCAGCCCATAAAATTTTTTCAAGATCAGAAATTGTTCATTACTAGCTCAATTCACCCCGTCAATCTTCCCACACCCCGACTGCCTTCTCCATTACGCGTATCGGTTTAAAGCCGACTTGACATCTCGCTCGACAAGGCATAGAAGCTCCAGCTCCACTTTGTGCAGATCCCATGTTTACTCTATTGTTTCATCCCCTAGCATTACAAAACAAGAAATCAAGGACAATTACCATAGATTTTACTCGCAACAAGTGATACAAAATACATGAATTGGCACAAATATAAGCAATTAGTGCAACAAGATACCATAAACACCTACAAAATGATAAGAATACATACAATATTAGGTGCCTATCAATTACCATTGTTGTCTTCTAAGGATGTTTCAATGAGTAAATGAAAATTTTAGAACTACTACCAACGTCTGAATATAACACAGTATACGTACCTAGTATGCAAACTGTGAATGCTAGTTCAGGTCCGGAACTCTTGTTTGCGAACTGTGTTTGCGAACGGGTTTAACTGTCAAAGATCCGGAACTGTGGTTTGCGAACATCATTTGTGAACGGCTAACACTAGGTAAAATCGTTAAGTACTCTGTTTGCGAACACAGTGGTTAGGTTCTAAAATCGTTAAGTATGACAATTCATACTCCTGAACTCAAGTTCGTTTGCGAACTAAAGTCCCTGGAACTTTAATGAAATAAGGTATGCTAACTTGTTCTGCAAACCGTGGCATCATGTTCATGAATTGGTTCTTGTATAAGTACTTTGTACAGTTACAAACCAAATCGAATATGTTTCAAATGGTTCATATATGTTTCTATGAGATGATGATCATTTAAACAACTCTCTTGAGACACATTTAAATTCATTTGATTATCTATCATGATTGATTGATCATCGTATTTGATCTAGAAGTGTTAGACGAATATGGATAAACTACAAGTGTTCATATGGCTAACTTCGATTAACTATTATTGAGCCAACGGTTATACACGTTTAGGTACGGTTCATCCATATCTAAAAATAAGTATATTTCATTTGTGAGTATCAAGCTAATACCATCTAACGGTGGAGATTGATTGCTTATTTTCTAAGCAGACTTAGCTTGAATCTTAAACCAGGAGTTCATCTAACGGTGAATATCAATTGCTTTGATACTAAGCTATCTTAGCTTTGATTGTAAGTAACCCTGATTTTAAAGACTATATAAGGGATAATTCTAGCATCTGGGAACCTAATCCCGACACTCTCGTGTGTCCAAGTTACAAACTAGAGTCGATTCTCCATTAACCTAGGTTTTCCAAACCATTATTTGGTTAACGACTTGAAGACTTCATTTGGGATTCGTGATGCCAGATCCAACTATTTTCGTTGTAGTTGCGTATTCTGATCTTACTTTTTCTATCATGTTGAGTTTAATGTTCTCTAATATTTTCTCTAGATTTATCTCCAATAGGTAAGATATAAAAAGTAATCACAATAGCTCTTCGTCTCAGACTCTTGTGATTGTACAATAACCTTTTATGCTAATCAGTTAGGTTATTATGAGGAGACTAATATTTCTAGGCTGCTCTTCGGGAGTATAAGACCGGATTATTAGTTGAGTTTCCTGTACACCTTAATATTTATCTAAAAACGGAAACAATAATCAGAATATACTTATCTGTGGGAGACAGATTTGTTTGTAAGTCTTCGACTTTGGGTGGTAGTAACTTTTAGTTGTGGGTGAGATCAGCTAAGGGAATCAAGTGCGCAGAGTCCTGTTGGGATTCAAGAGGCGTAAGGAACGCGAATGTACCTAATCGGTGTGATACTTGGTTAGGTCTCAACTACATTCCAGTCCGAAGTTAACTTGTAGTATGCTAGAGTCTGTAGCGGCTTAATACATCGTGGTGTTCAAATCTGGACTAGGTCCCGGGGGTTTTCTGCATTTGCGGTTTCCTCGTTAACAAAATTTATGGTGTATGTGTTATTTCTTTTCCGCATTATATTTGTTTATATAATTGAAATATCACAGGTTGTGCGTAGTTCAATCATAGTTGATAAATCCGACCTTGTTTGTTGGATAGGACTTGATTGACACTCGGACATTGGTCCTTGGTACCATCCGAGTTATTCTCGTAACAATCAGTTTCACAGATTTCTATCTAGTTGATTTACCGATTGTATTGACAAAGAGATAAAGCTCTTTGATATCTTTCTTGATTGAGTCTCACTTTTAATTGGTGCTCTCGGAATTATGTTGGAGTTTAGTCCATACATCCAAACGAAATATTGGGTGTGGTTGTTATACCCCCGCTTTTTCAAAAACCTAGTAAGTTTGTGTTTGGAAATCTAGTAGAATCTGTATTTATGTACAAACATGTCTCCATCCGATTTTGATTACTCCAAGTGTTTGGGATTTACCTCAAAGGTTAACTCCGTAGTTGATTCTTCCGAATCCAGAGGAAATGATACAATGTTATCAGTCTTTGATGATATGCTTCCCTTAGTTACTAATGGGTTAATTTCAGAATCTGAGTTGGAACTCACCTGAAGCCTAAAAAAGGCTGCTGAGTACATTGACCTCCAAACCTCTAGAATTAGATATCTTGAAGAAAAATGTACTCAGTATCTAGTTCAGATAGAACTTTCTCTAATTCTAGATACTGAGTACATTTGCGTAGAACGCAAATGATGACTGCTTCGTTTCTCAACTACCTCTATCCTAGACCAAGAATTAACTAACAGTAGACTAGAAATCAAGATATAGTTTTGACAACTAAATTTGACAACAAGCTTGAGATAGCATCACTTGTGAGTTCGACCGATCAATGCTCTAACAATCTCTCCCTTTGTCAATTTTATTGACAAAACTACTTATATATTATGGATAACAAAATTAAATCTTCGAAAAACTCCTCGATCCATCATGCCTTGATTTATTTGGTTTATACAACTCTCCTTGAACTCTTCGTTATTTCAAGTTGCAATGATTATGAACGTGTTCAACTCAGCATCGTTGTTGTTGAAGATCCATAGCTGTAACAACTTTCGTCGTTATACAGAAGTGAAACTACGGTGATATGTTTCTCACCCTTAATCAATACTTACATTTTTTGTATAATATGTGAAACAGATAGCTTAATGATTCACCCCCCCCCCCCCACCCCCACACATAATGATCCGTAAACCATATGTATATAGTATGAAACTACTAAATAATTCTCCCCATTTTTGTCAATAAGATTAACAAAGGTACGAAAATCGCGGGATCATAATGAATACAACCCAAAGATATCTCAAGTTTTAAGGAAGATAAATATACTACATAATAACATAGTTACAATGCAACTCCTCATATCAACTTATTTAGATGATATCACATAGTAATAAATACTTAGCGCTCATCCTAGGATATTAAAAAGATACAAGCATCCCCTTTAAAATTCCACATCCACACTCCCCGCAAAGATATAGCAACTACGCACAAGTTCATTTAAGAACTCTTCCCCATTAAATTCCATTCCCAAGAGAACAACATGAGTGACCTTGCTTTTGTGAAAACGAAGGATTTTGGCGGACATTAACAAAACCCAAGGATTTGTATCCAATGTATCAACATAAATTAATCTCAAGGTCAGTTATGAACAAAGAGACAATTTACTCGATTTTATTCAATATAAGAGAATCTTACGGAGTGTGCCAAGCAGCAAAAACACAAAAGTGTGATCACAAGTAAATCAATACTGCGAGAAAAATCTCAAAGATTTTGTTCTATTTTCCCTTTATAAAAACATAATAGATTTAACTTCTGATCATATATGAAATATCAGCTCGATTCACGAGAACATAAAAGCACAAATATTTCATAAGACTTTTGCAATAATTAAACCAATAATGATTACATACTGCAAGTTAATCTTCCAACAACTCTAGAATTTAAGAAAATAAATCTAAGAACATGCAAGATGAAAAACGTAATCACAATCTTTGTTGTACCTAACCCTAGTTATCCTTCTCAAGAATAAATTCTCAAAATAAGTTTCCTATATAAGAAAAAAAAAATAAACTAGATTTTTCCAGATTCTTCATTGGTATTAAGACCCTTGAATTTGTCATCAACTGTATCCACGAGATCTTCAGAGAAAATATCCTCATTAAGAAGTTCACGAGCATGAGATTTCATGAGAACAAGGTCAGCAGAAACCTTTTTCAACTCAGTCTTTAACATGTCTAAATTTTTTAGTGTTTTAACAAGTTCTAGTTTTGCTTCTTCAAATTGATTAAGAAAATCATAAACAACATCAGAAGAGATCATCTCTTCTCGTTCAACATCTTTATGATCATAAGCAAAGTAGCAATTCACATCAGGCGGAATTTCGGATGGATCAACAGCTTCGTCATCGACTAGAGTTCTCTTCTTTCCTCTTATTTTAATATCATCGCGATTAAGAGATTTCTCCATGCATTCAAGGATTCGTGACACAGGAGACATGCTAGGTTGCGGAACCTTGGATGAGAATTTCTCAATCACAAGTCAAGGTATTTAAAAGAGTTTGTTTAGATAATTTTTCTGGGTTGTCGCTGGGTTTGTGACTATCTAAACATTAGGGTTTTCGTACAGTCATGAAGAAGTACATGAACTTTCTCATGGTATGGGACTGGACGTTATTATATTTTTGGACACATTTTCTGAGTAGAGAATTAATATTTATACAAATAATAATTTTATTAATACTGCAATTTTTATTATTTTTCTATGACAACTATTCTTCTTGGAAGACTAATGCATTCTTAGCTCAACAACCATGAGTTTATAGCACAAGAGAATTAATATTTATACAAAGATTTTTATCAGAGAATATTTTTCCTCGTTGGAGCTTGGTTCTTACAAGAATTATCATTCGTGTCTGATTAAGATTGTCATAAAGAATATGAAGAGGTTGCAATATGAAAAAAATTATAGCTCATCAAATCTTCGTACTACTTAGAGTAAATAGTATACTTGTCAAGCAGTAATCCTTATCCGGCAGGATTTTTCCTGGATAAGGTCCCGAAACTTGTGCATAGTTTTCACAAGGGTGAGCCATATACTCATCACAAGAATCATGCTTCTATTTGCTTTTGTTTTTACTTCTTTCTAAGAAAACCCTTTTGGAACGTGAAAAACGATCATAGAAATTATTGTCATAAAAATAAGAGATACGATTAGAACTTTTACCTGAGATTGCTTGTCTTGAAGAAAAAGACAGTTTATCAATAAGTTCCTTATAGCCTGTAATGATCACATTCAAGTTAGCTTGTTGAGCTGTTTTATCAACAAAGTTTGAATATGAATGAGGCTTTCTCATAAGAAGGTAGCATCATCCCTTTTAGGAGGTGCATACGAAACCTTTCGAACCCATACTTGTGATGGTTTCACCAAGTTCTTCTTAAACAGATTTTGTATACTACCCTTTTGGTTTGTTCGAATATTCATGGAATATGAAGTACTGACATTCCTAGAAGCATATTTGCTTGAATGTGGTCTCACCTCAAGAGGTTTAGACATCCGAGTATCAGTAACACCTTTCAGAATTAAATCCAAGCTGTTTTGAAGACGTTCAAACTGATAGTTTTCCAACCTCAGTTTACACTTTCTTTGAACATGTTCTTTACTGTTGCAATAGAAGCACACTTTCTGAGTTTCAATGAAACCAGAACAGGTAGTTTTTATAACTCCATTTCGTAAAGAACTTTTCCTCCTTGGAGACACAGTTTTATCTTGGTCAGAGAATTTTAACTGATCATCTCCTATCAAAGCAATAGTACTTTGTTTATTAGTTTCTGACTGCGATTTTGTTAGTGTATCATGAACATAATTTTCTCTTACTTTTTCTAACTCATCGCCTTGTTCAGAAGTTGTTATCATGGTAGTTTCTTTGGATTCACTATCGCAACTTAGAGCAGTGTTCTTACTCGTTGGTTGAACGATCTCCAAGGAATCATCTACAAGAGACATCCTTGTTTTGGAATCATATTTAGAAATAATACCAATGAGAGTATTGACTTTGTGTCTCATCCGAATGACCTCAAAAGTCTGAAATTCTATTCGCTTGAAAATTTCAGAGCTTTCCATGGCTGCTTCCCGTTCTACTTTTGAGTCAGACTCATCTGTAAAACAATAGGAATGACACTTATCAACATCTAACTATTTTATGGAAACGCGGTTTTCATCTCTAAGAGAGTTTGACAAATCAGACTCTTCTACATGATCCATAGAAACAATTTCTTGTAAATCAATGCAACCTTTATCTTAGATTTTTACTTATGTCCATATAGTAAGTCTGCTTCAAACACAGTCTTATTAGGTCTTAATGTGTTTGTATGCTTTGATACCAATTAAAAATATTAGGGGTACCAAAATACACCACCAACTTTTTCGTAGGCAATCTATATGGAAAAACTCAACACAACCCCGAGAGTTAAAACTCAATCAAGGAAAGTGTTTAGAGTTATATCTTCGTCTCTCTTGCGATTAGAACTGAAAATGCTGGGGTATAAAAACTACACCCAATATTTCGTTCGGCAATCCGTATGGACTAAACTCCAATATAATTCCATAATCACCAACTAAAAAGTGAGACGCAATCAAAAAATATATCAAAGATCTTTATCTATTTCTCAATATACACCAAATCCAGGATTTTGCAACGTTAGGTTTTTTAGGTTTGCAACGGATATTTATGTTGCTGAATTTTATCCGTTGCATATCATATAAAATACGTTACACTTAATCTTGAATATTAAAAAAAAATTGGATTAAAGGACACGCTTGTCTTTATTAATATTGTTGAGGGTTTAAGCGTATATTACCACCTAATTATTATCCATATTCTTTTAGAGCATCTCCAACAGAGAGTCTTATTTTCTTTTGTCACATAGGATTTTAGACCCTCATTTAGATTAAATCCATCTCCAACAGTAGGTCCTTTAAGGTAGGAAGGGTGTCAAAATAAATATGAAGGTATTAGAGAAAGTCTTATTTTAGACCTTGAGAATGATCTCCATGTCATCTTTTTGACTATTTTTTTAATTATTCTTTTTAAATAAATTTTTCTAAACCAATAGGAAAAAAGGAATCACTTTTACCTTTATCCAAAAAAACAAATCCTATAACTAACACCCCACACTAATGGAGATAGTTCATATGAAAAACATTATTCTTTGTGTTATATATATATATAACCCCACAAATAAGGATCTAAATAAAAATTCCACAAGAGCTTATGCCCACATCCAAGTAAAAGAAAAACATTTACAAAAATCGCTCTGCAACGTCATCCTGACGTTTGCACCAAATTTTTTGTTCATGTTTTCTGAATCGAAGCTCTCCTTCTGATAATCAACCTTAGTAAAATTCATCAATTTGTTCTTCTCATTGTCACTTTCATTAGCACTTACAGATCTTTGTTACTTCTTATTCTTCTCACAGATAGAAAATCTTTGCAAGTTAAAATCGTTTCCAACACAAACAAGTTCAAACAACACTCAAACATTTTTGAAACAAACAGTAAACAGTCCATTAGTTTATACATAAAGAGCTTCCAATTCAACATCCAACAATACAATTCCATTTTCCCATCCAACTCCCAAAAGATCAAAGTTTCTAAATACCAACATACCAAACCTGAATCAAAATACCAGATTACTAACTCCCAAATCCTAGCTACTACTGAACACCTAAACAATCCTGATAACACCATTACCATTTCAAACCTTGCAACTTTAAACAAGAAAATTCCCCTAAACAACATCAGTTTCCCACATCATCATCACTACCAAAAAAGGAGGAAAACCGACAGAAACCAGAACCTAAAAAAGAAGAAGCTTAACACCATTTGCACCAGCATCAAAAAGGGTAAAAAGAAGGATATTTACCAGAAAAGTTGTATCCAAAAAAACTTGTTGATCGTTTTTAAGCTTTATGCACAGCCTGAAAATCTAGCTTTTCCTGATAACGCTGAAGAGATTACCACCAATCATCTTCATCAGTATCCCAGCCTTCTTCCTCATAGCGCTCGCCATCACTGTCAGATGGAGCAGGAGAAGTTCCACTGGAAGATGATTCTGCATCAATATCCTCATCTCTTTCTTCCCCTTCATCCTCAGTTTCCTCATCATCGAAATTGGAAATGCGTCTGCTTCACTTTATCCTGCTTGGCTCACCTTCATTCATGGTGCGTGCAAAGATATTGGGATTGGAAAGTTCGTACTCAAATTGGCTCCTCGTCTTCCCATCATGATAAGCATCCATCTTGCGCTTATCCTCCGCAGCATCAGAGTCAAGGTCACTGGTGTTCACCTCCTCCAAATCATACTCAAATCCGTCAGAAGCCTCAGAATCACTCTCAGTTGCACTTCCATATCTTGGGGTCTTGGCATGCCTCTCAACCCATTCCTCATCTTTCCGATCTCGCCATTCTAAGAATTTGGGTAGCCATGCACTGTAGAGAGCCTCGGTTCTTCGCTCCCTTCGTTCACGAGCATCTTCTTGTTCTTCTCTTTGACGTATTTGCTCTTGAATACGACGATCAATCTCAGACTGGATATCATCTCTCAATCTCTGTAATTATCTCAAACTCAAAGAAGGGAGATATGTTTTGGCCTGTGAATATTCAGGCGTTTCTGGTGGTGCAACGGGAAGATTACCTTTGGAATTTGATGAACTTTGGCCAGCGTCAGCCATTCTCTCAAATTAGCTTTCTTAACCTAAACCTTTCCTCTTCTATAAAAAATCACTTAGAAAATAATAACCTCTCTGCTAATCACCACTTAAATACCCATTTGCGTCTATTCAATTCCATTTATGGCGCTTAGTTAACCGCCATGTCTCTTTGTTTATCACGCCCATTCAAAGCCATGCGTACCCCCTTCACTCTAATAACCATCATTACCCTATCAATACCTATTTTAAACACCTAATCTTTATTAGTGCTTTTACTCCTATTGGAACTGCCATTAAGGGAGTTTCTGGTGGGTTACCAAACTTTGAAATTTCTCTTTGGGGTCTAATTAACATTTTATGTTTTATGCAGACTAGAAGAAGGCAGCATCAGTTGGGAGGCACCATTGCAACCCGGGGCATGTCAGGCAGTTGCGTTACTAACTCTATTACCAAACCAAAACACCCAATTGACCCTTTACAACTATCCCAGAACCATCCACCCCAACACAAACTTTCCCTCCTTTTTCCTACCATTATTACCTTTGGCAGTTTAAATCATCACATAAACGTCAGCAAAATAAATGACAAACCTAATAAATATCCAACAACCCCAATCCATGTCATTCACCTCAAATCCAACCTCTTTCAGAAGATCCAACAAGGTATTATGGGATCTGTCCATATGTGGCTCTCTTTCCATAAAACTCACGTGAATACCTCAACTCGAAATCAACCCATAAAGCATGGTTATGAAAGTGACATCCCATATGTTAACCCTCTTCCACAAAGCAAACTTTGCAGCATATCTACAACTACTTTACACCAATTTTCTCCTGAAATTTTCTCTGGCCATGGTCAACAAATT
This sequence comes from Papaver somniferum, assembly GCF_003573695.1. Taxonomy (NCBI): domain Eukaryota; kingdom Viridiplantae; phylum Streptophyta; class Magnoliopsida; order Ranunculales; family Papaveraceae; genus Papaver; species Papaver somniferum. The sequence continues at coordinate 185,850,459 of NC_039360.1, read as the reverse complement.
TCTCATTCCTTTTTTAAGGTTCAAATTCAAATACAAACAAACCCCCCCTGTCTCTCCCTCCTCCACATTGTCTGTAACCAATATCAAAACAGTATCAACACGAGATTCTTTTCTCTACACCTGCATTTTATATTAGTTACTTGGAAATCTGATCTCCATCAACCTACTTTCTTATATATCAATTTCTATTATATGATGGAAATATCATACTCATCTGAGAACATCCAAAACTTGAACCAAGAGATTCAAACTCTTTCTGCCCAAATGACTGAGAAACTAAATCTACCATCTTCTCTCACAAAACCAGTTTTCATTAATAAAAAAGTTGTTTTAGCTGAAGCTGATACCAATTGGAAATGGTGTATGGTGGGTTATGCTTGCTGTGAAACCTTGATCCCAACCTCCTCTATCAGATTCTATATCTGTAACAACTGGCCTTTAGCTCAACACCCTACCATAACTACCTTCAATGGTCAGCGAAACAAAGTCCTTATCCGTTACTTATCTGAAGAGGATTTTAACATAATCAATTCCCAAAAACCTTGGTTTGTCTGTGGCTATCTAATGGTACTAAAAGTTGTACCTGATGAAGGCTGGCCTCCAAATCATCAACTCATATTTGATAAAGAAATCATGTGGTTCATTTTATGCAACATCCCCAACGAATGCACAAAATTTGAGGATCTTCAGAAACTCACTCTCAGTATGGGGGAACTTATTGAAGCTCAAAATCCCTTTGGTAAACATCCTCTTAAGAAGAATGCCAAAGTCTGCATTAGAATCTCAGTTCAGAAACCCTTACCAGCAGGCATTCCTCTTTTCACAAGTGGTAGGAGTGAACCTTTCTTAATTGAATGTAGACACATCAAAGTTCCTAGATATTTCTGCACCTCCTGTCGCATCCTTGACCATAAAGATCAAAACTTCCTTGCTTGGAAACTTAAGCAGAAAAAGATCCAAGAAATTGATGCTCGTTGCAGTAACTATACTCTTCCGGCTGTCTCATAGATAATGATGCCTTCTGCAATCAAGCAAGTAAATTCTTCCTCTGCTGTCATCACTGATACCAACATGCTACCGTCTGAGGTCGTACCAGAATCACAAATTGAATCGACGGCAATCGATGTGTGCAATAATGGAAAAGCTGCAGCCTTTGATCAAAGAATGGAAAATACTACTCAGAAGAGCCTATCCAACAATTTTCAAATGGGCCCCTTTATAAACAGATCCACTACTCTGAAGATCTTTGATGTTGGTCCTGTTCAGAAACACTCAACCCAGTTGGATAATGGTCTGCAAATTGTTATAAAGCAAGTTACTACTCAAAACGTTACTGTAGCTGCCTCTATTTCTGGTTCTGAGTCTACCCATAGTGGACCGCTTCGTACCACAAACTCATCTAGGAGATTCAAAACTGCTGCTATCCCAAATACCAGCTCAATCATCACTAAATGAACAATCAACTCTGCTGAACAAGATGCTCTAGAAAATCTCAAAAGAAAGATTAATCCCAGGGCTGATTTACGGAAAATAACTAGATCTAACTCTAGTATGGCCAGCCTAGTGGTTATCCCTGAAGATCAAACCTCTACAGAACCTGATTATGCTCAATTGTGTACTCCAATCACCAATTTGGGAGAACTACCAGCTATTGACCTTTCTACATGCTTCCTCAATACCCAAACAACCTTCAATTCTTTTGGATGCTACAATGTACCTGCTGACAATTCCTCAGGCAATAATGATGTCCGCAAAAATTCCCCTCTCAATGCTGCCAGTTCTAGTCTCAATTCCTCCTCAAGTGCTTCTCAAAGGGGTGATGATACCAGTGCTTCCCTTGATGGTGGATCTGACTCTACCACTCAGGTAAACTCAATACCCTCAACTCCTTCTCTTGATAATTTCAATCCTACTTTGAATCGGTATCATGTCAATAACATAAATTTAGTGGCCTGGAACATTAGAGGTTTTGGAAAAAAGTTTGCAAATAAAGAACCTAGTCTGCTTTGTAGGAATTTTACCCTGATATCATCTTCCTCTCTGAGACTAAAATGGGTAAAGATATGGCGGCTAGGAAACTTAAAAATATGGGCTTTCCCTGCACCTTCAATGTCCCCAGTGTTGGTAGAAGTGGTGGTCTGGTTTTGTCTTGGAAAAAGGAAATTCACCTGAATGTTATATCATTCAGCTTGAGGGGCATCTATGTGTGAGTGGGGAAAAATGATTTGCTGGTTTTTACGGAATTGAAGAGTCGACCGTGTGGAGACTCCTTGAACCGAGCGAAATGTTGAACCTCACACAGATGCACTGCAAGAAGGTAGTGCTTTAAGTTTGAGAGATCAATCTGTAAGACCCCGGCCTAAACCAAGAACAATGGTCGTTCCAGAGTCAATTCGGTTACAAGAGAGGATGGGTTGATATGTAGGTGGGAAGATGAGAAATACGTGAGATCAATGGTGATCTGAGATTGTAGGTGTGTTGCGAATTCAGCATGAAAATGCTCTGAATGATTGAATTTTTCTCAATTGAGAGTACTTTCTGTGAGTTCGTGTAGACGAAAGATTGTCTGTATGAACTTTGATGAGAAATTGCTCGTTTTGGCGAATGTTGTTCGATTGTTCGAAAAAAATCTCTGTCTTTTCAATCAGGATTCAGAGACATTTTATAATGTCGTAGTTGAAAACACCATGATCCCATGAAGTGTGACAGTTGCTGGAATCAGAGAATGGGAAATGGATAAATCATGTTAAAACCAATTACTCATCGTGCTGAGACTTGGTTAACTTTCCACCCACTACTTTGCGGACTCTTCCAACTGATTGCACGACTTGCTCACATTCTCATCGTGGGTGAACACACGTGCCGTAGACCGCCATACCCAAATCCTAGTTAATATCCCCCATGTGACACGATTGAAATCTCGTGATTATGGATTCAGTTGCTGACTTTATGGGACGATGAGTCCATGTAACGCTGAGTTGAACATGATTAGCAAATGTTTCGAAACTCATGAATGTAATGTGTCTGCTGAGACGAGGTATCATTATAACCTAGGACGAGCAAAACTGTGTTACTAATTTGTTGAATATTGATAGTTGAACCAATATTCTTTAATTTGAGCAAATATTGCTAGTCTGAGCGAATATTGCTAATTGAGTAAATATTGTCGGTTCGAGCAAATATTGCTAGTTTGAGCAAATATTGCTAGTTTGAACAAATATTGTTCTTTTGATGAATTGTTGGTAGCTGGACCAAATAAAATGTTAATTTAAGTTACTGACTGCTGAGTCGAGCAAAATAAATATGAATATCAATCATGGAATCAACATAAAATTATCAGAGTGTTCGAATCTGCACAGAATCACGTTTCTGCAGAGCTCTGGATTCAAAACCCTAATTTTACCGAAATGATGATTTATTGCAAATCAACACGGGACCGGCTACAAGGGATGACGAGTTCACCATATAACTCCCAAATGATCGAATGAGGAAAAATACCAAAGTCTCTTGAGGACCAGTTGGTGAAAGAATGATTAAATGTTGATTTAATCATTTACTGAAATAATGCTCGTGTGAGCAACAAATCATAATACTTGATGTAGAAAATATGAGGGGCCGACCAAGAGGTCATGAGACCGGCTTTTGATGGTCGTAGGACCAGTAGAAGGTCGTTTGAACGAACTTCCAATTGTTTGGAAAGAGTTCGAACCTAATATGAGAAACTGAGCAAATTAGGTTAAAATCATTAAAACATGTGGGACCAGCTGTTTGCAAGCCTCAGGGTCACCCTTGGTCGGTCAAGGGGATTTGCCCGTGTCACCATAGTGTCCGTTCTTCAGTCCTGAGAATTTTGATATTTTCTGATGCACGTTTGAGCAACATTTGGAGAAAATATGCAAAATCCATGGTTTTGCTGAAACTGGCAAAAATACATGAGATGATGAAAATAATAAATAAAACAAGGAATTACAAGTTGTGGGACCGGCCACGGCTAGGGCATGGCCGGCCGGCTGACACGCGGTCCCACATGCTTTTCCCAGTTTTATGTGATTTTATGTATTTTTCTCTGATTTAAGGGAAATTCCATGAAACTGGAGAGTTTGGCGAAATTAGGGAACTTCCATGAGATGAGAGACATAAATTAAAATATAAAAATAGGTAATGGGAGTGTGGGACCGGCAATGGCCGTGGCATGGCCGGCCGACCATTGGGCACGGGTCCCAAGGCACTCTTCCCAATTTTATGTAATTTTGATGATTTTAGATAATTTTCATAAAATCAAAGGGATTTGTTGAAAACCAAGATATTTTGTTGAAATCAAGGAGTTTACATGAAATCAGGAAACAAAACATCAAATAATAATGGGCATGTGGGACCGGCTAGGGCATGGCTGGCCGACTAGAGCCCGGTCCCACAAGTTTTCCTAATTTTTTAATATTTTCCATGATTTTAGAGAAAATACATGAAATTAGGTAATTTTAGGGAAAATTCATAAAATCAAGGAATTTTCATAATTTGAGAAGGAATAATAAAATAATGGGACGTGAGGTGTGGGACCGGCCACGGCCAAGGCACGACCAGCCGGTCGGCGGTCCCGCGACACCTTTCCCTAATTTTATTATTTTTTGATAAAATCATGTGATTTAGATAAAAATACATGAAATTAGGTAATTTTCATGATTTTAGGGAAAATTCATAAAATCAAGGAATTTTCATAATTTGAGAAGGAATAATAAAATAATGGGACGTGAGGTGTGGGACCGGCCATGGCCAAGGCATGGCCGGCTGGTGCTTGGTCCCGCGACACCTTTTCCTAATTTTAGTATTTTTGATAAAATCATGTGATTTAGATAAAAATAGATGAAATTAGGTAATTTTCATGATTTTAGGGAAAATTCATAAAATCAAGGAATTTTCATAATTTGAGAGAAATAATAAAATAATGGAGACGTGAGGTGTGGGACCGGCCACAGCTAAGGCATGGCCGGCTGGTGCTCGGTCCCGCGACACCTTTCCCTAATTTTATTATTTTTTGATAAAATCATGTGATTTAGATAATTTCTTTGAAATAAAGGAAATTTGCTCGAACGAGAGGATTTTCATGAGATCGTGAAAATAGTAAAAATATGCTAAATATAAAATTGGTAGTCACGACATGACCGGCCGGCTGGTGAGCCTAGTCCCCTGGCGCTTTTGTTTCATATATTATTATTATTATTTTCCCTTCCTATTTTGCATAGGTTCCTCGTTCGTTCGTATTTTAGAAATGCTCGTTCGTGCATTCAAAATGCTGGTTTGTGCATTATATGCTAATTACACTTGCACCATTTTTGTCAGGGCTTATTCGATGCTCAGATGCCTGTTCCGTTGAATACTTATTACTAACCTGTGGAAATCTGCTGGGAAGAACCACAGATTGAAGTAACGAAATATAACGAGGAATCGTAGAACATTACTGAATATTCAGGCGATTAATTGACGACTCGTAAAATATTGCTGGATATTCAGAGGCTCGTAGAATATTGCTGGATACTCAGACGATTTTAAGATAATTAATTGCCGGCTCTATACTAGAAGGGCTTCCTGTCTAGGAGCATTAATTATCTCAGAGTTGAGCAATATGAACTTGTTGGAGTGTCATATTCCTCTTGCATAGTCGGGGAAAATATGGTTACATCTCGAAGAGGTTGCCACTCTATACTAGCAGAAATGTTTTCTAGGAGCCGCCCAATCTTTCGATTCTATACAGTATGAGATGTGTTGTGGCCTCAGCTGAGAGACTGGACATGTTCATTGATAGACACATTTTTGTGTTTAATTTGATCTCAATACTATATATTGTTGGCACTCGAGTTTGTACTAATTTTGGTGTTTTATGTGTTTGTAGGCACCTTTGGAAAATAAACATTTTTTGGAAAATTCGGCTCGAAAAGTAGGTAAAAGCCCCGGAGGCAACGTGTTATTCGGACTCTCACCGTTGGATAAGGGGCACCTCAATTACTAAGGGGCATCCCAGGTCACCCCAAAGGCAGCTGCTATTCGCACCCCAGTTCTGGTTAGGGGGAGGACATCTTCTTCCCAAATTCAAAAACCAAAAATTGGCGGGAAAAAAATACTATCAACTGGCAGATGTTTTGTTGGAATTTTTGAACGTGTTCTAGGGCGATTCAATGGATCATTTTTGGTAGGAAGTTGTGATATGTCCTAGCAAACACGTTTTGGGCTTTTGGTTCGATCAAATTTGGACATAATTAGCTGGATAATTCACGGAATGCAAAACAGGGAAACACGGGTTGAACACGGGATTGGAGAAGATTTGAGTGTGTTCTGCTCATGCATGAGGGCTCTAGCAACATTGTGGGTCGTGTGTAAACATTTCTAGAGTGACCAGGATGAAAATCTATGCGTGAGAAGCTAAATCAGAGAAGAAAATATTCCCAGAATATTTTTCATCAAACCGAGTTAAGAGATAATTATCTCGAGTTATAGCGAGACTTCTTGATCTTGTGGAGTATATATACAGTGTTGGGGACTCATAGAAGAGGTGTCGAGAGTCTGGGGGGCTGAGGAGAGCCAGAGAAGAAGAAATTCGAGTTTTCCCAAACTCGGTTTCTGCTGTTGCTGCTGCTGATGAACATGAAGAACACGAAGAACGGACCTGCAACAGCAGTCGTTTTTCTACAGTAATAACGACTCACACCTGTGGGACGTACATCAGGCAGACTTATTTGCTACAGCATTTGCGACACAGCTGCAACAGTCTTATTTTGTCACTGAGGGTCGTAGTTCTCTGGTTTGTAACAAATATAATTGTTACAAACCCGGTTTTATTGTATTTCTCATATTCTCATCATTTGTAAACCATTTTTGAGCATCAATGAAATTCTTTGAGAGGTTTTCCAACATGATGAGCGGCTAATTCTCTCGTAACCAAGGCAATGGATGAAGCTATTCACACATGAACAATGGGTAACTATTTCATTTTCTCTAATATTTAATTATAATTCACTCAATCACTGCTTTTGCAGAGTTCTTAAAAGTTTACATAATTTTCTTCATTAGTTGTGATTCAATTAGATAGGTTATGCTTTGGTTAGATAATCTATGCTTAAAGGATACAATTAATTTTTGAGAATATGTTTGATTATTTGTGGATTAAGAAATAAAGGATTAAAAGGATAATTAGAGTTATGAAATATTTGACATCATTCATGTGTAATAGTGGATTCTAGTGTCTTGGTTACCTCTCGCCCACTTTGTTAATATTTTTGTATATAATTTTATTAAATCTTTAAATTTAATATTCACAAGTCTGAGAGTTTGAACCTCATTACTACAACATCAAAAAAAAAATCTTAATCAAATTGGCGCCGCCGACGCGGATTTGTGCTTAGGTAGAATTTTTAGGTTTTTACTATTTTTTATTATTCCATTTGTTCTTTTTACGTCTCTTTGGTTGTGTCTTTGTATTACAGGTTTGAAGTTGGATACTAAAGACCTTGGAATCAAAGCTTAAAGCTAAAAGAGAAGGAAAAAAGACAAAGCAAAAAAGTAAAGAAAAAAGAGAGAAAAGAGAGAGAGATTTTTTTTTTTAAGAGACTTTCCAATTTTTTTTTTTGTAATTATTATTATTATTTTTTGTATTTCTTTTCATTGTACTGGACTTTGGAAAATTTATTTTAATTTTAAACCCTACGGAAGGGTTATATAAAAAAAAAATTAAATACAAACTGTTTGCAGGGAAGGACGACGATTACAATATCGTCTCGGCCCCTCGGGTTCTTACATGACATAGGAGTCGTGGCCCGAGTCGACTTCAGCGGTTCTTCGCCCGTCTGGTACGGGAGGTAAGTCTTTCGAAACACCCGCGAATCTCCTGCAAGTGGGTTTACTGTCTGCCTTAAGGTGATTATATGTTGAGGACTGAACCGGTTGCTTTAATTTCCTAGTAAAGGGCAAGAACTTGCCATATAAGATAAAGGTTCGGATTTCATCACCGTTCCCTTCTTGCCCTCCTTAGGTAAACGAAACCTAACGCGAACCCAAGCTTAAAATCTGATTAGAACGAGACCGATAGGGTAACGAGCTTGGTAGGAAAATCTTTTGAAAAATATTGGTTACTCTTTTAAGCATACTTCAAAGTTCTTGATGGTTTCCGTAAGTTGAACGCGTGACTGCGCCGCCTTGTGATAGCGGTGAGGCTTTGGGTATCAAAGCTCCACTGAGCTTCCCTCGCCTCGATTCAACTTACATTAGCTTGGATTGATTCCGGAGGGGTGTGCTCAAATTGTAACGAATTCCTTTTCGAAGGAATAGAAGCTAGTCTAGAAAACAATCTAAGTGGAGCCATCATGCTTTTTGTTTGCTAGATTCTATAGGTTTGATTTGGTCGAGTCAGCCTTGTTTGTGATTGTGTAGAATTCCCTTGCGGTTAGGATGTCGAACTGGTATTATAATAGCCAATACAATGAGTATCTGACTGAGCATCTTGGACATTATCCTTTTTATGACCATAGTGTGAATAGTGATTGGGAACGCGAAACTTTTGAAGGTAATGGTCCATACCATTGTGAGACCAATTACTATCCATATACCCACAGGTCATACGAGCAAAACAATCCTTCTATTTCTCTAGAAGAGTCTCTCAAGAGTTTCAATGAGTCAACACGGAAGTTATTTATGAAAGAGACTTATAATATTCTTCTCCCAGAAGAGTCCGTAGAGCGGTCAACTAAGATATCTCTAGAAGAGACCCTCAAACAATTTAATGAGAATACAAATAGGATTATGGAAAAACTTGCTCAGGATAGTCTTAATTTCCAATGTAGTTTTCCCAATACCACCCTCGAAAATAAGGATAGTTTTTATTCACATAATCAAGATGACGAGGTTAGAATTGGTAACACTACTTGTTTTGATAAGGTTCGATCATTTTCATGTTATTATAGTGATGATTATGATGAGGATAGTATTGATGAAAAAATGAAATATGTAGGCATAATGATTAGGAATTGGTTACTCCAATTGAACTTTACAATGATAATATTATTTCTAGTTCAAATCCAAATAATTTTAATAATTATTCACCTATTCAAAAGGACGAGGATTTGACTAGAGATACCCTCGTTTTAGACGATGTAGTATTTCCTGTTTACAAAGCCGATAATGATTTAGAGGAACGAGTTTATTCTGAGAATAATGTTTTAGAGTCTAGCGATTTAGAAACAATAGTCTTAGACGAAGAAGATGAACTCGTAGAGATGAGTGAGGATGAACCTGACTTAGAAGAATCAATTAACCATTTCCAGGAATCCGATGACCTAGAAATTAGGGAAGTTGTGACTAGTCTTTCTAGAGACACAGAAAACTCTAAGTTTGGGGGTGATTATCATTCTCCATGTGCTTTAACTCTTAGAAAGTTCCCTCGTGTAGGACTTGACATTTATGCCTCAACCATATTACAAGATTATCTTCATACATGTTTTCCCGAACCTAATGATGTCCATAGAGAAGCTCAGTTGTTAGAAACCCATCCTCTGGTTGATGTGGTTAACCCAGGCTATGATACCAAGATTGACTTTGTTTTCCCACCAAAAACGTTTCTTCCAATTATGGGAACATATGATTTTCAGATGTGCCGGATATTAAGTTTTGAGACTAAACCTAATTACTTTAGGATATTAGGGTCGACACATTTTCTTAAGAATGACCATTATTATGGTCAACTTTGTGAGTCACCTAATTGACTTAGAGGATCCCCAATTATTCAGGTTGTTATTATGTGCTTCTAAATTTTTATTTGAGTTTTTACAGACTCTAGGACCTAATAATTCAGATCTCACTTTTGAGGAGTTGCAGCCTAAAGAAATATATTTAGACCCTTTTATAGAACCTGAACCTGAACCACAATTAGATGTAGTTGTCTTAATCAGGAAACTAGGTAAGGGCATGCTAGTCTTTTTCATTTTCTTGGTTTAATGCAGTTTCCTTTGGTCAGCTCTATTTGGTTTTGAAGACCCGCAGTTATTCCGGCTACTGTTATACGATTCGAGTTGACTAATCCTTTCCTAAGTTTGGCTGAAGACTTTAAACTTAGCACTTCTTGGGAGGTAACCCATGCTCATGCAACATGGTAATATCTTTCCTTAACTATTTTTATTCAAGTGGTAACCGTTTCTCCTTGTTCATGCTTTTAGTTTTATCGTTAGAACATCGAGGACAATGTTAGATTTAAGTTTGGGGGTATGGGAGAAACTTTTTAGTTGCACTTTTGAAACTTCTAGTGTCACATGGTATCTGGTTAGCTAAGTTTACATACTATTTCTCACCGAAAAGATAGAAATTGGAATGCTAGGGATAACAACCTTTTGAGACATTAGAGAAAAAGACATTGAGATCCTTGAAATTCAGGAGAGAACTTGTTCCTTTTAGAGGGTAACCGTGATGGACCTAACCATACATGATGGAGAGGCAAGTAGGTCAGGAAATGCCAGAAAGACAAAGCAACCTCACAATGTAGTCTTAGTTATTGGATTGCGACTCTCTCTCAGTAGAAACTTATCATCATCAACAAGCGGAGCGACATCAAAATCTATGAAGAAAGTTGAAGACGTTTTAGGTTTAGAAGCAACAATAGAAGAGAATAATTCAAAAATCAAAGTTGAAGTTATAAGAGCAAATGATATAAGTTGTTAGAATCCATGATACCAAGACATCACAAGTTGCGAAGATCCAAGTTTTGAAAGTCTTTCTCTCATGGCCATGTAAATTTTTGTCTTGTAATTTTTTTTGTTTTCAAAAAAAAAAAAATGAAAATAAATAAAATGAAATATCATTACGTTCTTTTTGTTCAATAAGGCCATAGGGAAGAAGAAATTTATAAGTCAAGCAAGAAATCGAAGAGAAGAGTTAATTGTCAAGGTTCTATGAGGTTCGAGAGTTTATCATCAACAGTTGAAGACCGAAGAAGGCGTTGTTTCTACTGAGCACTGTGACAGAGTCGAAGAAAGATGCATTTCGGTTGCTTTGTTAGTCTGCTTTCAATCTGGCACAAAATCTTTCTAGCACCGGTTTAACTCATCGCACGTAATTAGTCCAGCTGTGTAGCAGATGTCCCTCTCATTTTTATCTCTCTCCTAATCTTATCCAGTTGTAAAGCAGCGGACGCATCTTACAATGTTTATCTAGCTGTGTAGCGGATATCTCTTTATCTAGCAGTCGTGTGGATGTGTCTCCCCTTTTCTTCAGTCAGCTTTAGAGATAACACCTTTAATTTCTCTGGCATTCTACGTACTTGGAGATGGGTTGAGAATATGTATGTTCTCATAGCTATTTGGATACTTGTGACCAATTAGGAGAAAAGATTTTGTGGGTACACCTCTGGTAACCCCTCCGGAGACAACACTCCGCCGCTAGGGCCACCTAGCGGTTTAACGGCCTGCTGCACGTGCTAAGTGTAGTCTTTTTATCTTTTCAAAAATAAATTTTGCTCGAGGACTAGCAAATAATAAGTTTGGGGGTATTTGATAGACACATTTTTGTGTTTAATTTGATCTCAATACTATATATTGTTGGCACTCGAGTTTGTACTAATTTTGGTGTTTTATGTGTTTGTAGGCACCTTTGGATAATAAACATTTTTTGGAAAATTCGGCTCGAAAAGTTGGTAAAAACCCCGGAGGCAACGTGTTATTCGGACTCTCACCGTTGGATAAGGGGCACCTCAATTACTAAGGGGCATCCCAGGTCACCCCAAAGGCAGCTGCTATTCGCACCCCAGTTCTGGTTAGGGGGGAGGACATCTTCTTCCCAAATTCAAAAACCAAAAATTGGCGGGAAAAAAATACTATCAACTGTCAGATGTTTTGTTGGAATTTTTTAACGTGTTCTAGGGCGATTCAATGGCTCATTTTTGGTAGGAAGTTGTGATATGTCCTAGCAAACACGTTTTGGGCTTTTCGTTCGATCAAATTTGGCTAGAATTAGCTGGATAATTCATGAAATGCAAAACAGGGAAACACGGGTTGAACACGGGATTAGAGAAGATTTGAGCGTGTTCTGCTCATGCATGAGGGCTCTAGAAACATTGTGGGTCGTGTGTAAACATTTTTAGAGTGACCAGGATGGAAATCTACGCGTGAGAAGATAAATTATGGAAGAAAATATTCCCAGAATATTTTTTCATCAAACCGAGTTAAGAGAGAATTATCTCGAGTTATAGCGAGACTTCTTGATCCTGTGGAGTATTTATAGAGTGTTGGGGACTCATAGAAGAGGTGTCGAGAGTCTGGGGGGCTGAGGAGATCTAGAGAAGAAGAAATTCGAGTTTTCCCAAACTCGGTTTCTGTTGTTGCTGCTGCTGATGAACATGAAGAACACGAAGAACGGACCTGCAACAACAGTCTTTTTTCTACAGTAATAACGACTCACACCTGTGGGTCGTACATCAGGCAGACTTATTTGCTACAACGTTTGCGACACAGTTGCAGCAGTCTTATTTTGTCACTGAGGTTCGTAGTTCTCTGGTTTGTAACAAATATAATTGTTACAAACCCGGTTTTATTGTATTTCTCATATTCTCATCATTTGTAAACCATTTTTGAGCATCAATGAAATTCTTTGAGAGGTTTTCCAACATGATGAGCGGCTAATTCTCTCGTAACCAAGGCAATGGATGAAGCTATTCACACATGAACAATGGGTAACTATTTCATTTTCTCTAATATTTAATTATAATTCACTCAATCACTGCTTTTGCAGAGTTCTTAAAAGTTTACATAATTTTCTTCATTAGTTGTGATTCAATTAGATAGGTTATGCTTTGGTTAGATAATCTATGCTTAAGGGATACAATTAATTTTTGAGAATATGTTTGATTATTTGTGGATTAAGAAATAAAGGATTAAAAGGATAATTAGAGTTATGAAATATTTGACATCGTCCATGTGTAATAGTGGATTCTAGTGTCTTGGTTACCTCTCGCCCACTTTGTTAATATTTTTGTATATAATTTTATTAAATCTTTAAATTTAATCTTCACAAGTCCGAGAGTTTGAACCTCATTACTACAACATCAAAAAAAAATCTTAATCATTCATCTTCTCTGAGAGGCTTTCTCCATCAGAGGTGGCATGAGCTTTCATGCATAGAGACATGAGTCTCGGTACTCATCCGACTGCCAGATCCGGAGTAATTACTGAAATTGCTCAGTATTTATGAGATGTGTCGTGGCCTCAGCTGAGAGACTACACATCTACACATACTCTGAGAGACAGCCTTCTCAGTCAGATATTTATGACATGAGCTTTCATGCTTTAATGAGAGACATGAGTCTCAATACTCATCCGGTTGCCGAATCTGGAGTATAGTTTTACAATTCTATCCTTTGTCGAAAATTCACCATCTACATTAAGTCCTCTGATTAGTGAGGAACAGTCATGTTCCTCAGTCAGCATTGAATGGTGATTTTCCAGGTACAGACAAAAATAAGTAATTGAACTTAGTCATAAGATAAGATGTTACCGGATTTCGACTGAATGAGCAATCCATGGTTTGATCGGAAACCTCTGTGGCATAATAGAACATCATCCAGTGAACATAAATTGTGTAGAACCGCTGATTCGATGGTGGTTGGTTTAGGATTCACGGGCGGGCCCAAAAGGGAAATCCTTAGGAATTAGGTTTTGGAATAAAATTAGGTATAAAAGGAATTAATCCTTCTTTTTTTTTATTTCTCCCACAACCGACCACCACCTTCACCTCCCTCATCTTCACGCCGAGCAAGAGCAGCAGGAGAAATTGCCGGTCTTCCACCCGCCGCCGACCAGGTCGTGCATTTTTTTTTTTAAAGTTTGCTGATTTCATGAGATGTTCATGCTTCCATCATGTTAAAATTATACATGGGTATATGTTGATGTGAGTTTTGTGAAAAACCCTTATTTATAAACGTATGTTCGTTCGATCGTTAGTTTTGAAAACTAATAAAATCCCTGATTTAGAAGAATTTTTTATATATGTGGACTTAGGTCCAGTGATAAAACTTAGTGTATGAGCTTTCATGTGAACCAAGATTTTACCTTAATAGATGTGAGCTTTCACAAAACCGAAATAAACTCCGTTTTAGAAATATGCTCATTCGAGGAAAATAGATACATTAATTTTTGTATGTAAATTATGTCCAGTGATAAAACTTTTTATGAGCTTTCATGTGAAAGTATTTTATCACAATAGGTGTGAGCTTTCACAAAACTAGCATAAACCTTCGTTTTTAATAAAACGCTAATACGAAGGAAAATAGATTTTTTTATATATGTAGCCGTGACATATTTTATGTGAAACATGATGACATATTTTATTCACATGGATTTGTTCTTATTAGATAAATTCTGAAAATTTATATGAACAAATTGCATTAATTATTGTTTTGTAAAATCAAGACATGGGTTTTGAGTAACCTTCAAACTATACAACTTATTTGTGATGAAGTCATGTCTTATTGTAAATATCATAGTTCAGTTGTGTGAATGTTCACATTATGAAAATTATGTACATGATTTTATGAGAAAATCATTTTCCATGAACTAATGAAGTGTTGTTCGTTATTGCAGGTTTCAAGGAACGAATTGATTTCGTGTGTTAACTCTTGTATTGCAACCACTATTGTTAGTGAAATTGAAAGAGGTAAGAGTTCAAGATTTACCGTTTGTAGACACCGGTTTTTTTGCATGATTCCATCATCTTATTGAATTCGCGGATGACTGAAACATTGTGTGGATTTCACAGCAGCTTTGCGAGGATGTCTGATTCTCCAGCCAATGATGCTTCCAGAGATGAAAGGTGTGCAGATGATGATCTCCATAGAGGAAACATGCACGGATGAGACTTCCGTTGGTGAGGAAGACGAAACACCTGGAGTCAAGAATGTCCCAAACATAGATGACGCTTCTTTGAGGTTCAGGAGCCCGAAAATCGTCTCAAGTCCCCGGTATATCGCCTTCTGATCAATCCCAGGACGGTCACTCAAAAGAAATTGGTGACTCCTCGTGCTGTATTCGGTTCTGTCTTGAACGAGGACTATTCCAGGCTTCAATGATTGAATTCAAGCTTTCTCGACGCCCTTAGAGAAGTTCTCGGGATGGTCTAGACACATGCTGGATTTCCTCGTGTTAGAGCTATGCTGGATAGAGCACAAATTACCAGGGCCGTTCAAACATCTGGAGATTTGTATATCTTTCATGACGCACGAGGTATTGTAGCTCTTCTTGCTCGCTGGTGCATCCCAACTCACGTTTATATGCAGCTGGGGAGAGTTCACTATTACCTTGGAAGATGTAGTTGCTTTGTTGCATCTTCCAATTACAGGTAACTTTCCTGAAGAACTTTGGACGCGGAAGAGAAAGCAGTTTCCAAAACTTTAACAGCTGAGATGGAGAGAATCAACAAGGTTTTTGGTAAAGGTTGTTACGCTCATTGGTTGACACATTGGTGGCCACGAGACGCCCTCTTGATGAACCCGACGGTATGTTGTCTATTGCTGCTTTCTTGTGCTTATGGCTGTCCAGAGATGTGTTTGAAGATGCTGGTACCTTGTTGAAGCCGTTTGTAATTCCTTTCGCTATTAAAGGCTCAAGGTGAACAACTTCCGCTCGTAGCTTATTCTTGGGTTCTTTATATTCTAACCTGGACTCTTTAGTCGTAGACTCCAGTGTTTCGAACGGCTTCATGAAGATTGAATGCTACGCCAATACGATGTTCTCCAAGCTCTGATGTGGGAGCGTTTCGGAAACTATGCACCCATTCCCCGTAGTGTCTTACAAAGTCTGAACTCTGCTGATGCTCGACGTATCTTCCATGAGAAAGACAACGCTAGGATTATGCGCTGGTCTACGAAGCAAATTCAGTCCAAGACACGCTTCATCGACGTATTAGATGACGAGTCTGAGTTCAACTTCCGTCCTTGGGTGGTGGTTCCTCCTCACGTTTCTCAATTGAAGACTTTCAATGCTGGAGAAAGTAAGTATTTGAAATCCGGTGCTGATTTGAGTGATGGCGAAAGATCTTTCATGCTGAGTTGTACTCCCGGTCACATAATATCAGCAGCGTATGGAGATTTTTCGGTGGAGGAGTATAATATTGACAGAACCGCCCGTCAGATGGGTATGGACCAATGTGTTCCAACCTTCAGAAGGAGAAGACCATCAGTGGAACAACTTAAGACTTGTTTAGATCACACACATGATGAAGGGAGCTCCTATTGGTTCCCTTGTATTGATCGAACCACGTACGTGACTCCAGGTTACATGGAATTCTGGGATCAGCAGCTTGAGCGTCTTAATGATTATGTGACGGCCTCCCAACCTTTAGTGAAGGATCCCCCTTCTTCTGAGATGAGTGCCTCTCGTCCCAGACTAAGGAATATTTCTGGTGGTGACAAACGAAAGACATCTCCAGGAGGTTCACCGGTATGTATTCTTTTGCATATTCCTCATACAACTCGTATAATCGTCTTTAATTACTACATCAATTTCTTTGCAGGAGGGTCGTGCTGTGAGACCTCGAATTGAAGTGAATTTCTCAGAGGAGGCAATTGCCCACGGTGGAGAAGGCAGGAGCAAGAATTGCAAGTTGTTGCCCAACACCATAAAGTCCCCAGTCGCCTTTTTGGTGAGTTGTTGATATTTTTCCGCTGTGACTTCTTCCATCCGCATTATCAGGATCTCAAAACCAATATTTGTTATTTGGTTACAGGACTTTGCTCCGTCTAGTATTGACGGTCTTCGATTCTCTGCTGCTGGGCAGACGACTTCTGATTTGAGCGTTGAAGAAGAAGTCGCCGTGAGTAATTTCCTTTACCATCGGACATAAAAGTTTCATGTGAAGATGCTAATTACTTGATAATATGTCCAGGAGGATGTCATCATGGAGGCGGAAAGTGCTGATGTTCGACCTTCCTCTGAGAATATAGATGAAGGCGCTTCCAAAGATTCGGAGCCAAATAGAAGTAAGAACCCCTTGTCGTTAATACGGACGATCATAATTCCTCGAGTACTTCGGAGACCTCCAAAGTAAGTATATACCCTGTACCCTCTTCATAGAAGTATGAAAGTGCTGATTTGTGAATGAATGAATGAGAATCTATGTATATATGAAAAAACTTGGTCGAACTTCGTCGTCAGAAAATTCAGAACCCAGTTTTTTACCAAAAACGCCGTAAAATCTTCATCTGGAGTCGGATTTTCAATATCTGCATATGTATCCTCAAGCCCAGGAAATTTCCAAGCTTTACAAGAATTTTTTAAGTTTTGAGCACGTTTAGGGCCTGAAAAAGACGAAATAGTAAACTTCCAGGAGACTTTCAGAACTTTTTCAGATTGCATGTTGCCCGATGTTTTGACACACTCCTAGCTCGTTCGCCCAATTGCCATGAAATTTTGACATGTTGTAGAGGACTTCCATACGAAGAGAATGGTATATGACCCAACTCTAGACTCCATACCAATTGCTCCCAGTTCGTCATTGAACACAGGGCAGTGTAAAATTTCTTCAGCTGAGTTTCTTTGAAAACGTGTTTCATGACTTTGATGCTACTTGTACACTCTTAGATGCATGATAAGGAACTTAGATGATGTTAGTTCACTTACTTTCTTAATTTTATAATCGTATTGGATTTCCATCCTTGAATCATTCTAATCCCATGTAATCTTCGCATTAGGTGCCGAATAACGAAGTTGGGAATTATGAATCCAGTAATGATGGTTTGGGAATCCAGGAGTTTCGGTGACAAGACTTCCATATTGTGCCTCAAGATGATGAACGGTCGTTGATGCCGTGGAGGTAGAAGAAACTCTAATTGTGCCTCAGACGGTGGAACCCGAACCCGAAATAGCGGAAGCTACTTCTTCTGAAATTGTCTCTATGATCACCGATGCTGCTCCAGTAGTTGAGAACCAGATGATAGTGCATGAGTATCCGACTGCAGGGATTTCCTTTGATCCTCAATTTGGTGAGTTACTCCCGTATCACCAGCTTGTTGGAGGATTTAGCGTTCCTATCGGATATGCTGCTATGTACAAGGAACTGTGGGAAATGTATGGACACATTGTTGTCACTCGGGATCCAGAACGCAGTTATTTTTGACGAAACAAGTGGAGGCTATCTTGCGTGTCATATGATATCCGGATTACTGCCAGAAATGGTTACTCAAGATGTACTCTTTGATTGGGAATACAACTTGAAGAATGCTGAAGATCTTGGCTTCAATCTGAAGTGGCTCCGTCAAAGACTTGAAGTTATCAGGAAAGCAGTAAAGGGATGTTCCCTTCCCTACCAGTGATGCCGTGTTGAAGAAGATGAATGAAGTTGCTGATCTAACCAGGAAGCTGGAGGTGGAAAAGGCGGCTCTGAAAGTCTTGGAGGAGGCAGAGGAGCAAAATCTTTCTTCGATGGTTTTCTTTAGTTTCCTTTCCATAATCCCATGAATTTGAACTTCTGAGAGATGTGAGGTTTTCATTTGGGTTTTGATATTAGCTGGTTTTGGATTGCTAGATGGTTAAGGATTTTCTTTTGGATTTGATTGAGATTTTCCTTTAAGTAAAGTGAACTGAATTTTTGATAAATTGCTGAATTCAAATACTGATTGCAAGTATTGCAAACGTTTTGGAGGAATTGAAATACAATGAAAGAAAATCCTAAATGCCAAATCCAGACATCATGAGTGCTCAAACGCTCAGTACCTCAAATACCCAATAATTTCAGACAAACGCCTTAAGCCAATTCTCGTGAATTACTGGCAGGGTTCTGCCATCCGTGTTGACCAATTTGTAGTATCCTCCAGTTATGGACTTAGCAACCATAAATGGTCCTTCCCAATTGGAGCTCCTTGCGGAGTGGAGATCTCGTTTAGCCGCCCTGAGAACCAAATTCCCTTCCTCGAATTTGTTCGGCTTAGTAGTTCGCGCCTTGAATATCTTTTGATGATTCCGTGGTTGTGGCACGTATGGGCACTCATGTAGAGGAGAGTACCCAGCATACTGTCTGTCGTGCTTAGCCAGGTCTTCAGCAATAAACCTCTTGATAGAATGACCGACTTGGATAAGCTCTGAACCCAACCATTGGGTATAATATTGGCGGGGTGAAGTTGTCCATTCATAACTTTTGGTAATTGCTAAATCGTTTGTAGGGAGAAGTTCTTGAATCAAAGAATCATATTTGAACATTGGTAATATTGGAGCACGAAAAGGAATACGACTTGCCTGAGCTCGAAACCTTTTGACAAAGGTATGTGTATTTTCCCCAGGTTCTGGCGTAAGTCCCATCAAGGTTTTTACTTCCTCCAGATGCTCGAACGGTGGGGTGTCCTCTGTTTCCTCTTCCAATTTGGAGTCTTTGTCGACGACAGAGCGTGTTGAAAGCTTTGAAATTACCCTTCCATCATGAATCCAAGTTCTTCCAAGGATCATATCATATCCAGGATCTTCTCGAACTATGTAAAACTTGGTCTCAGTGCAGACCAAATTCTCTATGACTTTGGGAATGATGAAGCCGTATGCATCTCTGGAGATTCATTCGTGGTCCCTGATTGCTATGGGAGCATGAGTAGCCTCTTGTCGAGTAATGCCAGCAGCTCTGAGAGTTTTCAAAGGGATGATGTTGACGGCGGTGCCGACATCAACGAATGCTCTTTTGAATTCATTTCCTTTAATATGCACGGTGGTGAGCAGTCCCAGTCATACATTTCTTTGTCGGTGGCTGATGGTTCAGGAGGTACTTCTGGAATCAGTAGGCGTTTCCAAGACACTATGTGGTTCAAAGCTGTGAAAATGTTTCCTCTTTGTGCTTTTGATAGATAGAGCAATTCGCAAACATGCTCTATCAATGACTGAACTGCTTCCTTGACTGGTGCTTCAGAAATAGAGAAAGTCCTGACAGGAAGAGGATCTCTGTGTACTTCTTCGGCTCCAAGGTTAAGTTCTCCTGGCTCAACCTTTTCTCTGAATATGCGTTTCAAAACTTTGCATCTACTTGTGGGGTGATTGACGAACCTGTGGAATCGGCAGTAACGAGGATTTTCCATGTCTTCCTCAGTTGGGTCTCTCCTGATGTATGGCAATTTGATTGCACCATCTTGGATACAGGAATCTAATAGTTCGAGCACTTCTCCAATGGGGAGAGAAAAATCAGGTGCATCATCAGGAGTATCTGTGCATCGGCCAGGAGCCCGTATCTCTGGTTTGTCCTTCTTTTGCGTCTTTGGAGGAGCTGCAGCATGCTTGTTCGGGGATTCAGCCTTGCGCTTGCTCCCTTCTGCAACAACGTTTGTAGAGGAATGCAGGTTGTACTGCTTATTGATCAGGCGTCTGCTTTCTCGAGTGTAACGTGATTCCTCAGTCTTTGTGGACTTTGCTCTTTCTAACAGAGCAGGTGCAGTGGTTGATGATCTCTTCGCGGCTTCGTGAAGTTCCGAAAAAGTCTGGAATCAAAGATTCTCCAGTAGAGCTCTGTAGACCGGGAGCATGCCGTTGATACACAAATCTACCAGTTGCTGCTCTGTGACATTTGGGTCATGAAAGTACAGGGCCTGGACTCTGAATCTTTTCACGTAATCATTGGGATTCTCACTGACCCTCTGGAACATTCTTTCAAGATCAGAGAGAGTGACTTGCTCTGAAACGAAAAAGTACTTCCTGTAGAAGGCGTTGATCATTTCTCCCCAATTGTTGATAGTCCCCGGTGCGATGTTGTTGTACCAGGTGTATGCTCTTCCTTTCAAGGATTTTGAAAACTCCTTGAGGCGAACAACATGGTTATGTTCATGCTCTCCCAAAGCTTCGAGGAAACGAGAGACATGTCATCTTATCTTATCAGTAAAAGTTTTGAGATAATTACACAGCTCCTTCTGTGTAGAAGCCATGTCATTCTGATTCTTTGCGAGAGTCTCATGCACTTTGATAAGATCAGCAATGGTAGGTGGTGGATCTCCTCTGACTTCTTCAGGGTGTCGAGCGAATAGGGGATGACCTTCAGCGTGAGGAGGAGTAATGTCACCACCGTCAGTGTTGGAGGCCGGAATCGTTTCCGGGAAATTCTGATTGTCATTGTTGTTGTTGCTAGTGTTGGTAGAAGTGGTGGTCTGGTTTTGGCTTGGAAAAAGGAAATTCACCTGAATGTTATATCATTCAGCTTGAGGGGCATCTATGTGTGAGTGGGGAAAAATGATTTGCTGGTTTTTACGGAATTGAAGAGTCAACCGTGTGGAGACTCCTTGAACCGAGCGAAATGTTGAACCTCACACAGATGCACTGCAAGAAGGGAGTGCTTTAAGTTTGAGAGATCAATCTGTAAGACCTCGGCCTAAACCAAGAACAATGGTCGTTCCAGAGTCAATTCGGTCACAAGAGAGGATGGGTTGATCTGTAGGAGGGAAGCTGATAAATGCGTGAGATCAATGGTGATCTGAGATTGTAGGTGTGTTGTGAATTTAGCGTGAAAATGCTCTGAATGATTGAATTTTGCTCAATTGAGAGTAATTTTTGTGAGTTCGTGTAAACGAAAGATTGTCTGTATGAACTTTGATGAGAAATTGCTCGTTTTGGCGAATGTTGTTCGATTGTTCGAAAAGCCTCTCTGTCTTTTCAATCAGGATTCAGAGACATTTTATAATGCCGTAGTTGAAAACACCATTATCTCATGAAGTGTGACAGTTGCTGGAATCAGAGAATGGTAAATGGGGAAATCATGTTAAAACCAATTACTCATCGTGCGGAGACTTGGTTAACTTTCCACCCACTACTTTGCTGACCCTTCAAACTGATTGCACGACTTGCTCACATTCTCATCGTGGGTGAACACACGTTCCGTAGACCGCCAGACCAAAACCCTAGTTAATACCCCCCATGTGACACGACTGAAATCTCGTGATTGTGGAGTCAGTTGCTGACTTTATGGGACGATGAGTCCATGTAACGCTCAGTTGAACATGATTAGCAAATGTTTCGAAACTCATGAATTTAATGTGTCTGCTGAGACGAGATATCATTATAACCTAAGACGAGCAAAACTGTGTTGCTAAATTGTTGAATATGGATAGTTGAACCAATATTCTTTAATTTGAGCAAATATTGCTAGTCTGAGCGAATATTGCTAATTGAGTAAATATTGCCTGTTCGAGCGAATATTGCTAGTTTGAGCAAATATTGCTAGTTTGAACAAAATTGTTCTTTTGACGAATTGTTGGTAGCTGGACCAAAAAAATGTTAATTTAAGTTACTGACTGCTGAGTCGAGCAAAATAAATATGAGTATCAATCATGGAATCAATATAAAATTATCAGAGTGTTCGAATCTGCACAGAATCACGTTTCTGCAGAGCTCTGGATTCAAAACCCTAATTTTACCGAAATGATGATTTATTGCAAATCAACACGGGACCGGCTACATGGGATGACGGGTTCACAATATAACGCCCAAATGCTCGAATGAGCAAAAATACCAAAGTCTCTTGAGGACCAGTTGGTGAAAGAATGATTAAATGTTGATTTAATCATTTAATGAAATAATGCTCGTGTGAGCAACAAATCATAAAACTTGATGTAGAAAATATGAGGGGCCGGCCAAGAGGTCATGAGACCGGCTCTTGATGGTCGTGGGACCAGTAGATGGTCGTTTGAGCGAACTTACAATTGTTTGGAAAGAGTTCGAACCTAATATGAGCAACTGAGCAAATTAGGTTAAAATCATTGAAACATGCGGGACCAGTTGTTTGAAAGCCTCAGGGTCACCCTTGGTCGGTCAAGGGGATGTTCCCGTGTCACCATAGTGTCCGTGCTTCAGTCCTGAGAATTTTGATATTTTCTGATACACGTTTGAGCAACATTTGGAGAAAATATGCAAAATCCATGGTTTTGCTGAAACCGGCAAATATACATGAGATGATGAAAATAATAAATAAAACTAGGAATTACAAGGTGTGGAACCGGCCACGGCTAGGGCATGGCCGGCCGGCTAACATGCGGTCCCACATGCTTTTCCCAGTTTTATGTGATTTTATGTATTTTTCTTTGATTTAAGGGAAATTCCATGAAACTGGAGAGTTTGGAGAAATTAGGGAACTTCCATGAGATGAGAGACATAAATTAAAATATAAAAATAGGAAATGGGAGTGTGGGACCGGCAATGGCCGTGGCATGGCCGGCCGGCCATTGGGCGCAGGTCCCAAGGCACTCTTCCCAATTTTATGTAATTTTGATGATTTTAGATAATTTTCATAAAATCAAAGGGATTTGTTGAAAACCAAAATATTTTGTTGAAATAAGGGAGTTTACATGAAATCAAGAAACAAAACACCAAATAATAATAAAATAATGGGCGTGTGGGACCGGCTAGGGCATGGCCGGCCGGCTAGAGCCCGGTCCCACAAGTTTTCCTAATTTTTTAATATTTTCCATGATTTTAGAGAAAATACATGAAATTAGGTAATTTTAGGGAAAAATCATAAAATCAAGGAATTTTCATAATTTGAGAAGGAATAATAAAATAATGGGACGTGAGGTGTGGGACCGGCCACGGCCAAGGCAAGAACGGCCGGCCGGCGGTCCCGCGACACCTTTCCCTAATTTTATTATTTTTTGATAAAATCATGTGATTTAGATAAAAATACATGAAGTTAGGTAATTTTCATGATGTTAGGGAAAATTCATAAAATCGAGGAATTTTCATAATTTGAGAAGGAATAATAAAATAATGGGACGTGAGGTGTGGGACCGTCCAAGGCCAAGGCATGGCCGGCTGGTGCTCGGTCCCGCAACACCTTTCCCTAATTTTATTATTTTTGATAAAATCATGTGATTTAGATAAAAATACATGAAATTAAGTAATTTTCATGATTTTAGGGAAAATTCATAAAATCAAGGAATTTTCATAATTTGAGAGAAATAATAAAATAATGGAGACGTGAGGTGTGGGATCGGCCACAACCAAGGCATGGCCGGCTGGTTCTCGGTCCCGCGACACCTTTCCCTAATTTTATTATTTTTTGATAAAATCATGTGATTTAGATAATTTCTTTGAAATAAAGAAAATTTGCTCGAACGAGAGGATTTTCATGAGATCGTGAAAATAGTAAAAATATGGTAAAATATAAAATTGGGCGCGGGACTAGTCACGACATGACTGGCCGGCTGGTGAGCCCTAGCGGTTTTGTTTAATATTTTATTATTATTATTTTCCCTTCCTATTTTGCATAGGTTCCTCGTTCGTTCGTATTTTTAAAATGCTCGTTCGTGCATTCAAAATGCTGGTATGTGCATTATCTGCTAATTACACTTGCACCATTTTTGTCAGGGCTTATTCGATGCTCAAATGGCTGTTCCGTTGAATATTTATTACTAACCTGTGGAATTCTGCTGGGAAGAACCACAGATTGAAGTAACGAAATATAACGAGGAATCGTAGAACATTGCTGAATATTCAGGCGATTAATTGACGACTCGTAGAATATTGCTGGATATTCAGACGATTTTAAGATAATTAATTGCTGGCTCTATACTAGAAGGGCTTCCTGTCTAGGAACATTAATTATCTGAGGGTTGAGCAATATGAACTTGCTGGAGTGTCATATTCCTATTGCATAGTCGGGGAAATTCTGGTTACATCCCGAAGACGTTGCTTCTCTATACTAGCAGACATGCTGTCTAGGAGCCGCCCAATCTTTCGATTCTATACAGTATGAGATGTGTCGTGGCCTCAGCCGAGAGACTGCACATCTTCATCTTCTCTGAGAGACTTTCTCCATCAGAGGTGGCACGAGCTTTCATGCATAGAGACATGAGTCTCGATACTCATCCGACTGCCGGATCCGGAGTAATTACTGAAATTGCTCAGTATTCATGAGATGTGCCGTGGCCTCAGCTGAGACACTACACATCTACACGTACTCTGAGAGACATCCTTCTCAGTCAGAAATTTATGACATGAGCTTTCATGCTTTAATGAGAGACATGAGTCTCAATACTCATCCGGTTGCCGAATCTGGAGTATAGTTTTACAATTTTATCCTTTGTCGAAAATCCACCATCTACACTATGTTACTTCAACTGACATCATTCATTCAAAAACTTATCATATTCGCTTTGTTTATGGAGAACCTAATAGTAATCTAAGACCTTCCTTCTGGGAACAACAATGCCAACTAACTAATGCTCCCATAGATGAGCCTGTTTTCTTCATTGGTGATTTTAACACCCTTTTAGGAACAGAAGATAAAAATGGTGGCCTTGAAGTGAATGATTATGATTTTGAACATCTTATAAATTTCTGCTATGTTTTCAACCTGCATGATCCTAGTTTTTCTGGTCCAAGATTCACTTGGTCCAATATGCAACAAGGTCCTGATTTAATTCTTGAAAGGCTTGACAGGTGTTTTTTAAACCAAATTGCTGAAGATCTTTGTCCTAAATTTTGTGTTAATAATCTCCCTAGGGACTCTTATGATCATTTCCCCATGCATATAGGATTTAACTATGAGGATAATTTCATGCCTAGACCTTTCCACTTCATGGCTATGTGGATTGAGGATCCCACCTGCAGAGACATTATAGCAAATTCTTGGTCTGTTAATGTTATAGGATTGCCTGCCTATAAACTAAGAGCTAAGCTTCTTAGTACTAAAAAAAGCCTTAGAGATTGAAACAAATCTTCCTTTGGTAATATTCAAACTGATATATATATACCATTAGGAAAGACTTGTTAGATTTACAGATTTCTGATCCTACTGATACTACTACTTCTGCTAGACTTAAAGCCAGACTAGAATACCTTTATACTCTGGAAGAACTCTACTGGAAAGATAAGTCTAGAGAGGTATGGCTTATGGAAGGGGACAGAAACACACCCTACTTTCATAGAGTCACTCTCTTCAGGAGAAAGAGAAATGCTATCAGTTGGATCAAGGATTCCTCCAATACTATTCTAACTGATAGGGATAGTATTGGAAATTCTTTCATAGATTATTTCAAAAATCTCTACTCTTCTCAGCCACATCAATTTCAAGATGAAATTTTGAATGATCTGTCTGTTAAATTTTCTGCTGAGGATAATGATATCCTTAATCTACCCCTTACTGCAGAGGAAATAAAAAATGTTGTCTTCCAAATGGGAGGAAAAAAAGCCACTGGACCAGATGGTTTCACAGGCTTATTCTACCAAAAAAATTGGGATATTGTTGGAGAAGCTGTTGTTGATATGACCCAAACCTGTTTCAGAACAGGGAATATTGCAAGAGTTTTCAATCATACCAATATTGCTCTTATCCCTAAAGTCCCTTTAGCAGAGTTGGTCAATCAATATAGACCCACAAGACTATGTAACTTCATTTAAAAAATCCTTTCTAAAACTCTATCCAACATATTAAAACCTTTTATGAATAATATCATATCCCAAAACCAAAGTGCCTTCATTCCAAAGAGGAGTATTTCTGATAATATTCTTCTAGCAAATGAAGCCATATATTCTGTTAATCATAATGGCAAAGTTGAGGGTTCTGCTGCTATCAAACTTGACATGTCTAAAGCTTATGATAAATTGGAGTGGTATTTTCTTGAAAAAGTTTTGAGAAAAATGGGGTTAGCTGAAAATTGGATAGAACTCATAAATCAATGTGTCTCTACTGTCTCCTATTCTGTTCTTTTAAATGGTAGCCCTACTGGTTTTTTCCAACCTGAAAGAGGTCTAAGACAAGGGGATCCCCTATCCCTTTACCTCTATATTATCTGTGCTGAGGCTCTTTCCTCTTATATAGATAATCTTCAAAGAAATGGTACTCTGAGGGGTATCAAAGTTTGTAAAAATGCCCCTGAGATGACTCATTTACTTTTTGCTGATGACTCTCTTCTGTTCACTACTGCTACCACAGAAAACTTCACTGCCATAAAAAACTATCTTCAAAAGTACTGCTTAGCTTATGGGAAAGAAATTAATTTTGATAAGTCTGGTATTTCATTCAGTAGAAGAATCCCTGAACATAGGAAGGCCCTTTTGGCTAACACTCTGGAGATTCAAACCAGAGATTTAGGAGAAAAATATCTTGGGACTCCAACTGTTTTTAAAGCTTCTAAAATCCAAACCCATATGGGTATTCTCCAAGCTGTGGATGCCAGAATCACTGTCTGGCTTCATAAGATAAGAAGCTTCACCTTTTGGGTTGGGATATTCTTTGCTCCCCTAAGTCTGAAGGTGGTTTGGGATTCAGAAAAGCTGAAATAAACAATCTTGCTATGTTAGCTAGGAATGTCTGGAAAATTATTGAAAATCCTGATTGCATGTTAGCCAAGATTTTAAAAGCTAGATATTTCCCTAGAACTGATTTTTTGAATGCTAAGTGTCCTGATAAGTGTCCCTGGACCTGGAAATGCTTACATGCTATAAAGGAGATGATAAAACCTTTTATTTTCTGGATTGTTGGTGATGGGAAGTTTATTGACCCTTAGTGCGATAAATGGATTCCATCTTTGGGCTCTGTTACCCCTAACCCTCTTACCCCTCCTGACCCTAGTATTAAAGTCGACTATTTCATTGATGATAATACTAGAACCTGGAATGTTTCTAGACTCTCTACTCATTTTGATGATGCTTCTGTTCAGAAGATTGTCACTATTCCCTTAAGCCAGCTTTGCACTCCTGATAGGAGGGCTGGGGATTTCTCAAAGAATGATAAATTTTCTTCAAAATCTTCCTATCTGGGACTCAGAGGCATTAAACCCTCTCCCTGTAAAACTCTTTGGTTGCATATTTGGAAAATTAGAGTTCCTTACAGAATTCAGTTATTCCTATGGAAAGCTGCGAAAAATGCTTTACATGCTAGAACTGTCCTTCAGGCTAGAATGCCTATGCATTCTGTTGAATGTCCTAGGTGTAAGGATCCTCATGAAAACATAATGCATACTTTGGTTCTGTTCCCTTTTGCTTCTAAGGTCTGGTTTTTGTCCAGTTTTTGCATAAACACTTCTTTCTTTTCTCAAAAAAACTTTCATCAGTGGCTCATGTTCTGACTTCTGGATCAAAACTCTAGATTGCCTGATGATTCTCAAAGTCTTTTTGTTGCCATCCTGTGGTCTCTTTGGACTAGTAGAAACAATTTGGTTTTTCAAAATGTGTCTGAAAATCATACTTCTGTCTTTGAAAGAGCTAGAGCTATGCTTTTCACTAGGAAATTTACTACTGTATCTACCCCTACTACCCCTACTGCTCTAAGTCACAAATGGATGCCCCCTTTGTTTGGATGGATAAAATGTAATACAGATGGAGCCTTCGATGACATTACTGGAGATAATGGTGCAGGTTATGTGATGAGAGACTTCTCAAGTAAAGCCTATTTCTGTGATGCTATGGTATTTGAAGTTTCATCTGCAGAAGAAGCGGAAGCCAGAGCTATCTGGGGAGTTCTTAAGAAAGCAATTGAACAAAAGATGACTCGTATAATCATAGAAAGTGATGCTAAAAAGCTGGTGGAGCGATTTTCTTCTGGTTTTTTTGATGGTGATCTTAGGACAGATGCCATATTCAAAGACATTAAGCTGTTTTCTTCTAAGCTGTCTGCTTGTATTTTTAGTTTTCAACCTAGAATCTGTAATTCTGTTACTCATGAGTTAGCTCAATGGGCAAAACGTAAGAAAGCTTTTATGTACTGGTCTGTGCCTCCTGCTTGGCTTGCACCAACAGTTGAGGGAAACTATTAGCCTTTTTGAAGACCGTTGATTATAAAAAAAAAAAAAAAAGAAAAAAAATTCCACGTAGGATTTGTAGCACCCACTCTCGGAGATGTTGTTAGTTTCTTAATTCTTTCTCGCGGAACATTATCTTCTTCTCCTCTCTCTTTTTTCGATTTTCTTCCCCTTCTAAACCTAAGCCGCTACCCTTCTAAACCTAAATCGAATCGAAAACCAGGTTCTGAGAAATCAAAATCCATCTCTCCTGAACCCTAACCTGATAAATCTAAACCCCCATCTCTCCAAAATGCTATCTTGTTTTCTTGTTTTTACTCTTCAAAACCCTAGTCGAGATTTTCGAATTCAAAACAAGTTTTCAGAAATCAAAAATTTATCTCTCCTAAATTCGAATCTCATCAATCGAAACCCTTAGAAATAAGTTAGATCCGAGATTTGTGGTTTTTCTCATGGTTAGAAAGTTCGAATGGAGGATTTTAGATCTGAGAATTGTAAAAATGGTGGTTCGTCGTTATCAAAGAGTTGGAGTTGGCGATCCTGAATTACAAAGAAATAAAAGAGTTGCTAGTTTTAAAGTTTATGCTGCTTAAGGAAAGATGAAAGGGTCTTTCAGAAGGTACTCCGTCCATTATTTGATTTATTCGATGTGTATGTGTGTGTATGGTGTTCAATTTTTTTCTGTACCGTTAAATGATTCTGTAAGGTGTGCAGGGTAAATTTTTTGTAGCCATAGATCTATTACGTTTTCAGATTTGTTTTTATTTTTTTCCTTCTTATTATCGTTTAAATCCTTATGAAAAAATCCTGATTGTTTCTTAATCAAGAGATAATTTCAATTCTTAGCTTTTTATAAATGAGGTCATTTATATAATACGTTTCTTAGGTTTAATGATTTTATTTTACTTAGGGTTCTCTTCTTTTATGTAATCTAGAAGCTTAATAGCAAGGGATTGCGTTGGCGGCTAACCATGTGAAATACATCCTTATATACAGGATTGCATAGGAGGATGGTTTGAAAGCTTCTCGTCTCGGCATAGTCACATATAATGCAAGGTACGTTTCTTATTCCAACTGGACATTAGCTTAGCTGCGACAAAGGCTCATTGTTGACTGAATTTTTCTTTTTGTTAATTCACAAGTGTTCGCCACAGTGATGAGTACAACACTGGGATTGAGTACACCTGTAGATGAGCGTCATACTAGCTATCAATGCATGGTTAGGCGGGCGGGGGAAAGCTAATGGTGTCACATATGAGTCACTACTTCCGCAGTTTATGTTCACCTCCTGGAGATTGAATGATTATTCCACTTCCTCCGCCATACGATCCACATGGAGGATACCCCGTGCCTCCACTAGCAATGACTGCACCATCCCCTCTACCACCACACGATGGGTATGCACCTGTCCAGGTGATAGTATAATCTAATTATCACCTCCATCAATCAAGGGGCGCTTGCTGTTTCGATTTATTTATTTTACTTTTTATGTTTTCAAACCACATATCAATTTTTCAGAAGCTATGTTTCTCTTTTGCTAAACTATAATTTCCAGTAGCATTGAAGCTCCTTTAGGAAGTGGTATATCAATTATTTGCTCTCGCTTCCATCGAAAAGTTTCTGTTTTTTACCTCTAAATAGAATCTGAAAATTGTCATTTACTTTTGATGCCTACATTTTGCCAGTTTTCTTTGTTCAAATTGATTGCGTATTCGCATATAGCACAAGGTGGAGTTCCTAGTCTCAGCTACACTCTTCTATGTTAATCATTTGAATAAAACAATTAGACACAAATTAAGTTGCAATAAGATTTTTTTTTTAGCCCCCCTATCATGAAATGCTGGTTCCGCCACTGATTGTGAATGTTTTTTGTTTTTTAGGATGATGGCGAAGAATACAAATTTTGGGGAGAAGGCATTGGAACCACAAGTGCTTGTAATGTTTTTTTTTTATTGAGTAGAAATGTAATGGAGAACTGAGACCACTTTATCAGAAAAGAAATGAGATTGTCCAAACAATTCCCAACTTCTGGTTATTAGCGGGTAGTAATTTAACCATCCTCCCTTGCTCGAAGAGTTTGTTTTTCACATATGCAATTCATGTTTTCAATCATTGACAGTTACTATCTTCCCAAACTGGAGATACACATGCATCTTAAATTCTTTCTTTGCTACTCCTTGGTGACTACTTACTAACATTGCTTAATACTTCCAATTCTTGTTTTGCTTAACCTGTCCGATTTCTATTGTTTTCTAATCAAACTAGTTTTGTATGGTGTGCAGTTCTTTCTCCATTCCTTTAAAGAGCAATTACAGCAGCGCGTTCGTGTTCATGCAGTGGCGTGTTGGCAGCTTGAGCAATCTCTCCAAAGTCTAACAGGTATCTTGTAGTTTTCTATAAGATCCATTTCAAGTATTTCTTCTTGTAGTTTTCCTGAGATACATCAGCGAAGACCGTATTCTCCCTTGTTCTGCTAGTATATAAAATTAGTAGTTACACGTATATTCAAGATCTGCATCTTTAAGGGTAGCTGCTCATATGAAAAAACTTAAAATTTATTTGCATAATTTCTTCTCATTCTCTTTCCTACATTCATTTCAGCACATGTTTAAGATGGAGCAGGAAGAGTACAGCAAGGAAAAAATTTACCGGAGCAACATTGAGTTCATTGACAAACAAAATGTCTTGTATTTGACTGAAAAGGTACTTCTCCTTTATATTAACAATTCCTAGGTGGATGTCTCAGAAATCAAAATCCATTTTAACTTTTATGACCATGCTTCTTTTTTCCTGTCGTTATGTGGGAATTCTCCATGTTATGAATCGCCGTGTTCACCTAATACACCACCCGCACCAGTTACTTCAATCTTTATTGTAATGTTCTTCTATTTGCAGCATAAATTATTATATGCTAGTTAACCTCTTACCTTATACTAGTGTACTTACATTTGCAGAAACCAAACCAAATCAATTGCTCTATTTGCTGGACATCAATGATTATGTGCCAGTTCTTGTTCTAAAGTAGGCAGCATATATATGCATCCTGGTTGGATAGTTTTTCAGGTATTTTATTCAGCAATCAATCTTAAGAATTTAATGTTTTTTTCTAGGTTGTTCGAGTGGATGTCGCACTGATAATTCACTGTTACTTCTGTTAAATTGCGTTCTCACATCATGCTGTTCATTTTGCATTCCGTGCTTGTAATTTTGCTTTGATGGCATATTACTATAAATTTCAGATGGCAGGAGCGAACAATTTAACTGTTGGATGTCTTCCGAGCATCAATCTCGCGTCACGTTGTTCAACCTGTTTCCCGCTGTCTTGTCATCCTACTGTAAGATTCTGGTTGAGAAGGATTCAAAGACGTAGTTGTTTATGAAGCTTAGTAATGTTAATGATGGATCATTACATCCTGTCCGTTCTGCCAAGTGCAGAAAAAGAACTAGGTTTGCTACTAATGAATCCCTGCTCTAATACCTTGTTCGGGATGAAATTTCATTGCGCAAGTTCATACTGTTGTAGAAGTTTTAAGGATGACTGATTGTCTTATCCAATAAGGGTAATAATATATTTGTAATAATGGAAATTCGTAAATACCAATACAGATTTTGTAAATTATTCTTTTTAATCTGATAATATATTTTGCAACTTATATAGGTGTTGCTTAAATTACTTTATACGTTGCATTAGATCGAATTAAAGCAACGGGATGAAGCAACGTTTCGTACGTTGCTTTAATTAATTTAAGCAACTTTTATAAACGTTCCTAAAGTTTGTGACGCCATGTGGGCAACGTACATAAACGTTGCTTAAATTGTTAGCAACGTTATAAACGTGGTAAATTCGTGTGGTTGGTGTAGTACAATCAGTAAATCAACTAGACCAGTGGCCGAGTGTCAATCAAGTCCTATCCAACAAACAAGGTTGGATTTGTCAATTGTGGTTGAACAAGGCACAACCTTTGATATTTCAATTATATGAACAAATACAATACGGAAAAGAAATAACACAGACACCAGAAATTTTGTTAACGAGGAAACCTTAAATGCAGAAAAACCCCGTGACCTAGTCCATATTTGAACACCATACTGTATTAAGCCGCTACAGACTCTAGCCTACTACAAGTTAACTTCAGACTAGAATGTAGTTGAGCCCTAACCAAGTCTCACAACGATTAAAGTACAGTCGCGTTCCTTACGTCTCTTGAATCTCAGCAGGACTCTCCGAACTGGATTCCTTTAGATGATCTTACCCACAACTAAAAGTTGCTACGACCCAAAGTCGAAGACTTATAAAAAAATCTGTCTCCCATAGATATGTCTATTCTGGTTTTGTTTCCGTCTTTAGATAAATCAAGGTGAACAGGAAACTCAACTAATAATCCGGTCTTATATTCTCGAATAGCAGCATAGAAATATTAGCTACCTCACAATAACCTAACTGATTAACATAAGAAGTTACTGCGGATTCACAAGAGTGTGAGATGAAAAACTGTTGCGATCACTTTTTATATCTTACCTATCGGAGATAAATCTCGAGTAAATCTTAGAGAAGATAAAACCCAGTATGATAGAAAGAGTAAGATGAGAATACGCAACTACGGAGAAAATAGTTGGATATGGCTTCACGAATCCCAAATGAAGTCTTCAAGTCGTTAACCTAATAATGGTTTTGGAAAACCCTAGTTTAATGGAAAATCGACTCTATTTTGCAACTAGGACACACGGGCGTGTCGGGATTAGGTTTCCCAGATGCTAAAGTTCTCCCTTTTATAGTCTTTCAAATCAGGGTTGCTTACAATCAAACCTAAAATAGCTTAGTAACAAAGAAATTGATATTCACCATTATATGAACTCCTGCTTTAAGATTCAAGCTAAGTCTGCTTAAAAACTAAGCAATTAATCTCCACCGTTAGATGGTATTAGCTTGATACACACAGATGAAATATACCTATATTTATATATGGATGAACCGTACCTTAACGTGTATAACCTGTTGGCTCAATAACAGTTAACCGAAGTTATCCACATGAACACTTATAGTCTAGCCATATTCATCTAACACTTCTAGATCAAATATGATGATCAATCAATCATGATAAATAATCAAATGAATCTAAATGTGTTTCAAGAGAGTAGTTCAAATGCTCATCATCTCATAAAAGTAAATATGAACCATTTAAAACAGAATCGGTTTGGTTTGTAATTGTACAAAGTACTTATACAAGAACTAATTCATGAACATAATGCCATGGTTTGCAAAACAAGTTCCAATACCTTATTTCATTAAAGTTTCATGGACTTTGGTTCGCAAACTGAGTTCGCAAATGAACCTGAGTTCATGAGTATTAAAAGTCATACCTACCGATTTTAGAACCTTACCACTGTGTTCGAAAACAGAGTACTCGAACCACAGTTTCAGACCTTGGCCTTGTCGTGCCGTTCGCAAACAGAGTACGCGAACCACAATTCCGGACTTAACCTTGTCTAAATTTCGCAAAGAGAGTACGTGAACTACAGTTTCAGACCTTTTCATAGGTTAACCCGTTCGCAAACATAGTTCGCAAACAAGAGTTCCGGACCTGAAATAGAGCTTCACAGTTAGCATAAAAAGTATACAACTTGTGTTATATCCAGACATTGGTAGTAGTTCCAAACTCTCATTTAATCATTGAAACATCCTTAGAAGACAACAATGGTAATATTACACATACCACTGGCTTCAAGTAATTTTCAAGTGATTAATCGATCAATACGAAACTTCCCAAGTTAACATCAAATGATTGTCTCACACAAATCATGTAAGATGTTCAAGGTAATTTTCACATGATCATCTTGACTTAATATTCAATTTACAACAAATAAATTGTCTACAACTAAACTCGTCAAGTAGATGACGAAGTTTAAGCTAAGGCTAAAAGCTTCAAACACGCATTTCTAAAAATATATAAACGAGATAAACTCGGCTTGAAATTTCAATCGTGTATAATGTAAAGTCTACATAGCTATGACTTAGTCTCTTTAGAACATAGAGTGATAGATAAACTTTAGTCTCCACATACCTTTTGTTGATGAAGTTCCTCCAAGCTCTTCAGTAGATCTTCTTCTTCAATTAGTGAACGTCGTGAAATCTTAAGCTCAACTACACACTTCTATTCTAATCCGAGACATAGCTGTAAGTAGACTAGAAATCAAGTATATAGTTTTGATCAACTAAACTTGTCAAACAAGCTTAAGATAGCAACGCTTGAGAGTTCGACCGAGCAATGCTTTAACAATCTCCCATTTTATCAATTTTAATGACAAAACTATCAATACATATGGATTACAAAATAAATAAATTGTAGCTTCTGATACATCATGCTTGATTTCCTTGGCTCTTCAACTTCCTTGAATCCTTCGTTACTTCAAGTTCTCCATCGATTCTGAATGTGTTTGACTCAGCATCGTTGTTATTGAAGATCCATAGCAATAACAATATGAAAACGAAAGCTCTCAATCATTGTTATTCAGTGTCATAGTATTATTATATAGAATCAAAGTCCAATTGCATCACAACTTTGAAATAATACTACGGTGATATGTATCACTCCCCCTTAGTCAATACTTCCATCTTATAATGGAATCCAATCCCCCTTACGTAATGATCTGTAAACCATATGTATGTAGCGTGAAAAACTAAACATTTCTCCCCCTTTTTGTCAATATAAATTGGCAAAGTTTGGGATCATAATGAATTCACAAAAGATAATTTGTGACTAAAAAGAAAATATATCAACTTTCTTTCGATGATTTCACATAGTCAAAACTTAGTGTATTCATCAAGAAGTTTATTAAGATACAAGTTAACCCCTTCAAATTCCACAACCTCTATCCCCACAAACATATAGCAATTAAGCACAAGTTCATTTAAGAACTCTCCCCCATTTTATGCCATTCCCAAGAGAACAACATGAGACACCTTAATTTTACGAGAAAAGAAGGATTTCTTTGGACGATTGATACTTCACCGATCTAAAAAGACATATACAAAACAACTTCTAGAAACAAATAAAGAATTGAGACAACAATTCACTGGAACTTCAAGCTTTCAGTTCCCAAAATATATAGATAGATCCAGGGGCAAAAAGCTAGAAATCTAATGAACCAAAACAACACCAATAGGATGCTGTAAGTGTTGAAATGTTGCAGTGTCTAAAGGTTTGGTGAGAATATCAGCCAATTGTTGTTTTGAAGGCACAAATTCCATGTTAATAATACCATTTTCATAGAGATATCTTATAAAATGGTACCTTATATCAATATGCTTAGTTCTAGAGTGCTCAACAGGATTCTCAGTGATGAAAATCGTGATGGAGTTATCACAGAAGATTTTCATTGTGTCAGTGTCACTTCCATAATCAACAAGCATTTGTTTCATCCAAAGTAGTTGATTACAACACGAACCTGCATCAATATGTTCTGTTTGCAAGTTGAAAGAGATTGTGAGTTTTGTTTCTTGCTATGCCATGTCACAAGATTCAATCCCACATAATAAAATCCCCCTGATGTACTTTTTCTGTCTTCCACACATCCCAATCCCACATAATAATCAGTGTTAGTATCAAAAGTATAAGATAGACCATAACCGATAGTATTTTGAACATATCGCATGATCTATTTTGCAACAAAAAGATGAGATTCCTTCGGATTAGCCTGAAATCTAGCACAACAACCAAGGATAAAAGAAATGTCAGGTCTAGTAATTGTAAGATATAAAAAACTTCCAATGATCGATCGATAAAGTTTCTGATCCACATTGATTCCTTTGTCATCTCTATGCAGTTTACCAGTAGTGGGAATGGGAGTAAGTTTTGGAGTAGACTTATAAGACCGAACCTTTTTACAAGATCCCTAGCGTACTTCTCTTGAGATAAATGTTAGAGCATTGCTCGGTTGAACCCACCAAGCGTTGGTATGTCAAGTTTGGTTGTCATATTTTAGTGAACCAAAACTCATTTAAAGAGTCGCTTGATTATTTATTAGAGTCAACTTCGTATAGGTTAGCTAGAAAGTTATTAGGATATGAGGCTTACAAGTATTACTCGAAGACTTGAAGAATGCGAAGAAGTAAAGAGCTACATCGACGACATCATCCTTCCTCTTGACGTTAGTAATATTTTGACTTGAACTGTTTCATTCCTAACGTATCTTTCAAGTCGTGCTATGTTGAAAACATAACTGCGAAGCTGTGAATGATTATACTCTAGTTATACGTAGTACTAAGGAATTATAATACGAAGTATAACGCCTATCTTTTGAACTTCGTATATAAGACATAATCGTATGAATGTTATAATGATTATGTATGGGTATGGGTGAAGATTTCGTCCTAGGAAACAATGTTTTACATTCGTTTTTAAAGGAAGTACAATTCATAAACTTGTTTTATGAATCGAAAGGGAAATAGCTAGGCTTATTGGTATTGTTATTCATTGTAAATATTTGGATTATCAATATGTGTGTTTAGTATAACCGCTCATAACTTGTTTATGTATCTTGGTAAAACTATTCACAATGCCTGACTTATGTATCGGTATGTCTTTTATTAGTGAAACCAATCTTAAGTAATCACCTGAGATGGTATGATCGATATTTGTAATTGGTGTGACCATTCCTAGTCATTGGGTATACCGATCCTAGAACTGGTGGGACTAATCACAAGATGTGTAATCGATCCTTCTAGTAGGTTAAAAAGTTTTAGTAATTGGTGTAACCGATCCTATAACTTGTGCAACCAATCACAAGTAAGTACCATAAATAGTGGTAACCGATCCTGGTACTTAGTTATCCATTTTATGGAAACTAGTGTGACCGATCCTAGTGCCACTTCGAGGTAGAACCGAACTTTGTGTTTAGTAGAACCGTTAAACCCATGAATGGTGATTGAACATTTTTGATCAATCACATAGTTCTTGGAAATCAGATGAACCAATTTTAAACTCGTTTGGAAGTGTGGCAAATCGGTTCCAAGATTGTAAATATGAAAAAGGATTTACAAAGTAAATATGTCGACATACTTTGAAACATGTGCAGTAATTCTTATCTATTATTTTTCAAAGAACTTCCTTTATAACTAAAGGAGAATCCCGCATCGAAATAAATTGAAAATCTTTTAGTTAAGGTTTTTAATTTTATATGTTTTTAATTTCCAGCAATTAAATGAATATATTTAGAAAATAAAAATTGGCAATGTGCATTTACTAATTGGAGATTTTTTACTGAGATTTCGGTCAATATTTGGACAGAGCATTTCCAGGAATTATGAAAACCAATTTTGGCTTTATTGCATATCTTTGAGAATATTCAGATTTGGATTGAAGTTTGCATTTCGAGCAAACTAATCCTTAGAGCCAACAAAATTACCTAGTTGTGTTGTTACTGGTGGATCCGTCTATTCAGAGAGGAAAGTACCCTAATTAGGCGAAATCTCTTACGATCGCTCGTTGTAAAGACTTCTTTGGGATTGAGGAGCTCTACGAGTACCGTTGGTGGGAAACTAGATAATTGCAATTTATTATTAATTTTCGATTGATTTGATTGACTAACGGTTGTTTAACTTTGATAGCACCTAGTTTGTATATGCTTGAGAATCTTCTCTTCTGATATAAGATTCACTCAAACTATATCAAAGTTTCGACGGGGATCTTTAGATTGTTTGTGGATCTAAAGACGTCTTGTGATAATCCATCGTTAACAGACTCCGTTCTGTGTGTGATTGATCACAAGAGATTCAAGTTGTTTGTGTGCATGTGTTTATTGAAGATTTAAGAAGATTTGAAGAAAAAGAAGATTTCTTATTTGAGTTCATAATCTTTGGTGTGCACAAAAATTGATCGGTTGGGGATCCAAATATAATCGGTATGTATTTTGATAGATGGATTTGGTTAGTTGTGTAGATCGGCATCAGTATTTAGTATCTTTATCAAATCCTATTATTGATTGTATAATCTAAACAATTACTTTGGTAGTTGTTGAATAGATTGATCTAAGAACCCGACAAAGGAGTTTATTGGCTAAACGGAAGAGCCTTTTGTCATACTCATATCACGTTGTTTGAAAAGAGTTGTTACCGGACAAATTTGTTATTCTTATACTGTTTGGAATACGAACCAAAGGAATTTTTCCAAGTGCGTGACTTATTGCAAGTTGGAGGCGCATGGATACTGAGGGAACTAGGTGAACTATAGGTTTATTTGTTTGGTCTCAACTATACGAAGTTGGTTTAGATTTTGTATAGCGGCTTAATTCTGAGAGTATTAAATTCTGGACAAGGTCCCGGGGTTTTTCTGCATTTGCAGTTTCCTCGTTAACAAAATCTTGCTGTGTCTTTTACTTTTCTATTTCCGCAATTATAATTGATTTATTATAATTAGAAGTAAAATATACAAACGTTAATTCCTAGTTACTTGATAACAATCCTATAATGTTTGGTCAAGTCCGAACTTATTATCAAGTAATCATACTTCGTTGTTGTATTGTCTCGATCTTGTATCCATAGTCAATCACGCAAGTTATCTTGTTGTCATATTGTCTCGATCTCGTATCCATAGACTATCACACGAAGTGTGAACCGATTCGTTGTATTGTCTCGACTCAGTCCATAGACAACCACTTTCGGAGAAACGACTTATAGGTGGAAAAGTTTTAGATTGAGGTATATTTGGGTACCCTCGTCTTTTCAATAAGTATATTCCATCCTTGTGTTGTTGAATTTGTAATCCTAAAAAGAATTCTGATTCACTAACGTTGCTCATCTCAAATTCCCTTCCAAGAGAGACTTGAAAATCCTTTGCAAGTTTCTCGGAAGTTGATCCATAGATGATATCATCCATATAGACTTGAGCAATAACAACCTCCTTCCCATTCCATTTGGTAAAAAGCGTTTTATCTGCTCCACCCATCGAAAAACCTTTCCAAAGAAGAGAAGTGGTAAGTTTTCCGAACCAGGCATGGGGTGCTTGTGTTAATCTATACAATGCCTTTCTGATCATAAAGACATGATCAGGAAATTCTGAACTTTGAAATCCTTTAGGTTGAGCAACAGAAACCTCTTCTTTTAAACATCCATTTAAGAATGCATATTTTACGTCCATTTGAAATAGCTTAATCTTGAGAAAACAAGAATAATCTAATAATAACCTAATGGACTCAAGGCGTGCCACAGGAGAAAAGGTATCATCAAAGTCAATACCTTCAATCTGTGAATATCCTTGAGCGACAAGTTTAGCTTTGTTTCTGACAATTGTGCCAAATTCATCCGACTTGTTCTTGAATATCCATTTAGTACCAACTGAAAAAATAGGGGTAAAAGAACCACACCCAATATTTCGCTTAGCAATATGTATGGACAAACTCCAATATACTTTCTAGAGAATTAACCAGACAATCAGACTCAATCTAGATAAAAAGTATATCAAAGAGTTTATATCTCAATCTCTCGATTTGATATATACTCAAGCAAATAGAAATCTGCGAGTCTTTATCAAATAATAGAGAGATAACTTGGATGGTACCAAATACCAATATCCAAGTGTCAATCAATTTAAATCAACAACCAAAAGGTCAGATATTCTAATTAATTGAACAACGCACAACCTGTGATATTTCAGTTATATAACAAAATATAATGCGGAAAAGAAATAACACAGACACCAGAATTTTGTTAACGAGGAAACCGCAAATGCAGAAAAACCCCGGGATCTAGTCCAGATTGAACTCACACTGTATTAAGCCACTACAGACACTAGCCTACTCCAAATTAACTTCGGCCTGGACTGT
This sequence comes from Papaver somniferum, assembly GCF_003573695.1. Taxonomy (NCBI): domain Eukaryota; kingdom Viridiplantae; phylum Streptophyta; class Magnoliopsida; order Ranunculales; family Papaveraceae; genus Papaver; species Papaver somniferum. The sequence continues at coordinate 185,809,928 of NC_039360.1, read as the reverse complement.
AGTTGAACCCCAATCAATCTCACACTGATCCAAGGTACAGTTATGCTCATACGTCTCTGATCCCAGCAGGATGCTACGTACTTGATTCCCTTAGATGATCTCACCCATAACTAAGAGTTGCTACGACCCAAAGTGGAAGACTTTAATAAACAAATCTGTATCACACAGAAAAGTCTACGGTAATAGATAAATTCGTCTCCCACGAATATACCTACGAGTTTTGTTCCGTATTTTGATAAATCAAGGTGAAAAAGAACCAATTGATAAACCGGACTTATATTCCCGAAAAACAGCCTAGTATTATCAATCACCTCACAATAATCTTAATCGACGCAGCGAAAAAAGATGTTGCGGAATCACAAACGATGAGATGAAGTGTTTGTGATTTCTTTTATATCTTGCCTATCGGAGATATCAATCTCAAGCCAATTATTACAATTGTACTCGTACGATAGAAAAAACAAGATTAAATCAGGCAACTACAAGAAAGTAGTATCAGTTTGGCTTCACAATCCCAATGAAGTCTTTAAGTCGTTAACCTGGTTTAGAAGAAGAAACCAAAGGTTAAAGGAGAATCGACTCTAGCTTAGCACAACTAGTATCACACAGAAGGTGTGGGGATTAGGTTTTCTAGTTTCTAGAGTTTTCCCTTATATAGTCTTTCAAATCAGGGTTTGCAATCAATGTTAGCTTGGTAACAAAGCATTCAATATTAACCATTAGATGAAAACATGTTTAGATTCAAGCTAATATCTTTCAACCGTTAGATCGAAAACTAGCTTGTTACACACAAAAGAAATGCACTTTTCTAGGCTTGTGTAACCGTACCCAAACTTGTGCATTTGTTGGTTCAACAATAGTCAACCAAATGGTTAGCCATATGATCACTTTCATATCAACCATATTCTTCTTCACCATAACTAGTTCAAGTGACTCAAATGAACTAGTTAGAGAGTTGTTAAATTGCAAGAAAATCTTATGTAACTACACAAGACACGATCGAAGCAGAAACGATTTGTTTCACTATATAGCCACGGTTTGCAATTTGCATTCCTTAGTTTATATAAGAATAAGTTCACAAATATCGTTTTTAGATATAACCTACTCAAGTTCGCGGACTTAAGTTCCCAGAAGGAGTTCACAAACTCCAGCAAAATTTCTGGGGTCGAGAACTTCCACCAGTTCGCGGACTGGGTTTGCGGACTTGGCTCACACCACTATTACGGTTCTCTTGATCAACAAATTTCACAAACTTCGGTTCAAGGAATAAGGACTTATACATATATGTGTTTCCACAACAATGCTTATATCCTCCAATGGTTATATAATCTAAACTCTCATTTCAATGATTGAAACATTCTTAGAGGACGTTGATATTCTATAGTTGTTATTCACAAACTATTTTTCGTCAAAGTAAGCAATTTTCAAAGTGATTGAAACTTGTCATAACTTTCGTCACTAGGTAAAGATGAACTTGGATAAAGCGAAAGCTTACCAACACATATTTCGAGAAATAGATAGGCGAGATAAACTCGGCTCGAAATAGCAAATGTGTATAATCTAAGTCTATATACAAAACGACTTTTGTCTCAAGATATGAGATAAATAGACTTTTGAGTGATAGATAAGTTCAAGTATCCACATACCTTTTATTCAATGAAGATCCACCGGTTCCTTGAGTAGACCTTCGTCTTGTATGATGATTGCCATGGAGTTCTTGAGCTCAACTACACTTTCTATCCTAATCCGAGACCTTAGCTACAGTAGACTAGAAATCAAGACTTATAGTTTTGATCACTAACATTGACAAACATGCTTGAGATAGCAATGCATGCGAGTTCGACCGAGAAATGCTCTAACACCAACAATATTTATATTAGAGGGACAAGGTACGAGCTCCCATACATCTTGTCTTTGGAATTGATTTAACTCTTAATGCATTGCATTCACCCAAAAAGGGATCGCTAAGAGCTTCATCAATGTTTTTTTGTTCCACTTGGATAGATAACATCCAAAGTTGCAAATATTTTGAAGCTGTCATCTCGTCTTAGCAGTGGAATATTTTCCTCCAATAATACTATTAGTAACATAATTCCGTTGAACCCAGAGATGTCGTGGTGGTGCACGTTCAACAAGAATACCTTGACTAGGGATTTTCTCCTCGTCACTAGAAATGTCAGGATCTGCAACAGTTGGAACAACTTCTACTGATTTTGAGATTTCTTTGACTTTCTCAATTGTCTCCGTTGGAGACAATTCAGTAGGACGGTCATCATGACAAAAATCACTCAAATTGTCAATGATAACATTTGTCGATTCCATCGTAAAATGAGTTCCGATATTGTATACTCGAAAACCTCGACTTTCAGATGCATAGCGAAGAAAAATACCTTCATCGCTTTTGGAGTCAAATTTCCCTTTCTGTTTTCGATCTTTCAGAATATAACACTTACTGCCAAACACTCTGAGATAGTGTAAGTTGGGCTTCTTACCGTACCACAACTCATAAGGAGTATTTAGGGTTCTAGACCATAAGGAAACATGGTTGATCAAATAACATGTTGTAAAAACAGCTTCTCCCCCCCCCAAAAAAAATATGTTATGGAGCATTACCCTTGCCCTTGCCCTTTCCCGAATATTCCTATTCTTTCTTTCTGCAACTCCATTGGCTTGTGGAGTTATGGGTGGTGAATATTGTTGAATAGTCCCCAGTTTATCACAGAATTCAAGCACTTGGGTGTCCTTGAATTCAGTTCCACGATCGTTTCTAATTTTCTTTAGCTTGCGTCCCTGTTCATTCTGAATTCTATTAACAATAATCTTGAACTCACTTTAAGGTTTTATTTTTATGGGACAAAAATGCTACTGATAGACGCATTTATGTGTCTATTTTGTTCTCAATACTCTGTATTGTTAGACTCGATTAAGTACTTATTGTGTTATTTTGTCTTTTTGTAGATGTTTTTAGAGAAATAAGCCTTTGCGGGGAAATGAGCTCGAAAAGTAGTGTTTTACACCCCAGGATAATGTACCGGAGGCACCTCAGAAATGCACCGGAAGCGTCCCAGAAATGTACCGGAGGAACCCAGAAAAATTATTATTTCCACCCCAAAATTACTATTTCCACCCCAATTGCTAAAGGGACACCCATACAAGATTAGGGGGAGGACACTTTTCTTCTCATAATTCAAATTTTGGAAAAAGGCGGGAAAATATTTCTTCTCACTGGCAGTTGGGTCGATCGATTTTTGGAGGGGTTAGAGTTCGATTAAACCTCTGATTTTCAAGGGGTATTTGTGATATGGATAGAGGAAGACATTTTGGGTGTTAGGATCGATCATAATTGGCTGGAATCATCGCAATCAAGAAATCAGGAAGCACGTTCAAGAAATGAATATCACACGATCACATCAAATTTAGACGTGTACTCATGTGTTTGGAGAGTGTTGAATCAATTCTACAGCGTGTAAGATCATGTTTGGAGTGTTTATACATCATTTCAGCGTGTGGAGAGCTAATTAAAGGAAGAAAATATCCAAAAAATATTTTCTCTTTAAGCCGAGTAAAGAGAGAATTATCTTGAGTTATGGCGTGATTAAATGAGGCTGAGGAGTATAAATAGATTTCTGGTATCACAGAGAATGGGTGTCGAGAGTTTGGGGTCGAGAGAAGGTCCAGAGAAGCATAAATCAAGAGTTGATGAAACTCTGTTTCTGTTGCTGCTGCTGATGAAGAACACCAAGAACACGAAGAACGGACTCGCAAGGACAGTGGTTTATCAGCAGTGTCTAAGACGCACAGCCGTGGGTCGCAGTGCAGTCTAAACATCAGCAGCACTTGTGTTTTATCGTTCATTCTGTGACGCTTTTTGTGCGTCGCAGATTACAGTTTTACACCATTTTCTCATTTTCTCTCCATTGTAAACACCATTTGAGCTATAAAAATATATTTTGAGCGTGTTTTCATCATGAGGAGCTAAAACCCAACACTGGGACGACGGAGGAGGCTGAATTTCATCCTTGGGGTAATTTATTTTATTCTTTTTTTATGACTTTTGCATTAATTTAAAATTGAAATATGATTTGAATTAATTGGTTGTTATTTAATTTGATGATGTATGCTTAGCTTAGTTTTTTTGATACATCATGCTTAGGACTTACAATCGATGTTTTGAGAATCTATCTAGGCAAAATCAGAGTCCATGTTAATTTTATTGAGTTTTAAATTGTCAAAGAATATATGAATGAACCCTGTGTAGTGAATTCGGACAAATCCTTAGTCCCAGTACCTCTCGCCCATTGTTAATATTTTTGTATATATATTTTTATTAAATCTAAAAATTCCATTTCCTTCACAAGTCTGAAACGAATCTTTTTACCATTATCACTACAACAAGTTTTGGAAAACTATCAAATTTTGGCGCCGCCGACGCGGATTTGTGCTTAGGTAGAATTTTTAGGTTTTTTTTTTTTAATTTCATTTGTTATTTTTACGTTCTTTGGGTGTGTCTTTGTATTACAGGTTTGAAGTTGGATACTAAAGACTTGGAATCAAAGATTAAAGCCAAAAGAGAAGGAAAAAGACAAAGCAAAAAAAAAAAAAGCAAAAGAAAAATTTTAAAAAAAAGAGAGAGAATTTATTTTTATTTTTTTAGAGACTTTCCATTTTTTGTAATTATTTTTTTTTCTTTTCTTTTGCACTTTATTTGGACTTTGGACTTGGACAATTTTTTTTAAACCCTAAGGAAGGGTACATTAAATATAAAATTGTTTGCAGGGAAGGACGACGATTACAATGTCGTCTCGGCCCCTCGGGTTCGTACATGACATAGGAGTCGTGGCCCGAGTCGACTTCAACGGTTCATCCCCCGTCTGGTACGGGAGGTAAGTCCATCAAAACACTCGCGAATCTCCTGTAAGCGAGTTACTGTATTCCTTAAGGTGATTCATTGATTGAGGACGAATTTGGACTGTTTGTAAATTCCTAGTAAAGGGCAAGGCCTGGCCAATACAAGATAAGGGTTCGGATTTCATCACCGCTCCCTTCTTTCCCGCTTTAGGAAAACGAAACCAAACGCGAACCTAAGCTTAAAATTTTGACTAGAACGAGACCTATAGGGTAACGAGCTTAATAGGAAAGTCGTTCGAAAAATATTGGTTACTATTTTAGCATACTTCGAAGTTCATGATGGTTTCTGTGAGTTGAATGCGTGACTGCGCCGCCTTGTGATAGCGGTGAGGCCTTGGGTATTAAAGCTCCACTGATCTTCCCTCGCCTCAATTCAACTTACTTTGACTCGGATTGATTCCAGAGGGGTTTGCTTAAATTGTAACGAATTCCCTTTCGAAGGATTAGAAGCTGGTCTAGCAACAATCTAAGTGGAGCCATCATGCTTGTTGTTTGCTAGATTTTATAGGTTTGATTTGGTCGAGTCAGCCTTGTTTGTGATTGTGTAGAATTCCCTTGCAATTAAGAATGTCGAACTGGTATGATAGAAGCCAATACAATGATTATCGACCTGAATTTGAATATGCACATCATCCTTTCTATGGCCATGTTGGGAATAGTGGTTGGGAATGCCATCATTTGAAAGGATATGGCTCATACCCTGGTGAGCCCAATTACTATCCACACATGCATCAGTCTTACGAGCAAGAAGATTATAGTACTAGTTCTTCGTCTCTAGAGGATACAATCAAACTATTGAAAAGTAGTCCTTTTTATGATCCCTATGTTCCTATTCCTCCTTTAGAAGAGTCCCTCAGGGAGTTAGCTGAGTCGACGCGTAAGTTAGCTGAGATGAATAGTGTAACTCTAGACGAAAGAACTACAATAATGAGTGAAATTTCTATAGAGGAATCCCACAAGCTGATGGCTGAGACGAACGAAAGACTTGCTCGAAATAATCTTACTTTCCAATATAGTATTTCCAATAATACCCTTAAAAGTGAGGATAGTTATTTTCATAATCAAGATGACAAGGTTAGAATTGGTAGCACTACTTGTTTTGATGAGGTTCGATCTTTTTCATGTTATTATGATGAGGATAGTGTTGATGGAGAATCATACTTATGTAGGAATAGTGATCAGTAAATGGTTACTCCAATTGAGCTTTACAATGATAATATAATTTCTAGTTCAAATCCAAATAATTTTAATAATTATTCACCTATTCAAAAGGACGAGGATTTGACTAGAGATACCCTCGTTTTAGACGATGTAGTATTTCCTGTTTACAAAGCCGATAATGATTTAGAGGAACGAGTTTATTATGAGAATAATGTTTTAGAGTCTAGCGATTTATAAACAATAGTCTTAGACGAAGAAGATGAACTCGTAGAGATGAGTGAGGATGAACCTGACTTAGAAGAATCAATTGACCATTTCCAGGAATCTGATGACCTAGAAATTAGGGAAGTTGTGACTAGTCTTTCTAGAGACACAGAAAACTCTAAGTTTGGGGGTGATTATCATTCGCCTTGTGCCATACCTTTAACTCTTACAGAGATCCCTCATTTTGGACTTAATATCTCTGCCTCGACCATTTTACAAGATTACATTCATACTCGTTTTCCCGAACCTAATGATGTCCAAGAAGAAGTTCAGTCGTTAGAAACCCATCCTCTGGTTGATGTGGTTTGCCCAGGATATGATACCCAGATTGACTTTCTTTTCCCACCAAATAGTTTTCTTCCAAATGTGGGAACGTTTATATTTCAAATGTGTCGAATATTAAGTTGTGAGACTAAACCTAAATGCTTTAGGAAATTAGAATCGACACATTTGCTTAAGAGTGACCACTACTCTCATTGTGGTCAATTTTGTAAGTCAAATCTTATTGACTTAGAGGATCCTCAGTTATTTAGGTTATTATTGTGCGCTTCTAAGATCATATTTGAGTTTTTCCAGACTCTAGGACCAAATGATTCGGATCCCACCTATGAAGAAACGCAACCAATGAAAATATTTTATTTAGACCCTTTCGTAGAACCTGAACCTGAACCACAATTAGATATAAATATCTTAATCAGGAAACTAGATAAGGGCATGCTATCCTTGTTCACTTTCTTGGGTTATTGTAGTTTCCTTTGGTCAGCTCTTTTTGGTTTTGAAGACCCACAGTTATTTCGGATGTTACTTTTTGATTCTATGAGGTGACTAATTCCTTCCGATGTCTGGCTAAAGACTTTAAACTTAGCATTTCTTGGGAGGTAACCCAATCTCATGCGACACGGTAATATATTTCCTTAACTCTTTTGCTTCAAATGGTAACAGTTTCTCCTTGTTCATATGCTTTTAGTTTTATCTTTAGAACATTGAGGACAATGTTAGATTTAAGTTTTGGGGTATGAGAGAAACTTTTTAGTTGCACTTTTGAAACTTCTAGCGTCACATGGTATCCGGTTAGCTAAGTTTACATACTGTTTCTCACCGAAAAGATAGAAATTGGAATGCTAGAGATAACAACTTATTGAGACATTAGAGAAAAAGACATTGAGATCCTTGAAATTCAGGAGAGAACTTGTTCCTTTTAGAGGGTAACCGTGATGGACCTAACCATACATGATGGAAAGGCAAGTAGGTCAGGGAAATGCCAGAAAGACAAAGCAACCTCACAATGTAGTCTTAGTTACTGGATTGCGACTCTCTCTCAGTAGAAACTTATCATCATCAACAAGCGGAGCGACATCAAAATCTATGAAGAAAGTGAAGACGTTTTAGGTTTATAAGCAACAATAGAAGAGAATAATTCAAAAATCAAAGTTGAAGTTATAAGAGCAAATGATATAAGTTGTTAGAATCCATGATACCAAGACATCATAAATTGCGAAGATCCAAGTTTTGAAAGTCCTTCTCTCATGGCCATGTAAATTTTTGTCTTGTAATTTTTTGTTTTCAAAAAAAAAAAAAAAAAAAAATGAAAAGAAAAAGTGAAAAATGAAAAAAAAGAAAAAAAAAAGAAACATCATTACGTTCTTTTTGTTCAATAAGGCCATAGGGAAGAGTAAATTTATAAGTCAAGCAAGAAATCGAAGAGAAGAATTAATTGTCAAGGTTCTATGAGGTTCGAGAGCTTATCATCAACAGTTGAAGACCGAAGAAGGCGTTGTTTCTACTGAGCACTGTGAGAGAGTCGAAGAAAGATGCATTTTGGTTGCTTTGTTAGTCTGCTTTCAATCTGGCACAAGATCTTTCTAGTACTGATTTAACTCATCACACGTAATTAGTCCAGCTGTGTAGCAGATGTCCCTCATTTTTATCTCTCTCCTAATCTTATCCAGCTGTAAAGCAGCGGACGCATCTTACAATGTTTATCTAGCTGTGTAGCGGATATCTCTTTATCTTGCAGTCGTGTGGATGTGTCTCCCCTTTTCTTCAGTCAGCTTTAGAGCTGACACCTTTAATTTCTCTGGCATTCTACTTACTTGGAGATAGGTTGAGAATATGTATGTCCTCATAGCTCTTTGGATACTTGTGACCAATTAGGAGTAATGGTTTTGTGGGCACACCTCTGGTAAACCCTCCCGAGATTAACTCGGTTTTATTTATTTTTTATTAGTTTTGCTCGAGGACTAGCAAATAATAAGTTTGGGGGTATTTGATAGACGCATTTATGTGTCTATTTTATTCTCAATATTCTGTATTGTTAGACTCGATTAAGTACTTATTGTGTTATTTTGTGTTTTTGTAGATGTTTTTAGAGAAATAAGCCTTTGCAGCGAAATGAGCTCGAAAAGTAGTGTTTTACACCCCAGGATAATGTACCGGAGGCACCTCAGAAATGCACCGGAAGCGTCCCAGAAATGTACCGGAGGAACCCAGAAAAATTACTATTTCCACCCCAAAATTACTATTTCCACCCCAATTGCTAAAGGGACACCCGTACATGATTAGGGGGAGGACATTTTTCTTCTCATAATTCAAATTTTGGAAAAAGGCGGGAAAATATTTCTTCTCACTGGCAGTTGGGTCGATCGATTTTTGGAGGGGTTAGAGTTCGATTAAACCTCTGATTTTCAATGGGTATTTGTGATATGGATAGAGGAAGACATTTTGGGTGTTAGGATCGATCATAATTGGCTGGAATCATCGCAATCAAGAAATCAGGAAGCACGTTCAAGAAATGAATATCACACGATCACATCAAATTTAAACGTGTACTCATGTGTTTGGAGAGTGTTGAATCAATTCTACAGCGTGTAAGATCATGTTTGGAGTGTTTATACATCATTTCAGCGCGTGGAGAGCTAATTAAAGGAAGAAAATATCCAAAAAATATTTTCTCTTTAAGTTGAGTAAAGAGAGAATTATCTTGAGTTATGGCGTGATTAAATGAGGCTGAGGAGTATAAATAGATTTCTGGTATCACAGAGAATGGGTGTCGAGAGTTTGGGGTCGAGAGAAGGTCCAGAGAAGCAGAAATCAAGAGTTGATGAAACTCTGTTTCTGCTGCTGCTGATGATGAAGAACACCAAGAACACGAAGAACGAACTCGCAAGGACAGTGGTTTATCAACAGTGTCTAAGACGCACAACCGTGGGTCGCAGTGCAGTCTAAACATCAGCAGCACTTGTGTTTTATCGTTCATTCTGTGACGCTTTTTGTGCGTCGCAGATTACAGTTTTACACCATTTTCTCCTTTTCTCTCCATTGTAAACACCATTTGAGCTATAAAAATATATTTTGAGCGTGTTTTCATCATGAGGAGCTAAAACCCAACACTGGGACGACGGAGGAGGATGAATTTCATCCTTGGGGTAATTTATTTTATTCTTTTTTATGACTTTTGCATTAATTTAAAATTGAAATATGATTTGAATTAATTGGTTGTTATTTAATTTGATGATGTATGCTTAGCTTAGTTGTTTTGATACATCATGCTTAAGACTTACAATCGATGTTTTGAGAATCTATCTTGGAAAAATCAGAGTCCATGTTAATTTTATTGAGTTTTAAATTGTCAAAGAATATATGAATGAACCCTGTGTAGTGAATTCGGCCAAATCCTTAGTCCCAGTACCTCTCGCCCATTGTTAATATTTTTGTATATATATTTTTATTAAATCTAAAAATTCCATTTCCTTCACAAGTCTGAAACGAATCTTTTTACCACTATCACTACAACAATTTTTGGAAAACTATCAGCTACCTTAGTGAATCTGGTGTAATCATCTACCATAACTAAAGCGTACTTCTTCCCAGGAACAGTAGGTTGTTGAAGAGGACCGAGAGATCCAAATCAAGTGGAGCTTTAGTAAGAATATCTCGAGATGATTTGTGTGGAACTCTTGTTCGTTTACCATTTTGGAAGGTACTACTACAGCTTGCACCGGCTACTCCGGACTTCGTTTTACAAAATGAAAACTCCTTTCTATTTATACAAGTTTCTTCCCCTCCTCAATCTTTGTGTAGTCTATAAAATAATAATAGAAAATCAGGCAAAGTCGACACTTACTGTTACCATCATTTCTCAATTCACGCTACCCTAGCTACTGATAGCTCACCGTTAATTAGGGATAGCGTGAAATGGGTATAAAAATTGGAGTACGAATTGAACAACTGATTAATTTAGAGAAAGATGGAAGTAGGGTATGGGCTTATCAGTCAGAGAGAAAGATGGGTCGGCGGGTGCTGGTGGCTTGGCAGTAAAGAGGATTGGACTTACAAAGAGGAAGAAATGGGAAAGTGAAATTGGTGGGTGACTTTTCTTTCACTGGAAAATATGATAAATGGCTTGCCTTGGGTGTTAAACATTAAGACCCAGCTTAGGTGTTCAGGTCAAACTTGCTTTCTTACTTCCAAACTTGAACAGCTCGGCACAGTGAATTTGTCTTCCAATACATGTCTTCTTTTCATATCCATTTTCTCACGTGCTAACCTTAAACTTTGACCTATTTCTTAGCCATTTGTTTGCTCCATTAACTCAGGAAAGTCCAACAACACGGCTGCATATTTCACATGTCATGTTGCAACGTTTCCACTCTGTAGTTCTTATGCCGACCACACTTCTCTTAGTTCTTCTATAGAACCAGACAAACATCAATTATTGGTATTTACCAAATATAATTATTAAAGTCTCGAGAGTGCAAAATACACAAAATTAAACTAATAAAGCACTTAGGATGTGACAAAAGATAACTGTTAGAGAACTGCTCGGTCGAACTCGCAAGCATTGTTATCTCAAGCTTGTTTGTCAGGTTTAGTTGCCGAAACTATAAGTCTTGATTTATAGTCTACTTATAGCTAAGTCTCGGATTAGGATATAAAGTGTAGTTGAGCATTATACTTCACGACGTTCATCGATTGAAGACGAAGAACTACTAAGGGGAGCTTGTGGAACATCATAAACGAAAGGTATGTGGAGACTTGAACTCATCTATCACTCAAAAGTCTATCTACTCTATCTCCTATTTGAGACAAAAGTCGTATAGCTATATAGACTTCAATTATGCACATTTGATATTTCGAGCTGAGTTTAACTCGCTTACATATTTCTCGAAATATGTGTTGTTAAGCTTCCGTTTTAACCAAGTTCATCTTATATTCTTAACGAAAGTCAAAAGATGATCATGTGAAAATCGCCTGGTAACATCTTACATGATTTGTGTGAGATAGTCGTTTGATGTAGACTCGGAATGTTTCGTATTGATCATTCGATCACTTGAAAATTGCTTTGAAGCTAATAGTTTGTGTGAGACAGCTATTGTCGTCTTTCGAGAATGTGTAAATGGTTGAAATGAGAGTTTAGAACAATTGGATATAACCATAGTATGCGTACTTTCATATGTGTAATCCAAGTCCGGGAACCATGGTATGCATACCCTTATGCGTATTGATTGGTTTAGTAGAGGTTCAGAAACTAAGTACGCATACCGGTACGCGTACTGGCGTGAGGTTCAAGTTCCGGGACTTTACTGAGTTTGGTCGTATGCGTACCCGTTCTCATACCGGCGAACCCAAACTCAGTCCAGCCACTAAGGTATGCGTACCCGTTTGCATACTTGAGTGGGTTATGTTCTAAAATCGGTTTGTTCATGAACTAATACATTTATATAATAAGAAATGCAATATCTTGCAAACCGTGGCTATAATGTTCATAACTTGATTCAAGTGAATCAAAATCGATTTTGCTTCAATTGTGTCTTGTATACTTCTATGAGAATATAAACAATTGAACAACTCTAGAACTAGTTTCATTTGAGTCATTTTAACTAGTTATGGTTAAGATGAATAAGGTTGACTATTGTTGATCCAACAAAGGTGTACACATTTAGGTACGGTTACTCATATCTAAATGAAATTACTTCTCATTTGTGTGTAACAAGATAAGTTCGATCTAACGGTTGAAAGATATTAACTTGAGTCTAATCAGGTTTTCATCTTACGGTGAATATTGAATGCTTTGTTACCAAGGTAACATTGATTTCTAACCCTGATTTGAAGACTATATAAAGGAGAAATCTAGCAACTGTGAAACCTAATCCCCACACCTACCGTGTGATACTAGTTGCGGCTAGAGTCGATTCTCCTTTAACCTTAGGTTTTTCAAAACCCTGTAGGTTAACGACTTGAAGACTTCATTGGAATTGTGAGACCCAATTATTTTCTCCGTAGTTGCGTGTTCTGATCTTGTTGTTTTCTATCGTGATTGAGTACTATCTTCTCTAAGATTTGCTCGAGATTTAATCTTCGATAGGCAAGATAAAAGTAGTCACAAACATCTTCGTCTCATCGTTTGTGATTCCACAATATCTTGTTTCGCTACCATACGATTAAGATTGTTAGAGCACTGCTCGGTCAAACTCGCAAGCGTTTCTATCTCAATCTTGTTTGTCAATTTTAGTTGCAAAAACTATAAGTCTTGATTTCTAGTCTACTTAGCTAAGTCTCGGATTAGGATAGTAAGTGTAGTTGAGCTTTAGACTTCACGACGTTCATCGAATGAAGACGAAGAACTACTTAAGGGAACTTGTGGAACTTCATCAACAAAAGGTATATGGAGACTTGAACTCATCTATCACTCAAGAATCTATTTACTCTATCTCCTATTTGAGACAAAAAGTCGTATTGCTATATAGACTTCAATTATATACATTTGGTATTTCGAGTTGAGTTTATCTCGCTTATCTATTTCTCGAAATATGTGTTGGTAAGCTTTCGCTTTAACCAAGTTCATCTTTTACTCTTGACGAAAGTCAAAAGATGTTTATGTGAAAATCGCTTTGTAACATCTTACTTGATTTGTGTGTGACAGTCATTTGATGTAGACTCGGAATGTTTCGTATTGATCATTTGATCACTTGAAAATTGCTTTAAAGCTAATAGTTTGTGTGAGACATCTATTATCGTCTTCCAAGAATGTTTCAATGATTGAAATGAGGGTTTATAACATGTAACCATTATTGGACATAAAAATAGTGTGTATTCACATTTGTGTAAAGTCCAAAACCGGGAACCATGGTATGCGTACCCGTACGCGTACTGGTTGGTTGTTGGAAGTCCGGGAACTAAGTATGCGTACCCGTACGCGTACTGGCGGAAGTTCAAGTTCCGTAAATTTCTGTTGGAGTTTGGAAGAGTAAAATAGTATGCATACCCATACACATACCGGCGTAACCAAATTCAGTCCGGCTACTTAGGTATGCGTATCCGTTTGCATACTTAAGTAGGCTATGTTCTAAAATCGGTTTGTTCATGACCTAATACATTTATATAATAAGGAATGCAATCTTTTGCAAACCGTGGCTATACTATTCATGAAATGATTCGAGTGAATCAAAATCTATTTTGCTTCAATTGTGTCTTGTATACTTCTATGAGAACATAAACAATTGAACAACTCTCTAACTAGTTTCATTTGAACTAGTTATGATAAAGATGAATAAGGTTGATATGAAAGTGCTCATATGGCTAACCATTGGTTAACTATTGTTGAACCAACTAAGTGTACACGTTTAGGTACGGTTAACTTTATCAAAATGATGGTACATTTGATTTGTGTATAACAAGCTAAGTTCGATCTAACGGTTGAAATATATTAACTTGAATCTAATAAGGTTTTCATCTTACGGTAAATATTGAATGCTTTGTTACCAAGGTAACATTGATTGCAAAACCTGATTTGAAGACTATATAAAGGAGAACTCTAGCAACTGGGAAAGCTAATCCCCATACCTCATGTGTGATACTATTTGCGACTAGAGTCGATTCTCCTTCAACCATAGGTTTTTCACGAAACCTTGTAGGTTAATGACTTGAAGACTTCATTGGGATTGTGAAGCCAGACCCAACTATTTTTCTGTAGTTTCGTATTCTGATCTTGCTGTTTTCTATCATGTTGAGTACCATCTTCTTTAAGATTTGCTCGAGATTTATTCTCCGGTAGGCAAGATTGAAAAGTAGTCACAAACATCTTCGTCTCATCGTTTGTGATTCCATAATATCTTGTTTCGTTAATCGATTAAGATTATTGTGAGGTGATTGATAATACTAGGCTGTTCTTCGGGAATATAAGTCCAGTTTATCAATTGGTTCTTGTTCACCTTGATTTATCAAAAGACGGAAAAAAACTCATAGGTATATCTGTGGGAGACAGATTTATCTATTCAATAGACTTTTCTGTGTGAGACAGATTGGTTTATCAAGTCTTCGACTTTGGGTCGTAGAAACTCTTAGTTGTGGGTGAGATCAACTAAGGGAATCAAGTGCGCACAATCTGGCGTGGTTCAAGAGGCGTAAGGAACGCAACTGTACGTTGATCAGTGTGAGATTGATTAGGGCTCAACTACATTTCAGACCGAAGTTAGCTTGGTAGTAGGCTAGTGTCTGTAGCGGCTTAATACAGTGTGGTGTTCAAATCCGGACTAGGTCCCGGGGTTTTTATGCATTTGGGGTTTCCTCGTTAACAAAATTTATGGCGTTCGTGTTATTTCTTTTCTGATAGACACATTTATGTGTCTAATATGTCTCAATTGTACGTATTATTAGTGCTCGATTTTGTATTTATTTTGTTATTTTATGTCTTTGTAGGTATTTATAGAGAAATAAGCTCTTGCGGCGAAATTGGCTTGAAAAGTGGTGTTTTACACCCCAGGATAAAGTACTAAAAGCACCCCAGAAAAATTACTAAAGGTACCCCATGGGAATGTGTTATTCGGACTCCAGCAACGGATAAGGGGCGACCACTGGATAAGGGGTGTCATTCTTCTAAAAATTCAAATTTCATTTTTGGCGGGAAAATTTCCTTCTTCACTGGCAGATTTTTGATCGAAGTTTTGAACGTGTTCTAGGGAGATTCAATGGCTGATTTTTGGTAGGAAGTTGTGATATGGCCTGGCAAACACGTTGTGGGATTTTGGTTCAATCAGAATTAGCTAGAATCGGCTAGGAAATCCACGAGTTGCAAACAGGGAAAACACGTACAGGGAGAAGATATCCACGGGTTCTGGAAGAATTTGTACGTGTTCTGATGATATGTAATGACTTGAACGACTTGTTGGAGCGTGACAAAGATAAACAGGGATAGTTTTCACGTAATTGACAGCTGCAGATACGTGATCGAGATAAAAAAAGGAAAGAAAAATATATCGTTTACTGCCGAGTAATGGGAGAATATTTGGAGTGATTGAGCAAGATTTTATGAGGCTGTTGGGTATAAAAAGGATTCCCGAGAGTCATAGAAGAGGGTGAAGAGTTTGGGGAAGTTTTGGAGGCTAGTGAATGAAAAAATCACGAGTTGCAGAGCTGCCATTTTTCTGCTGCTGCTGCTGATGAAGAACACCAAGAACATAAGACCCACACTGAGCAGTCTTATTTTGCTACAAATTTTGCGACACAGCGGCAACAGTCTTATTTTGCTACAGTTATTGCGACACAGCGACAACAGTCTTAGAGAAACAGTATCAGTGACACATATTGTGGGTCGTAGTTCTCTGGTTTGTAACAAATATAATTGTTACAAATCCGATTTTGAATTATTTCTCCATTTTCTCCTTGTAAACACCTTTTTGAGCAATGAAAAATTCCTTTGAGTGTGTTTTCACCATGCGGAGCTAGACCCCATCACTGGGACAACGGAGGAAGCAACTTTTCATGATTGTGGTAAATGAATTAATTCTTTTATTGACTTTTTGCATAGATTTAATTGTTTTATGATTTCAATTAATTATTTGTTATTTTGTTAGATGTCGCATGCTTAGTTTTAATTACTTTAGATGCGTCATGCTTTTAACTTACAAATAATATTTTACGAAATCTATTTTTGGCAAAGAACTAGAGTCACAACTTCTTTTGTTTGAGCTATATTGTTTAGATTTAATGACTGAACTACAACAATATGAAAAGCAGTGGAATCCCAAGTCCCGGTATCTCTTCATCCTGTGAAAAATTTTGTATATATATTTTTCCTTATTTTCTTTATTAAATCTTAAAAAAAATTCTCAACAAATCTGAGTGAACGAATCATCTTACTACAACATCATTCAAAAAAAATACCATCAATATTTGGCGCCGCCGACGCGGATTTGTTTATAAATTTGTTTTTTTATATTTTTTTTTTTACGCGTTTTGGTACTTTTGTTTGCTTTCAGATTTGGAGCTAAGCTGAAGAAAAAGAGAAGTGCTGAAAAGAAAGGCGAAACTCAAAAAGGAAAGAAAAGAGAAATTCAAAAGGAGTGAAGAAGAAGATTTTGTAAATAATTTTTATTTTATTTTTTTAGAAACTGTAATTAAGTTTTTTTTTATTTTTGTAAAGTTTTATTTTTGGACATTTTTATTTTTGGACATTGGACATTTTTATTTATTATTATTTTTTTTAAAACCCTACGGAAGGGTACTTTTAAATAAACTCTGTGCAGAGAAGGACGACGATTACGATATCGCCTCGGCCCCTCGGGTTCGTACATGACATAGGAGTCGTGGCCCGAGTTGACTTCAACGGTTCATCCCCCGTCTGGAACGGGAGGTAAGAATTCTAAACACCCGCGAATCCCCTGTCAGCGGGTTTACTGGATGATTTTGTATGCTTATATGTTGAGGACTTGAATCGGATTTAATTTTCTAGTAAAGGGCAAGGCCTGGCCAAATCAAGATAAGGACTCGGATTTCATCACCGTTTTCTTCTTTCCCGCCTTAGGAACACGTAACCTACGAGAACCTAAGCCTAAAATTTTGACTAGAACGAGACCGATAGGGTAACGAGCTTAATAGGAAAGTCATTCGAAAAATATTGGTTACCCTTTTAAGCATTCTTCGAAGTTCATGATGGTTTCTGTGAGTTGAATGCGTGACTGCGCCGCCTTGTAATGCGGTGATGCCTTGGGTATTAAAGCTCCAAGGAGCTTCCCTCGCCTCTATTCAACTTACTTTGACTCGGATTGATTCCAGAGGGGTTTGCTCAAATTGTAACGAATTCCCTTTCGAAGGATTAGAAGCTGGTCTAGAAACAATCTAAGTAGAGCCATCATGCTTTTTGTTTGCTAGATAAAATAGGCTTGTTGTGGTCGAGTCAGCCTTCTTTTTGTTTGTTTAGAATTCCCTTGCAGTTAGGATGTCGAACTGGTATTATAATATCCAATACAATGAGTATCCGACTGAGCATCTTAGACATTATCCTTTTTATGACCATAGTGTTAATAGTGATTGGGAACGCGAAACTTTTGAAGGTTATGGTCCATACCATTTCGAGCCCAATTACTATCCACATACCCACAGGTTATACGAGCAAAACAATCCTTCTATTTCTCTAGAAGAGTCTCTCAAGAGTTTCAATGAGTCAGCACGGAAGTTATTTATGAAAGATACTTATAATATTCTTCTCCCAGAAGATTCCGTAGAGCGGTCAACTAAGATATCTCTAGAAGAGACCCTCAAGCAATTTACTGAGAATACAAATAGGATTGTGGAAAAACTTGCTCAGGATAGTCTTAATTTCCAGTGTAGTTTTCCCAATACCACCCTCGAAAATAAGGATAGTTTTTATTCACATAATCAAGATGACGAGGTTAGAATTGGTAACACTACTTGTTTTGATAAGGTTCAATCATTTTCATGTTATTATAGTGATGATTATGATGAGGATAGTATTGATGAAGAACATGAAATATGTAGGCATAGTGATCAGGAATTTGTTACTCCGATTGAGATTTATAATGATAGTGTTGTTTCTAAAACAAATCCAAATAATTTTAATAATTATTCACCTATTCAAAAGGATGTGGATTTGACTAGAGATACCACCGTTTTAGACGGTGTAGTTCATGATCCTTTAGCCTGCAGTATGTTAGATAATCCATTATTTGATGTGCCTATCAGTGAATTGGAGGAGGTAACTATGATTAAAACCTTAATTGATGAGCCTTTATATGAAACTTTCTCTGATAATCCTTTATATGATTGTGATGATGGTTTAGAGGAAAGAGTTTACCCTGAGAATACTGTTTTAGAATCTAGCGATTTAGAAACACTAGTCTTAGAAGATGATAAACTCATAGAAATGAGTGAGGGTGAACCCAACTTAGAAGAATCTATTGACCATTTCCAGGAATCTGATGACCTAGAAATTAGGGAAGTTGTGACTAGTCTTTCTAGAGACACAGAAAACTCTAAGTTTGGGGGTGATTATCATTCTCCGTGTGCTTTAACTCTTAGAAAGTACCCTCCTGTAGGACTTGACATTTGTGCCTCAACCATCTTACAAGATTATCTTCATACACGTTTTCCCGAACCTAATGATGTCCAGAAAGAAGCTCAGTTGTTAGAAACCCATCCTCTGGTTGATGTGGTTAAC
Source organism: Papaver somniferum (assembly GCF_003573695.1). Classification (NCBI taxonomy): domain Eukaryota; kingdom Viridiplantae; phylum Streptophyta; class Magnoliopsida; order Ranunculales; family Papaveraceae; genus Papaver; species Papaver somniferum. The sequence goes on along the minus strand of NC_039360.1, from coordinate 185,791,141 downwards.
CCAGGTTATGATAACAAGATTGACTTTGTTTTCCCACCAAAAACTTTTCTTCTAATTGTGGGAACTTTTGATTTTAAGATGTGTCGGTTATTGAGTTTTGAGACTAAACCTAATCACTTTAGGATATTAGGGTCGACAGATTTTATTAAGGAAGACCACCTCTTTCATTGTGGTCAGCTGTGTGAGTCAAATCTAATTGACTTAGAGGATCCCCAATTATTCAGGTTGTTGTTATGTGCTTCTAAGTTCTTAGTTGAGTTTTTCCAGACTCTAATACCTGAACCGGATCTTAGCTTTGAGGAAATCCAACCGAGGAAAACCGATTATCTAGACCCAGTTATAGAACCTGAACCTGAGCCACAACTAGATGTAGTTGTCTTAAACAAGGGTATGTTCGGTATCTTTTTGGTCTGTTGCAGTTTCCTCTTCTTGTGGGTAATACTTTTTGATCCAGATGACCCATAATTATTTCGACTACTTCTATATGATTCTATGAGGTGACTAATTCCTTCCGATATCTGGCTGAAGACTTTAAACTTAGCACTTCTTGGCAGGTAACCCAATATTCTTGCGATACGATAATATCCTTACTTATCTCTTTTTCTTCAAGTGGTAACAATTTCTCCTTGTTCATGCTTTTAATTTTATCTTTAGAACATTGAGGACAATGTTAGATTTAAGTTTGGGGGTATGGGAGAAACATTTTAGTCGCATTTTTGAAACTTCTAGCGTCACATAGTACCCGGTTAGCTAAGTTTACATACTGTTTCTCACCGAAAAGATAGAAATTGGAATGCTAGAGATAACAACCTATTGAGACATTAGATAAAAAGACATTGAGATCCTTGAAATTCAGGAGAGAACTTGTTCCTTTTAGAGGGTAACCGTGATGGACCTAACCATCCATGATGGAAAGGCGAGTGGGTCAGGGGGAAATGCCAGAAATACAAAGCAACCTCACAATGTAGTCTTAGTTACTGGATTATTACGACTCTCTCTCAGTAGAAACTTATCATCATCAACAAGCGGAGCGACATCAAAATATATGAAGAAAGTTGAAAACGTTTGAGGTTTAGAAGTAACAATAGAAAATAATATTTCAAAAATCAAAGTTGAAGACTTAGTTACAAAAAGTTATAAGAACAAATGATATAAGTTGTTGAAGTTCATGATACCAAGACATCACAAGTTGCGAGGATCCAAGTTCTAAAGTCCTTCTCTCATGGCCATTAAAATTTTTGACTTGTTATTTTTGTCTACAAAAGAAAAAAAAAATGAAAAAATGAACAAAAAAAATCATCGTTAAGTTTTGTTCAATAAGGCCATAGGGAAGTAGAAATCTATAAAGAAGTTTCAAGCAAGAAATTAAGGAGAAAAGTTTATTGTCAAGGTTCTACGAGGTTCGAGATTTTATCATCAACAGTTGAAGCCGAAGAAGACGTTGTTTCTACTGAGCACTATGAGAAAGTCGAAGAGAGATGCATTTTGGTTGCTTTGTTAGTCCGCTTTCCATCTGGCACAAGATCTTTCTAGCACTGGTTTAACTCATAACACGTAATTAGTCCAGCTGTGTAATAGATGTCCTTCTCATCTTTATCTCTCTCCTAATCTTATCCAGCTGTAAATCATCGGACGCATCTTACAATGTTTATCTAGCTTTGTAGCGGATATCTCTTTATCTAGCAGTGTTGCGGATGTGTCTCCTCTTTTCTTCAGTCATCTTCAGAGCTGACACCTTTAATTTCTCTGACATTCTAGTTATTTGGAGATAGGTTGAGAATATGTATGTCCTCATAGATCTTTGGATACTTGTGACCAATTAGAAGTAATGGTTTTGTGGGTACACCTCTGGTAAACCCTCCCGAGATTAACTCGGTCACTAGGGACACCTAGTGAGTTAGGATTTTATTTTCCATATTAGTTTTGTTCGAGGACTAGAAAATAATAAGTTTGGGGGTATTGATAGACACATTTATGTGTCTAATATGTCTCAATTGTACGTATTGTTAGTGCTCGATTTTGTATTTATTTTGTTATTTTATGTCTTTGTAGGTATTTATAGAGAAATAAGCTCTTGCGGCAAAATTGGCTCGAAAAGTGGTGTTTTACACCCCAGGATAAAGTACTAAAGGCACCCCAGAAAAAAGTTGGAAAAACCCCAGAAAAATTACTAAAGGCACCCCATGAAAATGTGTTATTCGGACTCCAACAACGGATAAGGGGCGACCACTGGATAAGGGGTGTCCTTCTTCTAAAAATTCAAATTTCATTTTTGGCGGGAAAATTTCCTTCTTCACTGGAAGATTTTTGATCGAAGTTTTGAACGTGTTCTAGGGAGATTCAATGGCTGATTTTTGGTAGGAAGTTGTGATATGGCTTAGCAAACACGTTGTGGGCTTTTGGTTCGATCAGAATTAGCTAGAATCGGCTAGGCAATCCACGAGTTGCAAAAATGGAAAAAACGTACAGGGAGAAGATATCCACGGGTTCTGGAAGAATTTGTACGTGTTCTGATGATGTGTAATGACTTGAACGACTTGTTGGAGCGTGACAAAGATAAACAGGGATAGTTTTCACGTAATTGACAGCTGCAGATACGTGATCGAGATAAAAAAAGGAAAGAAAAATATATCGTTTACTGCCGAGTAATGGGAGAATATTTGGAGTGATTGAGCAAGATTTTATGAGGCTGTTGGGTATAAAAAGGATTCTCGAGAGTCATAGAAGAGGGTGGAGAGTTTGGGGAAGTTTTGGAGGCTAGTGAATGAAAAAATCACGAGTTGCAGAGCTGCCATTTTTCTGCTGCTGATGAAGAACACCAAGAACATAAGACCCACACCGAGCAGTCTTATTTTGCTACAAATTTTGTGACACAGCGGCAGCAGTCTTATTTTGCTACAGTTATTGCGACACAGCGGCAGCAGTCTTAGAGAAACAGTATCAGTGACACATATTGTGGGTCGTAGTTCTCTGGTTTGTAACAAATATAATTGTTACAAATCCGATTTTGAATTATTTCTCTATTTTCTCCTTGTAAACACCTTTTTGAGCAATGAAAAATTCTTCGAGTGTGTTTTCACCATGCGGAGCTAGACCCCATCACTGGGACAACGTAGGAAGCAACTTTTCATGATTGTGGTAAATGAATTAATTCTTTTATTGACTTTTTGCATATATTTAATTGTTTTATGATTTCAATTAATTATTTGTTATTTTGTTAGATGCCGCATGCTTAGTTTTAATTACTTTAGATGCGTCATGCTTTTAACTTACAAATAATATTTTACGAAATCTATTTTTGGCAAAGAACTAGAGTCACAACTTCTTTTGTTTGAGCTATATTGTTTTGAGTTAATGACTGAACCACAACAATATGAAAAGCAGTGGAATCCCGAGTCCCGGTATCTCTTCATCCTGTGACAAATTTTGTATATATATTTTTCCTTATTTTCTTTATTAAATCTTAAAACAAATTCTCAACAAATCTGAGTGAACGAATCATCTTACTACAACATCGTTCAAAAAAAAATACCATCAATATTTTCCGCATTATATTTGTTTATATAATTGAAATATCACAAGTGCGTAAATTCAATCAATTATGACTCCAAACTTTGGTAGTTGATTAAATTGATTGACACTTGGATATTGGTTCTTGATACCGTCCAAGTTGTTTCTTATATTAATCAGGCTCAAGGATTTCTATCTATTTGATTTGCTGATTGCATTAAGAAACAGAGATACGAACTCTTTGATATATTTCTTGACTGAGTTCGCTTTATTAGTTGGTGCTCTCAGAATTATATTGGAGTTAGTTCATACAGATTGCTAAGCGAAATATTGGGTGTGGTTGTTATACCCCCGCTTTTTCAAAGATTATTGTGAGGTGATTGATATTTCCAGGATGTTCTTTGGGAATATAAGTCCGGTATATCAATTGGTTAATGTTCACCTTGATTTATCAAAAGACGGAACAAAACTCATAGGTTTATCTGTGGCATCCAGATTTATCTATTCAATAGACTTTTCTGTGTGAGACAGATTGGTTTATCAAGTTTTCGACTTTGGATCGTAGCAAATCTTATTTAAGGGTGAGATCATCTAAGGGAATCAAGTGCGTAGAGTCCTGCTGGGATTCAGAGACATTATGAGCGAAACTATACCTTGATCAGTGTGAGATTGGTTAGGGATCAACTTGTTAGAGCACTGCTCGGTCGAACTCGCAAGCGTTTCTATCTCAAGCTTGTTTTTCAAGTTTAGTTTCCAAAACTATAAGTCTTGATTTCTAGTCTACTAATAGCTAAGTCTCAGACTAGGATAAAAAGTGTAGTTGAGCTCTGGACTCCACAATGTTCATCATGCAAAGATAAAAAACTACTCAAGGAACTGGTGGAACTTCATCGACAAAAAGATATGTGGAGACTTGAACTTATCTATCACTCAAAAGTCTACTTTATCTCCTATCTTGAGACAAAAGTCATATTGCTATATAGACTATGATTATACACATGTACTATTTCGAGCTGGATTATCTCGCTTATCTATTTCTCGAAATATGTGTTGGTAAGCTTTCGCTTTGGCCAAGTTCATCTTTACTAGTGACAAAAGTCATATTAGTTTCAATTACTTGAAAATCGCTTTGACGAAAAATAGTTTTTGAACAACAACTTTATAACGTCCTCTAAGAATGTTTCAATTGAAATGAGAGTTTAGAATACATAACCATAGTTGGATATAAATATTATGAGACAACGCATATGTGTGTGAGTCCAATATCTTTGAACCAAAGTATGCGTACTTTGCTGCTCAGGATAACCGGAACTAAAGTCCGCGTACCAGTACGCGTACTTCCGGAAGTTCACATCCCGTGAATTTCTGCTGGAGTTTGTGAACTGAAAACAAACTTACTCCGGGTACTTAAGTCCGCGTACCAATATGCGTACTTAAGTAGGTTATTTTCTAAAAACAGTTTAATTCGTGAATTATATATTAACGAATGCAATCTTTGCAAACCGTGGCTATAATGTTCATGAATCGATTCGAGTGAATCAAAGTTGTTTTTGTTTCGATTGTGTCTTGTATACTTCTATGAGATCTAAGAAATTGAACAACTCTCTAACTAGTTCGCTTGAGTCATTTGAACTAGTTGTGGTGTAGTTTCAGGAAATCCTACACTACACCCCTCATATGATTTCATTGTTGATCAACTCATTTTTAGGTTTACACTCTTAATTTTATTGATAAATCCTTGAATGTTCTTACAAGAAAAGATAAAGGAGTCAAGAATGATATCTGCTCTGAACTTTCTCTCTCCTATTTACTTGTTTCTTACTCAAAAAAGATCTCTCCCTTTCTTTACAACTCGAACGATTATTTATAAAGAAATACATAGTGGATGACATCTAATCTGTCCTTTATTTTCGGGTATGGTTTGCGACATTCTCTCAACCTTACAAATGTTAATTTCGGAAACTCTCTAATTTTCGCAGAACTATCATATCTTTCTTGTGATCTTTGCTGACGTCATTTATTTTATCATTCTTGAAATTGTTCCGCGACGCTGTTGTGCTGTGTCATTGATAATTTCGCTGAAACGTTGTCGTTGCGAGATTCTGATCCTACATCTTGCCTCTTCTCATATCTTCTCTGCAAAGTAGATAATGATGTTAGAAATGCCGCAACTGCTTATCTTTTTATATTCTGCATTTATCACACATATTCTTTCTTCCATTTATTTCTCGACACGTCTTTTGCAACCGTTACTTTTCAACCGCTTATATCTTTCCGTATTAATCGTGTTTATTTTCTCGAGGATAAATTCCTTCTATATATATTCCTTTTCACTCTCTTCTTCTTTCTTTTTATCTTCTCTGCAACTTCATCGTTCTTCTGCAAATTCCATTATTGCAACTTTTCTTCTTTCTTCTTCAATCTTTTTAATTTCTTCTTCATCTTCATACTGCTTCTTCTGCAAATCTTCATAGTTCATAATTTTCGTCGAAACGACCTCCCTGCTATTATCTTCCATGGATTCATCAAGGTTAGTTTTCTTTTTTCTTCTTTATGAGTTTTGCTGAAATTGAACTTGTTTATTGCCTTATTTGATGTTGTTTATGTGATTCCCATACTCTTGCTATTTCAGCAAAAGCGCTTCCAACACTAGATTTATAGTTCAGAACCCTAACATTCCCAAGTCGCAGCATAAGGTTGTTGCGCCATAAAAAAAAGTCTGCGAATGAGAAGGTAGTAAGAAACACTATCGTTTTATAATAACAATATTGTTTCCTCTGTTTCTTATCTGGGTTGTAATTCGCAGGGTGATAAAGATGTTAATAAACCAAACAAGAAATCTCGCCACCTTAAAACTGTTCCAACTTCTGTTCCCTTCCATTTACTCATCTCTTCTAAATCTTCTGCGACATCTTCGCAAGATAAACCTTTATCTCCAATTCGTGAAAAAGCTGCCTCAGACTTCATTTCTTCAGCTGACCTCTCAATGATTGAAACTCCCCTTGTTGATCATGCTGTGAATGAAACCTCTTCTCTTCCCATTGAGAATGTTTCTCAACCTTCTATCTCTACCAGTTCTTTACCCAAGTCTCTTCCTCTTTCGAAAGAAACCGTGGAAGGCTTGCCTCCAAAGTTTTATCTGAAGTTCTGGATGATGTCAAGAAGTCTTCTACTGATCCCATCAAGTCTAATGTTTGCGAAATTCTGAGCAAGCATTTGGGTTCTGACAGAGATGCTTCGCAGACAGCTTTGGAAAAAGAATGTAATGCTCTTCGTCTCGAAAATCAGAAGCTTCAGAATGTTTTACTGGATCGTGAAAATATTCGCAAGAAGAATGATAAATTGAGAGGTATAATTTCTTATCTGTGTCTTTAATTTGCCTTTTTAATGGTTTTATCCTTCCCATATTTAATTATCCTTGAAATCCCTCTTTCGCATGTTAAGCTTTAAACCAGAAACGAATAATGGAGAGATATCAATTTGAATCTGCTGTTGAAGAAGCCCGTGTTGATAAAGAAATCTTGATGGATCAATATAACCAATTAGATAACCTCTATTCTATTCTCTTGATCATATAAATAATCTTACCAATGAAAATACCCAATTAATTCAAAGACAAGATTTATTAAGTAATGAAGTATCTCGTCTTTCTTATTCTTTAACTAAAGCTAATTTAGGGATGAAACTTTATCAGATGAGAATAAAACCTTGTCCCAAGAGAAGAGAACTTATTTAAACAAGATGGCGATATCTTCGCAACAACTTAGTATTCTTCAAAAAGTATGTGATGACCAAGAGCAATCTCTTCGCTCTTTGAGAAATGAACTTAAAGAAGTAACAGAGTCATCTATCGCTGAAAGAGATACACTCATTCAAGGTAGAATAGCTTTAAGTGTAAAGGCGAATCACTTAAAGAACAATATTCCAAATTAGAAGAATCTTATTCTTCTCTTGCGAAGAAAAATGCCTTTCTTATTTCTAAAGAGAAAAATCTTCAGTCTCGACTTAAAGGTTTAGTTGGAGATAAATTTGATGACGCAATGGACCGTTGGGAGAATAGTTGTGTCCTTGATTCAACACCTTATTTCGCAAAAGGAAGGTAGTCATAATAGTTTGACTGCCTTAATTATCTTTTCTTTGTCATATCCTCTGAATTCCTTATCTTAATAAATTTTGTATTCTATTTTCGCAGAGTCTGAGAAGAATCTTCATTCTTCTATTTCTGTTTTGGAGGCTAAATATGCCAAAATTCGCAAAGAAAATGCATTGCTCGTCTCTACCCTTACTGGTTCTCGCGACCGAGCAGAAAGAAGACTTGATTATCTTGCTTATTTTAAGGATATTCAAGATAGGAATCATCAGAGAGCACTTCTTCGCCAAGTTCATCTCCGGGCTGAAGTCCTTGTAAATGACATTTTATTGTCCAACTCTCTTCCTCCTACATCAATTGATCCTTTAAAAGTAGATGATGATGAAGTTCCTCGTCCCGCTGATAGTGATTATGATTACGAAAGCGGTGCAGAGGATAATTTCTTAGAAGATGAAGAAGAGGTTCCTTCTAAAGAAGCATCTGCTGGTGTTAATCAGAATGAGAAATAAATTTCTCCTGAAGAAGTAATTGCTGGCGATAATCAAGATGCTAGTCAAGACGAAGACCAAAACCGAAATGAAGGAGAGGCTTGCGAGAATGTTGGCGAAGAATTTCTGTTATCTCCCGCTACTGAAATTAATACTGAATCTTGAGCTTCTTATTTAGCTCTGTCTTCTTGAACTGTCTTATTTTTATTACTTTTGCGAGTTACATTTTTCAACCAACTTTGGAGTCAACTTTTCCCTTTAATATTTTGTTGATGAGAAAGATAATGCTTCTTGTGTATTGATTCCCATACTTGCCTCTCATTATATTTCTTGCAAAAAATAATATGTTACGAATACTAATAAATATTTTGTTTGATCATATGGTCTTATTATTCCACCTCTTGTCATTGCAACAAAATCGCAGGACGTCCTTGCACTTTCATGCAAAAACCCATTGATCTTGCCTTAACTTTTTATTTTGTATTATGGCCTCTTCAGGAATGTTGCGACAATATGACAGGCCTAAATATTCTTGAGAAAATAAAGTCCCATGGCATTGCCGTCTTGCGACGAAATCGCAGGACGTCTTCGCACTTTCATGCGAAAACCCATTGATCTCGTCTTATCCTTTTCTTTTGTATTATTGCCTCTTCAGGATTGTTGCACAAATATGGCAAGCCTTAATATCCTTGCGAATAAAAAGCCTCATGACATTTGCGTCTTAAGACACTTATCATCTCCCTAATGGAGGGTGCCACCCTTATCTCCCCCCTGGTTGCCCCTTCAAGGAGGCGTACTTCTACCATACAAGGTTAGCTCCTCCCATCCAGTCTTAACAACAACCAGTTGTTTTCGCAGCCTCTTATCCCTTTTACCTATAGGGCTTATGGTTACGAGACTGCACCCTAAGTGGGGTTTTCTTCAGGCCGAGTGCAGTATAAACCAAGACTTGTCAAGAATGGCAAGGTACACTTCAAACGTCCCTGGCACTCTTGACTCAACCATGTACCTCGGCGCCTTGATCAGATCTGCACTCCTTGGGAGAGTCCTTATTACCTTAGTCGCCCAACCCAAGTCATATGCTTAAGCTGAGAATCCAAGGTGCCTCTCCCGGATGGGATTTATTGACCCCAAATCTCCATGACTCAGGTTCCGGTGGCGGTGTAGCCTTTCCCTGAGCCATGTAACAGGTACCCCCTAATATGACGTACTTTAGGTCTTACATTTGCCTCTTGCGAAATTTTATTCGCGAACTAGGGTGTACACCATAAAGGTTCGCCCCTTTCTTTTATGTCATTGTTCTGTGATTATCTCTGCGAAAATTTCGCACATCATGATCTTCTTTTGATATGAGTAATCCTGTAATTATTCTTTCAGAATTCGTAACTTCTCAAAGCTTCTTACGGATAATATCTTTTTAAATACAACTTGTTCCATGGTCTGTCTAATCTATGACCAACATCTCTTCCTTCTGGATCCATTAATCTATAAGCTCCTGTTCCAACTATCTCCTTAATGATGTAAGGTCCATCCCATTTTTTCGCTAATTTTCCACCATTTTCTCGCTGATATATTGGTGTTTCTCGCAGAACTAACTCTCCTGGTTGAAATTCGCGTATTTTGACACGTTTATTATATTCTTTGGCTAATCTTCGCTGATAATTCTCCATATGTCGTAAAGCTTTTTCTCTTCTTTCTTCTAATTCATCAAGTTTATTTAAAATCAAGCCCGCACTAAGATTTTTCTCCCAAGCTTCTCTTTTTGTTGTCGGAATAACAATTTCTGTTGGAAACACCGCTTCAACTCCGTATGTTAAACAAAAAGGTGACATTCCAGTAGCTTCTCTTCTAGTTGTATTATAAGCCCATATTGCATTATGTACTTGTTCGCACCATGCTTTGTGATGTCCTTCCAATTTCTTCTTTAATATATCTGCAATTGTTTTGTTTGTTGCTTTTACTTGCCCATTAGCTTGTGGATACAAAGGAGTAGATTTTCCACATTTTATCTTGAATGCATTAAGTAGCATTTCTATATTCTGTCCTTCAAATTGTTTCCCATTATCAGATACCAACTGTGCAGGAATTCCGAATCTGCAAATGATATTTTCGAATATGAATGTAAAGATATCTTTGTCGCGAATATGCTGTATTTCCTTCACTTCTGTCCGTTTCGTGAAATAATCTGTTGCGACTATTAAGTATCTTCTTTGTCCAGATCCTGGTAAAAATGGCCCCACAATATCTAAGCCCCACTTTCCAAAAGGCCATACACTAGTTGAAGATGACAGTGGTGCTCCAGGTGCATGTATTTCTTTCCATGCCGCTGACAATCTTCGCAACGTCTTGATATTTGTTTTGCATCTTCATGCATATATGTCCAGTAATAACCTTGCATTTTTTCTCTATGTGCCAAAGATCTTCCTCCACTATGATTGCAAGCATCCCCACTATGTAACATTTTTAGCACCTTTTCTCCTTCCTCTCGTGTCAAACATCTGAGTGATGGTCCATTAAAGGATTTTCGGTATAACAACCCATCTCTTAATTCATAATTCGTTGCACGGCTTTTTAACTTGTGCGTTTCCAATCTATTTGGTGTTTCTCCTTTCGCCAAATATGCATGAAGTTCCATTCTCCAGTCTGCGATATTGTTCATTTGTTCATCTTCTTCATTGTCTATTATCATCACGTCCACGTCTTCTTCTTCTTTATTGATTGATGGTGACAGAAGTGTTTGTATTTTTATGCATCTCGCAGTTGGATCTACCATCATGCTTGAGATGAAAGCAAAAGCATCTGCGAGTCTGTTATCTTTTCTTGAAATGTGCCTCCATTTTATTTTTGGGATTTTCGCTGACAATTCTTCAACCAGCTTCTTGTATTTCTTCAAGGATGGTTCATTTGTAGTATACTCTCCCTTTATTTGGCGAATAACTAGCTGCGAATCACTAGTGATCCTGGCATTTTCTAGTTTCATTTCTATTGCGAATTTTAAGGCATGTATCACAGCTTCATATTCTGTTTCATTATTAGTGGATGCGAATTCCATTCTGAATGAAAAAGCCATTTTTATTCCTTCTGGCGAAATTAAAACGATTCCAACTCCATTTCCTTCTCCATTTGATGATCCATCTACCAATATCTCCCATCTATTTGGTTCTGTTAATAAATCTTTTGGATCTCCATGTTCTTCTTCTATATCCATCATTTCTTTTACTGCTTCATCTTCTTCTAAAGGAAACTCTGCCAAGAAATCTGCAACAACTTGTGATTTTGGTGAAGAAAAAATTTCATATTTAATATCAAAGTGGCCTACTTGTGCATTCCATCTCTCCACTCTTCCTGATCTTTTAGAATTCTTCATCACTGATATAATTGGTACTTTTGTTAATACCTTTATCTTGTGTGCTTGAAAGTATATGCGGAGCTTAAACGATGCATAAACTAATGCTAAGATTCACTTTTCAATCTTTGAGTAATTCTTCTCAGCAGTATTAAAAGTTTTGCTAATGTAATAAATGGGTTGCTCCACTCCTGCGTCTACTCGCAATAACACAACACTTAATGCATGCGACGTCGTCCCAAGACAGATCAATAATTCTTCTCCTGATTCTGCCTTTTGTAAAATAGTTGTTTTCATAAGATGTTCTTTGATTCCTTGAAAAGCTTTTTCACATTCATCAGTCCATTTAAATTTCGCACCCTTATTGAGTATATCGAAAAAATATTTGCATTTGTCTGATGATCGCGAAATGAATCTCCCCAGCGAAGCTAGAATCCCATTCAACTTCTGTACATCTTTTATTGTTGCTGGTATTGGCATGTCACGAACTGCTTGCACTTTTTCTGGATCAACCTGTATTCCTTTTTTTGATACAATGTAGCCTAAAAATTTTCCCGATGCAACTCCAATAGTACACTTCTCTGGATTCAATTTAATGTTATACTGCCGCATTTGTTCAAAAATCTCCCTCAGGTCTTGTATATGGTCTTTAGCTTCTTTACTCTTTACTAACATGTCATCCACGTATACTTCTAATGTTTTGTGTATCCATTTTGTGAACACCTTCTTTACCATTATTTGGTATGTCTCTCATGCGTTTCTCAAACCAAATGGCATTTTCGTGTAACAATATAAACCTCTAGGAGAAAAGAAAGCAGTATGTTCTTGATCTTCTTCAGCAAGAGGGATTTGGTTATACCCTTTGTATCCATCTAAAGATGATACCCTATCATTTCCCGCTGCGGATTCCACCATTTGAGGAATGTCTGGTAACGGAAAACTATCTTTGGGGCAAGCTTTGTTTAAATCAGTGAAATCTATGCAAATCCTGATTCCTTTGTTTTTCTTTGGGACAATGACCATATTCGCTATCCATTCTGGGTATTTAGCTTCTCTTATGATTCCCGCCTCAAGCATTTTCTGTAATTCTTCTTCTATTTGGGAATGATAAGTTGTTGCAATTTTTCTTATTCTCTGTTTAAATGGTCTCACATTTTTGTTAATCTCCAACTTGTGGCATGCAATTGATGGATCTATTCTCGGTATCTCATCCATGTTTCCTGCGAAAACATCTTTATATTCTCGCAACAAGTTAACAGTTCTTTCTTCTTCTTCCATATCCATTTTGGTTCCAATTCTCAATATTAGAGGTTCTTCTATAGTCCCAACATTTATTTCGTTTGTTGGTTCTGCGGCAGTGTAAGTGGGTTTAGGTTCTCCCATTGCTGTTGGTTCTTTTATTATTTTCATAGGTCCTTCTCCTTCTTCCGAAATTTCGCCGGGTATTCCTTTTCCTTCTTTTATCCTTATCATATATACTCTAAATTCTTCTTCTTTCTTTGCTTCCTTTGCCAACTTTCTGCGAAATTGTTTCTTTTTTGCTCGTCCTTCATAATGCTTTACTTCAATCTGATGACATAATTTCGCATTGTCAACATCTCCTCTGATCCTATTCCATTTGGTGTGTGGAGTTTAATACATTGATGCAACGTTGATACCACAACTTTTATCGCATGTATCCATGGTCTTCCTAATAACATATTATATGGCGATTCCATATCCACCAAGCACAACGTTACATGTGTTTCGATTTCTCCAAGTGGAATTCGTACCACTATCTCTCCTTTAGGTTTTGTTATGGATTCTCCAAAGCCGTGAACAAAATATGTTGAACTGGACATTTCTTCATCTTTAAATCCCATTACCTGTTCAATATCCATTCTCCTGTGGATTTTGTCGTTGTCTCCCTCTTTTTTCGCGTAACAGGCACTGTGACAACCAATGGAGATGTGTGGTTCAAATTTTCTTTTGGTATTTTTTCCGCCATGAATGTAATTTTTTGCTTTTCCCAATCTTTCAAGGGTGATGTCTTTTCTACCGCCATAACTTTCCTTCCTTCAAAATTTCATTTATGTATTCTTCCTTTGATGTTTTCATGGAATTCATTAATCATCGTTTTTGTTATCATATTACACTCCAATCTTTTGTCATCTACATTAATTCTATTCATCTTTCTTCTAGCCGATTCACTGATTTATTTAATCACTTTCTTGATTTGAATATTCTCAACAACAATCTTCAATTTTCGATCTTCAGTTCCCTGTTTATAGCTCCATTATGTAGTTGCATGAAATCCTACACTACACTCCTCATATGATTTCATTGTTGATCAATTCATTTTTAGGTTTACACTCTTAATTTTATTGATAAATCCTTGAATTTTCTTACAAGAAAATATAAAGGAGTCAAGAATGATCACTGCTCTGAACTTTCTCTCTCCTATTTACTTGTTTCTTACTCAAAAAAGATCTCTCCCTTTCTTTACAATTCGAACGCCTATTTATAAAGAAATACATAGTGGATGACAGCTAATCTGTCCTTTATTTTCGGGTATGGTTTGCGACATTCTCGCAACCTTACAAATGTTAATTTCGCAAACTCTCTACTTTTCGCAGAACTATCATATCTTTCTCGTGATCTTTGCTGACGTCATTTATTTTATCTTTCTTGAAATTGTTCTGCGACGCTGTTGTGCCGTGTCATTGATAATTTCGCTGAAACGTTGTCGTTGCGAGATTCTGATCCTACATGTAGTAAATAAGAATAAGGTTGATATGAAGGTGCTCATATGGCTAACCTATGGTTAACTACCGTGGAACCAACAACTTGTACATGTTTAGGTATGGTTACTCAAACCTAAATGAAGTTACATTTCATGTGTGTATAACAAGCTAAGTTCTATCTAACGGTTGAAAGATATTAGCTTGAATATAATCAGGTTTTCATCTAACGGTGAATATTGAATGCTTTGTTACCAAGGTAACTTAGATTGCAAACCCTGATTTGAAGACTATATAAAGGAGAACTCTAACAACTGGGAAACCTAATCCCCACACCTCCTGTGTGATACTAGTTGTAAGCTAGAGTCGATTCTCCTTTAACCTTAGGTTTCTATCGAGACCCTGTAGGTTAACGACTTAAAGACTTCATTGGGATTATGAATACATACCCAACTATTTTCTATGTAGTTGCGTGATCTGATCTTGCTGTTTCTATCGTGTTGAGTGCAATTGGAATAAGTGGCTCGAGATTATTATCTATGATAGGAAAGATAAAAAGTAGTCACAAACATCTTCGTCTCATCCTTTGTGATTCCACAATATCTTGTTTCGCTACCATACAATTAAGATTATTGTGAGGTGATTGATATTTTTAGGCTGTTCTTTGGGAATATAAGTCCGGCTTATCAATTGGTTCTTGTCCACCTTGATTTATCAAAGGACAGAACAAAACTCGTAGGTATTTCTTCGGGAGACAGATTATCTATTCCTGTAGACTTTTCTGTGTGATACAGATTTGTTTATTAAAGTCTTCGACTTTGGGTCGTAGGAACTCTTAGTTATGGGTGAGATCAGCTAAGGGAATTAAGTGCGTAGTATCCTGCTGGGATCAGAGACGTAAGGAGCGCAACTGTACCTTGGATCAGTGTGAGATTGATTGGGGTTCAACTATAGTCCAGACCAAAGTTAGTTTGTAGTAGGCTAGTTATTTCTAGTGGCTTAATACAGTGTACGTGTTCAATCTGGACTAGGTCCCGGGGTTTTTCTGCATTTGCGGTTTCCTCGTTAACAAAACTTCTGGTGTCTGTGTTATTTATTTTCCACATTATATTTTGTTATATAATTGAAATATCACAGGTTGTGTGTTGAATCGATCAATTGGGAAATCCGACCTTTGGTTGTTGATTGAAATTGATTGATCCTTGAACATTGGTCTTTGGTACCGTTCAAGTTAATTTCTCTTGTATTCAATTAGACTCGCAGATTTCTATTTGCTTGAGTAAGTATTGAATCGAGAAATTGAGATATAACTCTTTGATATACTTTTTTATTAAGATTGAGTCTGACTATCTAGTTGATTCTCTTAAAAGTATATTGGAGTTTGTCCACACAGATTGCTAAGCGAAATATTGGGTGTGGTTGTTAGACCCCGTTTTTTCACAACTACATTCCAGTCCGAAGTTAACTTGGAGTAGGCTAGTGTCTGTAGAGGCTTAATACAATGTGGTGTTCAAATCTGGACTAGGTCCCGGAGTCTTTCTGCATTTGCGGTTTCCTCGTTAAAAAAACTTCTGGTGTCTGTGTTATTTCTTTTCCGCATTATATTTGTTTATATAATTGAAATGTCATAGGTTATGCGTAAGTTCAATCAATTGTGCATCCAACCTTTGGTTGTTGATTAAATTGATTGACACTTGGATATTAGTTTTTGAAACCGTCCAAGTTATTTCTTATATTCAATCGGGCTCGCAAATTCCTATTTGTTTGATTGCATATTGAATTGAGAAATTGAGATATAACTCTTTGGTATACTTTTCTGAAGATTGAGTTTGACTGTCTAGTTGATTCTCTTGAAAGTATATTGGAGTTAGTCCATACAGATTGCTAAGAGAAATATTGGGTGTGGTTGTTAGACCCCCACTTTTTAAATTGGTATCAGAGCAGGAAAACACGTTTAAGACCTTATAAATCTGTTTTTGTAGCGATCTGACTCTATGGACAGAAGTGCTATCTCTATAAATGTACTGCCAATCTTCGATGACTCGAATTACTTGTGGTGTGATGTGAAATGCAAAGACACACAGAAAGCTTGCAAGTATACAAGGCCAAGATTTGTAATAAAAGGGTGAGTAGGGGTTTGTCCACAGGGAGAGGAGCATATAAGAAGTTTTCCTAGCTAAGGTGGGTAGTGAGCTAAGGGCAGGCAAGGTAAATGGCAAACAGACAAGAATGCAAGGTAAAGCAGCAAAGAAACAGCTAAGAAAAAAGCAATGTAAATCAACAAAGAACCAAGGCTTGGAAGCCAAGGGCAAGGTGAGTTTATGCACTGACTTCAGTGCACAGTTGCTACAAAGTGCAAGAAAATAAAAGGCAAGAAAATAAACTGAAGTGCAAACACACAGGACTGAAATTGTAATTGACTGAAAGGGAAGTGGTGGGTAAGCCAAGGCTTATGATCCACCTTGTGTCCTAATCAAATGACATGTTTCTAGGTTATGTTTGTTCCTAAGCATACAACTAGAAATGGAAGAACACCAAATTGCTCACTAGTCTACCCCTAGCATTGGCTGTCTTTTGACAGTACAGCCAATCACAGGCTCTATGAGCATTGGCATCTCTCATTTGCACAATCAAAACATAGCAACAGGAAGTAACTATCCTAGCTCATTTACACTTGACAGTGCACAAGGCTTCACTGAGCCTTGGCCTGATGCTGATTAGCTCATGCTAACCATGATGTAGCAACATACATACATTAACAGATGATTCATACACAACTAGCAACATATCAGATAACTAAACATAAGCAATTTTCAACTGTCAACATGAAATCAGAATTGAATTGCAAATTAAAAATTTTCAAATTCTCTACTGGCTAGTCCAGAGAGATATACAGTGTCTCACACACTCAACACAATTTATACCCATTACATTTGGGTTTTCCCCCAATTTTC
This sequence comes from Papaver somniferum, assembly GCF_003573695.1. Classification (NCBI taxonomy): domain Eukaryota; kingdom Viridiplantae; phylum Streptophyta; class Magnoliopsida; order Ranunculales; family Papaveraceae; genus Papaver; species Papaver somniferum. Next base: position 185,774,033 of record NC_039360.1, on the reverse strand, counting down.
CCCCAAAATCAGTAGAACTAGGGTTTGGTGAAATTGATTTACCTACTGTTGATGAGATACTCGCTCCATCTCGTCGACCCACTCTTCTCCTGCTTCTTCTCGTTCCTCTCATGCTCCAATTGTTGCTTTAATCATCACTTATATCCCCAATTTCTCACCTAGGGTTTCAGTGAGCAGAGAGATGAGAAATTGAGAAATTAGTGATGCTAAAGAGATGGTACGTGATGGTGAGATGTAGTAGAGTTGGGGAGAAATAGTGGAGTGATTTGGGGTGAGGTGGTGGTGATGGAGACGGACATGGTGGTGGTACGGGTATGGTGGTTCTGCAGAGGGGGGTGATGGAGGAGATGGGTTCGATGGAGAAAGGGGAAGGGTGCGTTTGTTTGAGGTGTAGGTGCTCGGCACTTGGGTGTGAGGCGAGTGTATCGAGTTTGATGATCTGCGACGCTGAGCCGTGGGATAGGGAGATGGATCATGAGTGAGTGAAGCTTGTAGCGACCGCTGGATTATATAATACAACAAAATCAACGACGCCAGATGGAGTTAGGTGTTGTAGTGTTAGGCGGAGATATCAAACTTCGATGCACAGCAAGGGAGCGACCGTCGGATGCTTCTGAGAACTGATCTGACGGCTGAAGACGCAAGCGGGTATGGATTTGGGTTTTAGGCTTTTGGGTATAGAATATGGGTTTGGGAAATGAGTTTGGGCTTGGAAAACCTTGAGCCCACTTCTTCTTTAAGAACAACTTTCTTCTTCTTGAGCCCATTTCCAGCTTTTTGGACGTGCGCTCCATTCTTTGCGGCTTCCTTGCGTAATTTCTCCCGGCTTTTCACCACTTTTCTGCTCTTTTGCTCCGCAACTCATCCAACTTTATTTATTACCTAAAAATGCAAAATTAATTAAAAAAATATTTATTCTTGAAAACAATGAAAATACAGAATATGGGATAAAATGTAGAATTAATGCACAAAAGATGAGTTAAATGCCAACAAAAAGGGATAAATATATACAATATTTGGCACTCATCAAATACCCCCAAACCTGAATTTTACTTGTCCTCAAGTAAAACAAAACTAAGGAAATCCTAACTATACCACTGTCGCTGGTCTCTCGAATGCATTTAGCGTATGCACTAAGCCTTTTAAACCACTAAGTGTCCCTAGTGGACGAGTTGAAGTCTCGTGAAGGTTTGCTTAGAACGTACCTACAAAGTTCTAGGTCAAAATATAAGCTCAGATTCCATCAAATGTGACATGTGCAAAACAGTTAAGCTCACAGCAAAATGGAGATGTCAATCTAGCTATCGAAGGCACAATCCTAGCACTGATAACAAAAAAGACATGTGATAAGAGTGTAAAGTGTATCTACACATGTGTAAAGAAAGATCTGAAGTCATGACTACTAATCACCAAGAGATAGTTTCTCAGGCTAAGAACTGAGGTCGAAATCTAGCTAGCTGTCCGGACTTTACGAGAATTGTGAATGAGTTGGAGGTATTTCACAATTACTCGCGTTGTACATCAATGGCATACACCCTCCTTGCTTATTACAAAAACAACAAAATGACTTTACATGACTCTTATTTACATTGACTTTCTTTTTATTTTTGGAACAAGAGATGATGGAATTGATAATACTTGATTTTTTTGTATTTTTCTGATATTTTTTTTTTTTTTTCTGAATATTACATCGTTTTTTTTTTTTTTTTTTTTTTTTTTTTTGATAAGGAAACACTTTTGATACATAACAAAAGAAACAAAAGATTACATGACACTTTGCAAGAGGTAGCCCTTTTTGATGCACCCAGTTAAATTCGATGGTTGTCTTTCTTAATGTAACCTCCACCTTCTATCCCAACCAACCAAAGAACAAGCTAGTCAAGTTTCGTTCAGTATTCTAAAGTGATTGGCAATCGTAACTTCCTATCAAACACCTTGAAGATCGAGGCCATACATGTATTGGTAGATCGTGCGCGTGCAAATTTCTTATCACTATGTGAATTGTGCTAGAATCAGGGTGCCTAAATATCTAGACTAAGACTCCTAATAAAAATACATATTTGCACAAGAGTCAACATTTCAAGGTAAATGAGCTCCATTTTTATGATTTTTTCATTTTTTAATTTTTTGAATTTTGATTTTTAATTTTTTTTTTGGAATTTTTCAATTTTTTCAAAAAAGAAGGAGTTTTTTCAATTATGGCAAATTATCATGGTATCTACTCTATACCCCCAAACCTAAACTAAACATTGTCCTCAATGTTTCAAAATATGGAAAGAATTATAAAACAATATATGAAGAGGAACATGCTGAGTAGAGTAAAAGGAGAGAGAATACCCGATTGTGGCGAGCTCGATTAAAACTCCGTTATTCAAGGCAAAAATCCATCATATTAGCAGTCACAATGGATGAGCACAAAATATATACAAAAGGAAATTTAACTAACACATTATCTACAAGAAAATTTGGTTTTTAATGGGATTGGACTTTTTGGAAAAAATTTGGTTTTGTTGGGACATTTGGTTTTGATGGGAAAACGAAAAATTTTGGTTTTTAGGGAACATTTGGAAAACTTTTGGTTATTTAGGGAAAGAGTGGACCAGTTTAGTCCACATAGACTGGGTCCTCCAGGTTGGTTGTTTCAATGTCGGGTGGAAATGGCTCAAGGAATGGCTTTAATCTCTGCCCGTTGACTTTGAAAACGTTCTTGTTGGAGACATCCTCCAGCTCTACAGCTCCATGAGGAAAAACTGTGCGTACTAGGTACGGACCCTTCCATCTGGAACGCAGTTTTCCTGGAAAAAGATGTAATCGGGAGTCATACAGCAAGACTTTCTGACCAGGAGTGAAGGATTTGCGTAGAATACGCTTGTCATGAAATATCTTCATCTTTGCTTGTACAGCTTGGCACTGTCATAAGCCTCATTTCTCAATTCTTCCAACTCGTTGAGTTGAAGTTTCCGTTGAATTCCAGCTTCGTCCAGAGAGAAGTTCAGCTCTTTGATTGCCCAGTAGGCACGATGTTCTAATTCCACAGGTAGATGGCACGGCTTTCCATACACTAGACGATAGGGGGACATGCCAATTGGTGTCTTATAAGCTGTTCTATAGGCCCACAAAGCATCATTCAATCTCAATGACCAATCTTTCCTGGACGGGTTGACCGTCTTCTCCAGAATGTGCTTAATTTCCCTATTAGACACTTCCACTTGTCCACTAGTCTGAGGGTGGTACGGAGTAGCAACCTTGTGAGTTATGCCATACTTGCGTACTAAAGACTCAAAGTACTTGTTACGAAAATGTGAACCGCCGTCACTGATGATAGCTCTAGGGGTACCAAAACGTGCAAATATGTTCTCCTTTAGAAATGAAAGTACCACCTTGTGGTCATTTGTTCTGGTTGCTATGGCTTCTACCCACTTAGAAACGTAATCAACTGCGACTAGGATGTACAACTTGCTGTCAGACATGGGAAATGGACCCATGAAGTCTATCCCCCAAACATCAAAAATCTCCACAATCAAAATGGGGTTCAATGGCATCATGTTTCTCCTCGAAATGCTTCCTAGCTTTTGACAGCGTTCACAAGCAACACAATAATCATGGCAATCCTTGAACAATGATGGCCAATAGAATCCACACTGCAAGATCTTTGGCGGTTTTCTTGGCACTGAAATGGCCTCCACATGCTTGGTCATGACAGAAAGATATCACATCTTTCTGTTCAGTGTTGGGGACACATCTCCTAATGATTTGGTCTGGACAGTACTTAAACAAATATGGGTCATCCCAAAGGAAATGTTTGACTTCAGCCAGGAATTTAGAGCGGTCTTGTCTCGACCAACGTGAGGGCATCCTACCTGTAGCGAGGTAGTTAACAATATCAGCAAACCAAGGAAGGTCTGAGATAGACATCAGCTGTTCATCTGGGAATGATTCTCTAATCAGCTCATTCATCAATAGACTCTAAAGTTAATCTAGACAAATGATCAGCAACCACATTCTCACAACCTTTCTTATCACGGATTTCGAGATCGAATTCCTGTAATAAGAGTATCCATCGAATAAGGCGAGCTTTAGCATCCTTCTTGGAAAGAAGATACTTCAAAGCCGCATGGTCTGTGTATATGATGATCTTAGACCCTATCAGATAAGATCTAAACTTGTCTAATGCGAAAACGACGGCAAGCAATTCCTTCTCGGTAGTTGAATAATTGAGTTGGGCATCATTAAGGGTTTTGCTAGCATAGTATATCACATATGGTAGTCTATCAACTCGCTGTCCTAAAACAGCACCAACAGCATAATCAGAGGCATCACACATAAGTTCGAACGGAAGCTTCCAATCGGGTGGTCGGACTATAGGAGCGGTGGTGAGAAGGGTTTTTAATTCCTCCCATGCCTTCACAAGCAGCATCGAAATTGAAGGCAACATCTTGGAGAGAAGACTGCACAGAGGTCTGGAGATTTGCTGAAATCTTTGATGAATCGCCGGTAAAAAACCAGCATGACCTAGAAATGATCTGATCTCCTTCACAGAGCAAGGTTGTGGTAGATGTTGAATGAGGTCAACTTTAGCTTTATCCACTTCAATTCCTTTTCTGAGATGATGTGTCCTAGAACTATTCCTGAATTCACCATAAAATGGCATTTTTCCCAATTTAGAACAAGGTTCTTTTCTTTACATCTGGATATCACGAGGGCAAGATGCTTCAAACATTCGTCAAACGAGGAACCAAAAACAGAGAAATCATCCATAAAGATCTCGAGAAAACTATCTATCATGTCAGAAAAAATGCTCATCATGCAACGCTGAAAAGTAGCAGGTGCATTACACAACCCGAAGGGCATACGTCTATAAGCAAACGTCCCAAATGGACACGTGAATGTAGTTTTTTCCTGATCTTCCGGAGCAATGTGAATTTGGTTATAACCGGAAAAGCCATCTAGAAAACAGTAGTGACTGTGTCCAGACACACGTTCTAGCATTTGGTCAATGAAAGGGAGCGGGAAGTGATCCTTCCTTGTTACTGTGTTCAACTTCCTGTAGTCGATGCATACTCGCCATCCTGTGGTTGTACGAGTAGGGACTAATTCATTCTTGTCGTTCTGAACAACAGTAATGCCTGACTTCTTAGGCACAACTTGAATGGGACTAACCCATTTGCTATCGGGAATTGGGTATATGATACCCGCATCAAGTAGTTTCAGGATCTCTCCTTTGACTACATCTCTCATGTTAGGATTAAGTCTCCTTTGCATTTCCCTCGATGGTTTGGCATTCTCTTCAAGGTTAATGTGGTGCATGCAAATGGTGGGACTAATTCCTTTGAGATCTGAGATGGTCCATCCTAAGGCCTCTTTGTGTTCCTTAAGTACTTCTAAAAGCTTACTTTCCTGTTCCGTGTCTAAACATGATGAAATAATGACAGGTAAAGTATCAGAAGAACCTAGGAATGCGTACTTCAACGTACTAGGCAATGTTTTCAATTCAAGCTTGGGTGGCTCAACAATGGATGGAATAAGCTTGGAATCAGAGAAGGGGTTTTCCACTTCATATTTCCTTTCAGTGACGTCCATTTGAGGTACAGATTCGAGCAGAGATAGGACGTCACTACAGTATGCATCATCATAGAATCAGGGTTAAAGTTCTCCATACATGCTTGAAAGGGGTCAACGGATAGAATGTTAGTCAACGAATCTTGCATTAATCCTTCAATCATATTAACTTCATGCACATCATCATCAAGATTCACAGGTTGTTGACTAATATCGAACACATTCAATTCTACCGTCATGTTACCAAAAGACAGTTTTCAACACTCCATTCCGACAGTTGATGATCGCGTTGGACGTAGCCAAGAAAGGACGTCCTAAGATGACAGGAATGTGACAGTCTGGGTTTTGTACATGTTGAGTGTCTAAGACCATGAAGTCTACGGGAAATAGAATTGTCAACCTTGATCAAAACGTCTTCGACCACTCCACGAGGAATCTTGACAGATCGGTCTGCCAGCTGTAGAGTGATAGATGTTGGTTTCAACTCCCCAGACCTAACTGCTCATAAACAGATATGGCAGTAGGTTAACACTTGCACCTAGGTCTAATAACGCTTTATTGACCGTGTGTTCTCCTATAGTGCAAGAAATTGTTGGACATCCTGGATCCCTAAACTTGGGTGGAGTTTTATTTAGAATGATGGAACTCACCTGCTCAGCTAAGAAAGCACGTTTTTGCACATTGAGCTTGCGCTTTTGAGTACCAATCTTTGAGGAATTTGGCATAAGCAGGGATTTGCTTGATTGCTTCAAGAAAAGGAATGTTGATGTTGACTCTCTTGAACAGATCTAACATCTCATTGTAATGGGTACTTTTCTGTTGATAGATCAATCTTTGAGGAAATGGAGCAACCGGAAGATGAGTTGGCAAAGGGACATTCACAGCAGTAGAATTGTCAGATTTTCCAACTTGCTCAGATTCTTTGGTTTTCTGGGGTTGTGGAGACAACGGGAATTTGTATCAGACTCATTAGGTTCGCCTACGTTGTTCTCGATGACTTTACCACTTCGGAGGGTGGTAATGGCATGGATTTGATCAGGTGAGGTTTCAGTGCAGGATGTTGTGCCTGTTTGAAATATCCTCTTTGGATTTTGTTGGGGTTGGCTCGGAAGTTTACCCTTTTCTCTCTCACATATTTGATCCATCTTTTGATCTAGATTTTTCTGACTTTGCATCAAACTCTGGAACATTTCCTCTAGGGTGGATAATCTCTTGTCTGTATTGTGATGATATGATTGTTGAGAGTTTGATTGTTGTTGAGGGTTTCTCGGGTGTTGATAACCTTGATTGTTCTGATATCCCTGATTGTTTTGATAGCTCTGATTGGGTTGAGATGGTCCTCCTTGAGTGGGTCCTTTTGACCATGAAATTAGGGTGGTTTCTCCATCCTGGATTGTAGGTCTGTGAATAAGGGTTATGCTCTGGTTTTTGAAACATGGCATGTGCCTGTTCAAGCCTAGACTCCTGGACTGCAAGCAAATCTGGACAATTTTGGAATTGATGGTTGGGGTCGTTACAAGCAGCACAAACAGATGAAGCGACATGTTCTCGGAGAGTAGTGTGGAAGGTTTGAATTTTTATGTAGTTCTAACTCTTCTAATCTCCTAACTATTGATGCCATGTTTGCTCTACCCTCAAAATCCGCTTCAATCCTAAAAGCCTTTGCTTCGGATGTAGTCTTTCTGGTTTCACGGATGGATTCCCACTGTTGCGTCTTTTCACACTTCAATCAAGAAGTCCCAAACGCATCAGCAGTTTTGTCTACGAATAAACCATTACACATCGACTCAACCGTTGTTCGGGTGGACACATCTAGACCTTCATACAAATTTGCACAAGTCTCCATTTTTCAAACCATGATGGGACATTGGAGCAATATTCATTGAATCTCTCCAGGTATCTAGCTAAGGTCTCACCTTCTAATTGCACAAAGCTATTCAGACTTTGACGAATTGTCGCAGTCTTGTGGTTCGGGAAAAACTTTTTGAAAAACTCCTTTGTGAGGTCATCCCATGTCATGATGGATTGAGGCTGTAAACATAGAGCCAGGCCTTTGCCTTATCTTTCAGGGAAAAGGAAAAATCCTTAACTTCAGGGTTTTCGCGGTCATTTGAGTGAAACGCAGAGTTTCCACAATTTCCTCGAATTCTCTCACGTGGTGGTACGGGTTTTCATTCTCAACACCTCTGAAATAGGAAGCATCTGTATTGTGCTAGATTTCAGCTCATAATGGCCATTAGCCTCGGGCAAATACAAAAGGTTGACTGGCTCTAGTTGGGTACATATAATCCTTGAGGGTACGGGGTTCCCCATTGTTTCTGGTTGATCGGACTGTCTCCCTCAGAACTTAGAATTTCGATAGGTTCGTCTGGGTTAATTCTAACAAGTCTGTTTGTCTGGTCTCTGTAGGTCACATCATGTCCTAGTAGGTACCTTAACTAACATGTTGGTCAGACAGAGCAATCGGAAACAGTTTGGCCCACAAGGGTTATGAAGATTTGGTTTTGAATGGGTTTTGGTTTAAAGAGGGGTTTGTTTTTGGTTTAAAAAAAAAAATTGGGCTTTGGATAAAAAATTTTTGAACTAAACCTAGCATAAATTATCACAACTCATAAAAGAAAATAAAAACAATAATAATAATTAAAACAAACCCATAAAGAAAAAAGAAAAATAAAAAAAAATAATTACAGTCCCAATATAAAAAAGAAAAAGAAATAAAAATATTACAATCCCAATAATAATAATTAATTATACAAGCCCAAATTTGAATTTAAATGAGGCCCAAGTGGGTTAACTCATGGGTTAGGCTTACTTGGTTTTTGGAGGGAAGCCCAAAAATAGGCTTTTAGTCCCCTTTTAGTTGCACAGCCCAGTTGGGCTTTAGGATCGTCCTAGCAGCTCACGTCCAAGCCCAGCAGCAACAGGTGGAGCAGAGCCCAGCAGCAGCAGCAACGGAGCCCAGTTGAAGAAGTTGCAAGCCCAGCAGAAGTTGCAAACCCAGCAGAAGTTGAGGTTACTGAGCCCAGCTCAGTTGGTTCAAGCCCAGTTCAGAGGGTGTACAAGCCCAGCAGCAGAGGGTGTACAAGCCCAGTTGACAGCTTCAGTTGGCAGCCCAGTTGGCAGCTTCAGTTGGCAGCAGCTTGGCAGAAGCAACAGCAGCAGCAGCAGCAGCAGCAACAGCAACAGCTTGGCAGCAACAACAGTAGCAGCAACAGCTTGGCAGGGCCAACAACAGCAGCAGACTTTGAAAACTTCAAAAATATGGCAGCCAGCTCCCCGGCAGCGGCGCCAAAAACTTGGTGTGAAATGCAAAGACACACAGAAAGCTTGCAAGTATACAAGGCCAAGATTTGTAATAAAAGGGTGAGTAGGGGTTTGTCCACAGGGAGAGGAGCATATAAGAAGTTTTCCTAGCTAAGGTGTGTAGTGAGCTAAGGGCAGGCAAGGTAAATGGCAAACAGACAAGAATGCAAGGTAAAGCAGCAAAGAACAGCTAGAAGAAAAGCAATGTAAATCAACAAAGAACCAAGGCTTGGAAGCCAAGGGCAAGGTGAGTTTATGCACTGACTTCAGTGCACAGTTGCTACAAAGTGCAAGAAAATAAAAGGCAAGAAATAACTGAAGTGCAAACACACAGGACTGAAATTGTAATTGACTGAAAGGGAATTGGTGGGTAAGCCAAGGCTTATGATCCACCTTGTGTCCTAATCAAATGACATGTTTCTAGGTTATGTTTGTTCCTAAGCATACAACTAGAAATGGAAGAACACCAAATTGCTCACTAGTCTACCCCTAGCATTGGCTGTCTTTTGACAGTACAGCCAATCACAGGCTCTATGAGCATTGGCATCTCTCATTTGCACAATCAAAACATAGCAACAGGAAGTAACTATCCTAGCTCTTCACTTGACAGTGCACAAGGCTTCACTGAGCCTTGGCCTGAAGATGATTAGCTCATGCTAACCATGATGTAGCAACATACATACATTAACACAGATGATTCATACACAACTAGCAACATCAGATAACTAAACTAAGCAATTTTCAACTGTCAACATTATGCAAATCAGAATTGAATTCATTAAAAATTGTTCTAATTCTCTACTGGCTAGTCCAGAGAGATACAGTGTCCTCTACACACTTCATACATCAATTTATACCCATTACACATTTGGGTTTTCCCCCAATTTTCCCCCAAAATCAGTAGAACTAGGGTTTGGTGAAATTGATTTACCTACTGTTGATGAGATACTCGCTCCATCTCGTCGACCCACTCTTCTCCTGCTTCTTCTCGTTCCTCTCATGCTCCAATTGTGCTTTAATCATCACTTATATCCCCAATTTCTCACCTAGGGTTTCAGTGAGCAGAGAGATGAGAAATTGAGGTTAGTGATGCTAAAGAGATGGTACGTGATGGGTTAGGTAGAGTAGAGTTGGGGAGAAAATAGGGAGTGATTTGGGGTGAGGTGGTGGTGATGGAGACGGACATGGTGGTGGTACGGTATGGTGGTTCTGCAGAGGGGGTGATGGAGGAGATGGGTTCGATGGAGAAAGGGGAAGGGTGCGTTTGTTTGGGTAGGTGCTCGGTCGCTGGTGTGAGGCGAGTGTATCGAGTTTGATGATCTGCGACGCTGAGCCGTGGGATAGGGAGATGAGATCAATCGGATGGTGAAGTGAAGCTTGTAGCGACCGCTGGATTATAATACAACAAAATCAACGACGCCAGATGGAGTTAGGTGTTGTAGTGTTAGGCGGAGATATCAAACTTCGATGCACAGCAAGGGAGCGACCGTCGGATGCTTCTGAGAACTGATCTGACGGCTGAAGACGCAAGCGGGTATGGATTTGGGTTTTAGGCTTTTGGGTATAGAATATGGGTTTGGGAAATGAGTTTGGGCTTGGAAAACCTTGAGCCCACTTCTTCTTTAAGAACAACTTTCTTCTTCTTGAGCCCATTTCCAGCTTTTTGGACGTGCGCTCCATTCTTTGCGGCTTCCTTGCGTAATTTCTCCCGGCTTTTCACCACTTTTCTGCTCTTTTGCTCCGCAACTCATCCAACTTTATTTATTACCTAAAAATGCAAAATAATTAATAAAAATATTTATTCTTGAAAACAATGAAAATACAGAATATGGGATAAAATGTAGAATTAATGCACAAAAGATGAGTTAAATGCCAACAAAAAGGGATAAATATATACAATATTGGCACTCATCAAATACCCCCAAACCTGAATTTTACTTGTCCTCAAGTAAAACAAAACTAAGGAAATCCTAACTATACCACTGTCGCTGGTCTCTCGAATGCATTTAGCGTATGCACTAAGCCTTTTAAACCACTAAGTGTCCCTAGTGGACGAGTTGAAGTCTCGTGAAGGTTTGCTTAGAACGTACCTACAAAGTTCTAGGTCAAAATATAAGCTCAGATTCCATCAAATGTGACATGTGCAAAACAGTTAAGCTCACAGCAAAATGGAGATGTCAATCTAGCTATCGAAGGCACAATCCTAGCACTGATAACAAAAAAGACATGTGATAAGAGTGTAAAGTGTATCTACACATGTGTAAAGAAAGATCTGAAGTCATGACTACTAATCACCAAGAGATAGTTTCTCAGGCTAAGAACTGAGGTCGAAATCTAGCTAGCTGTCCGGACTTTACGAGAATTGTGAATGAGTTGGAGGTATTTCACAATTACTCGCGTTGTACATCAATGGCATACACCCTCCTTGCTTATTACAAAAAAAAACAAAGACTTTACATGACTCTTATTTACATTGACTATTCTCTTTTTATTTTTGGAACAAGAGATGATGGAATTGATAATACTTGATTTTTTGTATTTTTCTGATATTTTTTTTCTGAATATATACATCGTTTTTTTTTTTTTTTTTTTTTTTTTTTTGACAAGGAAACACTTTTGATACATACAAAAGAAACAAAAGTTACATGACACTTTGCAAGAGGTAGCCCTTTTTGATGCACCCAGTTAAATTCGATGGTTGTCTTTCTTAATGTAACCTCCACCTTCTATCCCAACCAACCAAAGAACAAGCTAGTCAAGTTTCGTTCAGTATTCTAAAGTGATTGGCAATCGTAACTTCCTATCAAACACCTTGAAGATCGAGGCCATACATGTATTGGTAGATCGTGCGCGTGCAAATTTCTTATCACTATGTGAATTGTGCTAGAATCAGGGTGCCTAAATATCTAGACTAAGACTCCTAATAAAAATACATATTTGCACAAGAGTCAACATTTCAAGGTAAATGAGCTCCATTTTTATGATTTTTTTCATTTTTTAATTTTTTTTTTTTTTTTAATTTTTTTGGAATTTTTCAATTTTTTCAAAAAGAAGGAGTTTTGTTTTCAATTATGGCAAATTATCATGGTATCTACTCTATACCCCCAAACCTAAACTAAACATTGTCCTCAATGTTTCAAAATATGGAAAGAATTATAAAACAATATATGAAGAGGAACATGCTGAGTAGAGTAAAAGGAGAGAGAATACCCGATTGTACGGCGAGCTCGATTAAAACTCCGTTATTCAAGGCAAAAATCCATCATATTAGCAGTCACAATGGATGAGCACAAAATATACAAAAGGAAATTTAACTAACACATTATCTACAAGAAAATTTGGTTTTTAATGGGATTGGACTTTTTGGAAAAAATTTGGTTTTGTTGGGACATTTGGTTTTGATGGGAAAACGAAAAATTTTGGTTTTTAGGGAAATTTGGAAAACTTTTGGTTATTTAGGGAAAGAGTGGACCAGTTTAGTCCACATAGACTGGGTCCTCCAGGTTGGTTGTTTCAATGTCGGGTGGAAATGGCTCAAGGAATGGCTTTAATCTCTGCCCGTTGACTTTGAAAACGTTCTTGTTGGAGACATCCTCCAGCTCTACAGCTCCATGAGGAAAAACTGTGCGTACTAGGTACGGACCCTTCCATCTGGAACGCAGTTTTCCTGGAAAAAGATGTAATCGGGAGTCATACAGCAAGACTTTCTGACCAGGAGTGAAGGATTTGCGTAGAATACGCTTGTCATGAAATATCTTCATCTTTGCTTGTACAGCTTGGCACTGTCATAAGCCTCATTTCTCAATTCTTCCAACTCGTTGAGTTGAAGTTTCCGTTGAATTCCAGCTTCGTCCAGAGAGAAGTTCAGCTCTTTGATTGCCCAGTAGGCACGATGTTCTAATTCCACAGGTAGATGGCACGGCTTTCCATACACTAGACGATAGGGGGACATGCCAATTGGTGTCTTATAAGCTGTTCTATAGGCCCACAAAGCATCATTCAATCTCAATGACCAATCTTTCCTGGACGGGTTGACCGTCTTCTCCAGAATGTGCTTAATTTCCCTATTAGACACTTCCACTTGTCCACTAGTCTGAGGGTGGTACGGAGTAGCAACCTTGTGAGTTATGCCATACTTGCGTACTAAAGACTCAAAGTACTTGTTACGAAAATGTGAACCGCCGTCACTGATGATAGCTCTAGGGGTACCAAAACGTGCAAATATGTTTCCTTTAGAAATGAAAGTACCACCTTGTGGTCATTTGTTCTGGTTGCTATGGCTTCTACCCACTTAGAAACGTAATCAACTGCGACTAGGATGTACAACTTGCTGTCAGACATGGGAAATGGACCCATGAAGTCTATCCCCCAAACATCAAAAATCTCCACAATCAAAATGGGGTTCAATGGCATCATGTTTCTCCTCGAAATGCTTCCTAGCTTTTGACAGCGTTCACAAGCACAATAATCATGGCAATCCTTGAACAATGATGGCCAATAGAATCCACACTGCAAGATCTTTGCAGCGGTTTTCTTGGCACTGAAATGGCCTCCACATGCTTGGTCATGACAGAAAGATATCACATCTTTCTGTTCAGTGTTGGGGACATCTCCTAATGATTTGGTCTGGACAGTACTTAAACAAATATGGGTCATCCCAAAGGAAATGTTTGACTTCAGCCAGGAATTTAGAGCGGTCTTGTCTCGACCAACGTGAGGGCATCCTACCTGTAGCGAGGTAGTTAACAATATCAGCAAACCAAGGAAGGTCTGAGATAGACATCAGCTGTTCATCTGGGAATGATTCTCTAATCAGCTCACATTCATCAATAGACTCTAAAGTTAATCTAGACAAATGATCAGCAACCACATTCTCACAACCTTTCTTATCACGGATTTCGAGATCGAATTCCTGTAATAAGAGTATCCATCGAATAAGGCGAGCTTTAGCATCCTTCTTGGAAAGAAGATACTTCAAAGCCGCATGGTCTGTGTATATGATGATCTTAGACCCTATCAGATAAGATCTAAACTTGTCTAATGCGAAAACGACGGCAAGCAATTCCTTCTCGGTAGTTGAATAATTGAGTTGGGCATCATTAAGGGTTTTGCTAGCATAGTATATCACATATGGTAGTCTATCAACTCGCTGTCCTAAAACAGCACCAACAGCATAATCAGAGGCATCACACATAAGTTCGAACGGAAGCTTCCAATCGGGTGGTCGGACTATAGGAGCGGTGGTGAGAAGGGTTTTTAATTCCTCCCATGCCTTCACACAAGCAGCATCGAAATTGAAGGCAACATCTTTGGAGAGAAGACTGCACAGAGGTCTGGAGATTTTGCTGAAATCTTTGATGAATCGCCGGTAAAAACCAGCATGACCTAGAAATGATCTGATCTCCTTCACAGAGCAAGGTTGTGGTAGATGTTGAATGAGGTCAACTTTAGCTTTATCCACTTCAATTCCTTTTCTGAGATGATGTGTCCTAGAACTATTCCTGAATTCACCATAAAATGGCATTTTTCCCAATTTAGAACAAGGTTCTTTTCTTTACATCTGGATATCACGAGGGCAAGATGCTTCAAACATTCGTCAAACGAGGAACCAAAAACAGAGAAATCATCCATAAAGATCTCGAGAAAACTATCTATCATGTCAGAAAAAATGCTCATCATGCAACGCTGAAAAGTAGCAGGTGCATTACACAACCCGAAGGGCATACGTCTATAAGCAAACGTCCCAAATGGACACGTGAATGTAGTTTTTTCCTGATCTTCCGGAGCAATGTGAATTTGGTTATAACCGGAAAAGCCATCTAGAAAACAGTAGTGACTGTGTCCAGACACACGTTCTAGCATTTGGTCAATGAAAGGGAGCGGGAAGTGATCCTTCCTTGTTACTGTGTTCAACTTCCTGTAGTCGATGCATACTCGCCATCCTGTGGTTGTACGAGTAGGGACTAATTCATTCTTGTCGTTCTGAACAACAGTAATGCCTGCTTCTTAGGCACAACTTGAATGGGACTAACCCATTTCTATCGGGAATTGGGTATATGATCCCATCAACAGTAGTTTCAGGATCTCTCCTTTGACTACATCTCTCATGTTAGTTAAGTCTCCTTTGCATTTCCCTCGATGGTTTGGCATTCTCTTCAAGGTTAATGTGGTGCATGCAAATGGTGGGACTAATTCCTTTGAGATCTGAGATGGTCCATCCTAAGGCCTCTTTGTGTTCCTTAAGTACTTCTAAAAGCTTACTTTCCTGTTCCGTGTCTAAACATGATGAAATAATGACAGGTAAAGTATCAGAAGAACCTAGGAATGCGTACTTCAACGTACTAGGCAATGTTTTCAATTCAAGCTTGGGTGGCTCAACAATGGATGGAATAAGCTTGGAATCAGAGAGTAGGGTTGTTCCACTTCATATTTCCTTTCAGTGACGTCCATTTGAGGTACAGATTCGAGCAGAGATAGGACGTCACTACAGTATGCATCATCATAGAAATCAGGGTTAAAGTTCTCCATACATGCTTGAAAGGGGTCAACGGA
Source organism: Papaver somniferum (assembly GCF_003573695.1). Taxonomy (NCBI): domain Eukaryota; kingdom Viridiplantae; phylum Streptophyta; class Magnoliopsida; order Ranunculales; family Papaveraceae; genus Papaver; species Papaver somniferum. The sequence continues at coordinate 185,758,619 of NC_039360.1, read as the reverse complement.
TAGAATGTTAGTCAACGAATCTTGCATTAATCCTTCAATCATATTAACTTCATGCACATCATCATCATCAAGATTCACAGGTTGTTGACTAATATCGAACACATTCAATTCTACCGTCATGTTACCAAAAGACAGTTTTAACACTCCATTCCGACAGTTATGATCGCGTTGGACGTAGCCAAGAAAGGACGTCCTAAGATGACAGGAATGTGACAGTCTGGGTTTTGTACAGGTTGAGTGTCTAAGACAATGAAGTCTACGGGAAAATAGATTTTGTCAACCTTGATCAAAACGTCTTCGACCACTCCACGAGGAATCTTGACAGATCGGTCTGCCAGCTGTAGAGTGATAGATGTTGGTTTCAACTCCCCAAGACCTAACTGCTCATAAACAGATATGGCAGTAGGTTAACACTTGCACCTAGGTCTAATAACGCTTTATTGACCGTGTGTTCTCCTATAGTGCAAGAAATTGTTGGACATCCTGGATCCCTAAACTTGGGTGGAGTTTTGTTTAGAATGATGGAACTCACCTGCTCAGCTAAGAAAGCACGTTTTTGCACATTGAGCTTGCGCTTTTGAGTACACAAGTCTTTGAGGAATTTGGCATAAGCAGGGATTTGCTTGATTGCTTCAAGAAAAGGAATGTTGATGTTGACTCTCTTGAACAGATCTAACATCTCATTGTAATGGGTACTTTTCTGTTGATAGATCAATCTTTGAGGAAATGGAGCAACAGGAAGATGAGTTGGCAAAGGGACATTCACAGCAGTAGAATTGTCAGATTTTCCAACTTGCTCAGATTCTTTGGTTTTCTGGGGTTGTGGAGACAACGTGGAATTTGTATCAGACTCATTAGGTTCGCCTACGTGTTCTCGATGACTTTACCACTTCGGAGGGTGGTAATGGCATGGATTTGATCAGGTGAGGTTTCAGTGCAGGATGTTGTGCCTGTTTGAAATATCCTCTTTGGATTTTGTTGGGGTTGGCTCGGAAGTTTACCCTTTTCTCTCTCACATATTTGATCCATCTTTTGATCTAGATTTTTCTGACTTTGCATCAAACTCTGGAACATTTCCTCTAGGTGTGGATAATCTCTTGTCTTTATTGTGTTGAGGATATGATTGTTGTTGAGAGTTTGATTGTTGTTGAGGGTTTCTCGGGTGTTGATAACCTTGATTGTTCTGATATCCCTGATTGTTTTGATAGCTCTGATTGGGTTGAGATGGTCCTCCTTGAGTGGGTCCTTTTGACCATGAAAAGTTAGGGTGGTTTCTCCATCCTGGATTGTAGGTCTGTGAATAAGGGTTATGCTCTGGTTTTTGAAACATGGCATGTGCCTGTTCAAGCCTAGACTCCTGGACTGCAAGCAAATCTGGACAATTTTGGAATTGATGGTTGGGGTCGTTACAAGCAGCACAAACAGATGAAGCGACATGTTCTCGGAGAGTAGTGGTGGAAGGTTTTGAATTTTTATGTAGTTCTAACTCTTCTAATCTCCTAACTATTGATGCCATGTTTGCTCTACCCTCAAAATCCGCTTCAATCCTAAAAGCCTTTGCTTCGGATGTAGTCTTTCTGGTTTCACGGATGGATTCCCGCTGTTGCGTCTTTTCAGCAACTTCAATCAAGAAGTCCCAAGACGCATCAGCAGTTTTGTCTACGAATAAACCATTACACATCGACTCAACCGTTGTTCGGGTGGACACATCTAGACCTTCATACAAAATTTGCACAAGTCTCCATTTTTCAAAACCATGATGGGGACATTGGAGCAATAATTCATTGAATCTCTCCAGGTATCTAGCTAAGGTCTCACCTTCTAATTGCACAAAGCTATTCAGACTTTGACGAATTGTCGCAGTCTTGTGGTTCGGGAAAAACTTTTTGAAAAACTCCTTTGTGAGGTCATCCCATGTCATGATGGATTGAGGCTGTAAAGCATAGAGCCAGGCCTTTGCCTTATCTTTCAGGGAAAAAGGAAAAAGCCTTAACTTCAGGGTTTCGTCGGTCATTTGAGTGAAACGCAGAGTTCCACAAATTTCCTCGAATTCTCTCACGTGGTGGTACTGGTTTTCATTCTCAACACCTCTGAAAATAGGAAGCATCTGTATTGTGCTAGATTTCAGCTCATAATGGCCATTAGCCTCGGGCAGCAAAATACAAGAAGGTTGACTGGCTCTAGTTGGGTACATATAATCCTTGAGGGTACGGGGTTCTCCCATTGTTTCTGGTTGATCTGGACTGTCTCCCTCAGAACTTAGAATTTCGATAGGTTCGTCTGGGTTAATTCTAACAAGTCTGTTTGTCTGGTCTCTGTAGGTCACAATCATGTCCTAGTAGGTACCTTAACTAACATGTTGGTCAGACAGAGCAATCGGAAACAGTTTGGCCCACAAGGGTTATGAAGATTTGGTTTTGAATGGGTTTTGGTTTAAAGAAGGGGTTTTGTTTTTGGTTTAAAAAAAAAAATTTGGGCTTTGGATAAAAAATTTTTGAACTAAACCTAGCATAAATTATCACAACTCATAAAAGAAAATAAAAACAATAATAATAATTAAAACAAACCCATAAAAGAAAAAAGAAAAATAAAAAAAAAATAATTACAGTCCCAAATATAAAAAAAGAAAAAGAAAATAAAAATTATTACAATCCCAAATAAATAATTAAATTAATTATTACAAGCCCAAATTTGAATTTAAATGAGGCCCAAGTGGGTTAACTCATGGGTTAGGCTTACTTGGTTTTTGGAGGGAAGCCCAAAAATAGGATTTTAGTCCCCTTTTAGTTGCACAACCCAGTTGGGCTTTAGGATCGTCCTAGCAGCTCACGTCCAAGCCCAGCAGCAACAGGTGGAGCAGAGCCCAGCAGCAGCAGCAACGGAGCCCAGTTGAAGAAGTTGCAAGCCCAGCAGAAGTTGCAAACCCAGCAGAAGTTGAGGTTACTGAGCCCAGCTCAGTTGGTTCAAGCCCAGTTCAGAGGGTGTACAAGCCCAGCAGCAGAGGGTGTACAAGCCCAGTTGACAGCTTCAGTTGGCAGCCCAGTTGGCAGCTTCAGTTGGCAGCAGCTTGGCAGAAGCAACAGCAGCAGCAGCAGCAGCAGCAGCAGCAGCAGCAGCAGCAGCAGCAGCAGCTTGGCAGCAGCAACAGCAACAGCAGCAGCTTGGCAGCAGCAACAGTAGCAGCAACAGCTTGGCAGGGCCAACAACAGCAGCAGACTTTGAAAACTTCAAAAATATGGCAGCCAGCTCCCCGGCAGCGGCGCCAAAAACTTGGTGTGAAATGCAAAGACACACAGAAAGCTTGCAAGTATACAAGGCCAAGATTTGTAATAAAAGGGTGAGTAGGGGTTTGTCCACAGGGAGAGGAGCATATAAGAAGTTTTCCTAGCTAAGGTGTGTAGTGAGCTAAGGGCAGGCAAGGTAAATGGCAAACAGACAAGAATGCAAGGTAAAGCAGCAAAGAAACAGCTAAGAAAAAAGCAATGTAAATCAACAAAGAACCAAGGCTTGGAAGCCAAGGGCAAGGTGAGTTTATGCACTGACTTCAGTGCACAATTGCTACAAAGTGCAAGAAAATAAAAGGCAAGAAAATAAACTGAAGTGCAAACACACAGGACTGAAATTGTAATTGACTGAAAGGGAAGTGGTGGGTAAGCCAAGGCTTATGATCCACCTTGTGTCCTAATCAAATGACATGTTTCTAGGTTATGTTTGTTCCTAAGCATACAACTAGAAATGGAAGAACACCAAATTGCTCACTAGTCTACCCCTAGCATTGGCTGTCTTTTGACAGTACAGCCAATCACAGGCTCTATGAGCATTGGCATCTCTCATTTGCACAATCAAAACATAGCAACAGGAAGTAACTATCCTAGCTCATTTACACTTGACAGTGCACAAGGCTTCACTGAGCCTTGGCCTGAAGCTGATTAGCTCATGCTAACCATGATGTAGCAACATACATACATTAACACAGATGATTCATACACAACTAGCAACATATCAGATAACTCCAAACATAAGCAATTTTCAACTGTCAACAGTTATGCAAAAATCAGGAATTGGAATTGCAAAATTAAAAATTGTTCTAATTCTCTACTGGCTAGTCCAGAGAGATATACAGTGTCCTCTACACACTTCATATGACATCAATTTATACCCATTACACATATGTGGGTTTTCCCCCAATTTTCCCCCAAAATCAGTAGAACTAGGGTTTGGTGAAATTGATTTACCTACTGTTGATGAGATATTCGCTCCATCTCGTCGACCCAATCTTCTCCTGCTTCTTCTCGTTCCTCTCGAGCTCCAATTGATGCTTTAATCATCACTTATATCCCCAATTTCTCACCTAGGGTTTCAGTGAGCAGAGAGATGAGAAATTGAGGTTATTAGTGATGCTAAAGAGATGGTACGTGATGGGTTTAGGTAGAATAGAGTTGGGGAGAAAACAGTGGAGTGATTTGGGGTGAGGTGGTGGTGATGGAGACGGACATGGTGGTGGTACGGGGCATGGTGGTTCTGCAGAGGGGGTGATGGAGGAGATGGGTTCGATGGAGAAAGGGGAAGGGTGCGTTTGTTTGGGGTGTAGGTGCTCGGTCGCTAGAGTGTGAGGCGAGTGTATCGAGTTTGATGATCTGCGACGCTGAGTCATTGGATGCGAAGCTGGTAGGTGAATCGGATGGTTCCTCCTGATGAGGTTGGTAGCGACCGTCAGATGTTTTGATACAACAAAATCAACGACGCCAGATGGAGTTAGGTGTTGTAGTGTTAGGCGGAGATATCAAACTTCGATGCACAGCAAGGGAGCGACCGTCGGATGCTTCTGAGAACTGATCTGACGGCTGAAGACGCAAGCGGGTATGGATTTGGGTTTTAGGCTTTTGGGTATAGAATATGGGTTTGGGAAATGAGTTTGGGATTGGAAAACCTTGAGCCCACTTCTTCTTTAAGAACAACTTTCTTCTTCTTGAGCCCATTTCCAGCTTTTTGGACGTGCGCTCCATTCTTTGCGGCTTCCTTGCGTAATTTCTCCCAGCTTTTCACCACTTTTCTGCTCTTTTTGCTCCGCAACCCATCCAATCTTTATTTATTACCTAAAAATGCAAAATTAATTAATAAAAATATTTATTCTTGAAAACAATGAAAATACAGAATATGGGATAAAATGTAGAATTAATGCACAAAAGATGAGTTAAATGCCGACAAAAAGGGATAAATATATACAATATTTGGCACTCATCATGGTGGAAAATTTCTATGCGTGCCTTTCTTCAAGCGTGTGATTTTCAATCATGGGTTTACGTTGTTAATGGCTATGTTCCTCCGTTGTTACAATACGCAATGTAACTGTTCCAAAGGATATCGGTGATTACGATATTGTCGAGATTCTTGCTGCAAAGCAAAATTCTGACGGAGTGAATGCAATCATCCATGCCATTACCCCATATCTTCAGCACCATGTGACTACATGCACTCGGTCTAAAGATGGTTGGGATATCTTAGAAACCGTATTTGAAGGGAATACATGTGAAAAAGAAGCTAGGCTTCAAAACCTAAATTCTGACTGGGAAAACCTTCGTATGGAAGATGAAGATTCATTTGATGAGTTTAATCACAATGTGTCTGAAATTGTTAATGCATCTTTTGCGTTGGGTAAGACTATTCCTGAAAAGGACATTGTGATGAATATTCTCAGATCATTACCATCTAGATACGATTCTAAGAAACATGCCATCATTGAAGGAAATAACCTTGATGTGCTTTCCAGAAATACTCTCGTTGGGAAGTTAAAGATCTTTGATCATGAGCATGTATCCAAATATGGAAAGGATATTGCTTTCAAAGCACAAAAGAACACTAAATTACTTGATAAAAGTAAACGTATTGGCATCTCTGAAGATGATTCTTCTGAGACTGATTCATTAGATGAAGATATTGACAAGTCAGTCTCTTTGATCACAAGGCAGTTTAGAGATCTTCTTTTCAAGAGAAGCAAACAGTTCACTAGAAATAAACCTAAGTTACAGTTAAACCTCATAATCGTGTTCCTCCTAAAAACAAGAATACTGATGATACTAATGATAAGGATATGCCACAGTGCTTCAAGGTTAAAGGCTTTGGTCGTTTTGCAAATGAGTGTCCAAATCATAGAATATACACTGGATACAAAGGTCTTGCTGCAACTCTTGATGAAATGTCTGATCACTATGATTTTAATAAAGACGAAAAATCAAGTGTTGCACTCCGCTGTGAAAATATTGAATTTGAAAATTGTAGCAATACATACATCAATCTCGATATTCTTCCGGGAGAAACTTCAACCACCTTGGAGGATAAACTGGATTTCTCTTTGTCTACTGGAAATTCTGTTTCTAATTTTTCAGGTTCTACCATTTTTCTAGCATCCTGCAAAGCCATGACGTCTGAACCATCCTCCACATTGACATGTTCCTATTGTACTCTCAAGGGTCATGAACTCTCCAAATGTTTCAAGTACAAATTAACATAAGATAAGATATGTCAACAAACTTCGATGAAGAACAAATCGATTAGCAAACAAGCTCAAACTTGTTCAGAAGTCGTATGAGGTATGTAATCTTATCTCTTCCCCGAAGAAGTTAATTTCCAAAGAAAAATTTGGACCACTAGAGAAACGAATACAATCTAAACAGTCTGAGAAACAGGGTTCTAAGAATTCCATTCAAGAAGGTTATGGTGGACAGATTATTGTTCACCCCAGCACAACTTAAATGTGTTGGTTGTGTACCTTGTCTCATTGCCTCCTTCAAAAGAGGCAAGGGTTTGCACGCTTCAGGCTGTAAGAAAAGAGAAAAAGAATTTTTCATGTTTTCTTTTCTCTTTTTTTGGTCTTGTTTTCACCGATTTGGAATTATTCCATCTTTTCATATCTAATTGATATTGAAAAGGGTTTCCTGTTTGATTCATAAAAAGAGGGTTAATATCGACAATTTACCCTCTCTAGGGTTATGAGTTGTGCATACGTGAGCTTTTTGATTGTTTAAAGATTCCGTAACCCTACATTCCTTTTTCCTTCTCTAGAAACTCTTTTTATCATAAGATTGCTTGTTGAGATTGATTTGTGATTTCCTCCCACAATCTCTTACTTGTATGGAGACTCCAAGCATTATGTCTTCTGATGGAAAAGATGTTAATATAATTGTTAAGCCATCAATCATGAAGGAAAAAGATAAATCTCCTTTACCTCAAACTTTGAAAAGAAAAAGAAGGAATGTGAGGAAGCCAAGAGTCGTTCCTTCAAATTCTCAGAAGTTTTCTGGTGTTCTTGAAGAGTTGAAGGAAGCAAGAAAGGAGATTCTGCAAATAAAGGCTATTTTTTTAGAACTCTGGAAATCCAGAAGGCCCTGGTTCGGCATAAGTCAAGAATGTTTTTCGGAATTGTCTCGTATGTTCATGAACCTTATGTTCCAATGGTTGTTGACGACAAGGAGTTCGGGGACGATAAAGAATTTTTCAGAGGTCTCAATGTCTAGGAAACTTCTTATGAGAATTTATTCTTGTGTTTTAAGAAGGATAACTAGGTTTTGGAATAACAATTATTGTGAGTATACATAGCTATTTCCTACGATTTTCATCTTGCAATGTTTTTAGATTTATTTATTTAAATTATAAAGTTTATTTGGAAGATGATTTGGCAGAATTAATCTTTATGGTTTTATATATTGCAACTTGTTATGGGATATGTATGTTTGTGTCCGTGAACTATGATTGTCCCATATTGGCTCAAAATTTAAGTCTATCATATGTCTTTATGCAAATATTGATAAAAGATAGAATGAACTTTTGACAAAAAAAGTTAAGCCTATTATGTCATTATGCAAATATTGATAAAAGATAGGATGAACTTTTTTTTTTACAAAGATTAAGTCTATTACATGTCTCTATGCAAATATTGATGAAAAATATAACAAATCTTTGAATATTACGCAGTATTGGTCTTTCCCTGATCCACATCTTTGTGTAAGTACTGTGCGGCTCCGTAAGTTCTCTTATGTGAGCATTTCCGATTAAATTAATCGTGGGTTTCTTGTGGTCAATTTAATTGAGTATTTTGGATATAAATTCATGTTTCATGTGATTTGTTAATGTCCAAAGAAATTATTCTTTTCTTGTGAAAGTAAGGTCGCTCTTGTTGTTCTTTCGGGAATGACATTTTATGGGGGAGAGTTCTTAATTGCCAAATCTTTGTGGGGAGTGGCTGTGGAATATTGTAGGAGTTTTCTTGTATCTTTATAAACTCCTTGATGAATACACTAGTTTCGGCTATGTGAAACCATCGAAACAAAGTTGATATGTTCTCTTTTGGTCATGAAGTATCTCAATGGAAATTTCATTAGGATCCCACTAGTTTTCGTACATTTGCCGATTTATATTGAAAAAAAGAGGGAGAATTAATATGTAATTCACACTACAAATACATATGGTTTAAGGATCATTATGTAAGGGGGAGTGGTTTTCATGTGAAATGAAGTATTGACTAAGGGGGAGTGATACATATCACCATAGTATTGTTGTCAAAGTTGTGATACAATTGAACTTTGATGTTGTGTAATAATACTATGACACTGTATAACAATGATTGAGAGCGATTGTTTTCTCATTGTTATAGCTACGGATATTCAACAACTATGATGCTGAGTTGAACACATTCACAATCACTGGAGTACTTGGAAGTGATGAAGATTTCGAGTAATGTTGAAGAACCAAGGAAATCAAGCATTTGGATTGAGAGCTACGAAGTTTATTTATTTTCTATTCCATATGTATTGATAGTTTTGTCATTAAAATTGACAAAGGGGGAGATTGTAAGAGCACTGCTCGGTCGAACTCGCAAGCGTTGCTATCTCAAGCTTCTTTGTCAAGTTTAGTTTCCAAAACTATAAGTCTTGATTTCTAATCTACTTATAGCCAAGTATCGGATTAGGATAGAAAGTGTAGTTGATTAGACTTCACGGCGTTCATCGATTGAAGACAAATAACTACTAAGGGGAGATTTTGGAACTTCATCAACAAAAGGTATGTGGAGACTTGAATTCATCTATCACTCAAAAGTCTATCTACTCTATCTCATATTTGAGACAAAAGTCGTATAGCTATATAGACCTCAATTATGCACATTTGATATTTCAAGATGAGTTTAACTCGCTTACATATTTCTCGAAATATGTGTTGGTAAGCTTTCGTTCAAACCAAGTTCATCTTATATTCTTGACGAAAGTCAAAAGATGATCATGTGAAAATCTCCTGGTAACATCTTACATGATTTGTGTGAGACATTCATTTGATGTAGACTCGTAATGTTTAATATTGATCATTCGATCACTTGAAAATTTCTTTGAAGCTAATAGTTTGCGTGAAACAGCTATTGTCGTCTTCCGAGAACACAAAGGCATTAATCTTGAGTCACAATCATGTGATCAAATAAGTCTAGTGTTTTTAGAGAATTGATCAAATGCAAATTATCTCATAGAAATATTTTAATCGCAATCGAATCATAATCGACATAGTTGGCAAATGCACAAAGTACAAATACATGAGTCGTTCGTGAATCAACTGAGTCATGGTACGTGGACCGGTTTGTGTTAGAGCATAGCTCGGTTGAACCCACCAAGCGTTGGTATGTCAAGTTTGGTTGTCATATTTTAGTGAGCCAAAACTCATTTAAGAGTCGCTTGATTATGTACTATAGTCAACTTCGTATAGGTTAGCTTGAAAGTATTAGGATATGAGACATTACAAGTATTGCGAATACTTGAAGAAGTTAAGAAGTAAGGAGCTACAACGACACCATCATCCTTCCTGAGGTTAGTGATATTTGACTTGAACTGTTTTATTCCCTAGTATCTTTCAATTCGTGCATATTGAAAACAAAACTGCGAAGCATGAATGATTATACTCTATTTAGACATAGTATTAAGGAATACAATACGAGGTTTATTGCTACCATTAAAATTTGTAGATAAGACATTGACATAATCGTTTGAATGCTATTATAATTATGTATGGGTATAAGGTGAAGATTTCATCCTAGGAAACAATGTTTTACATTTGTTTTAAGGAAGTAAATTCATGAACTTGTTTTGTGAATCGAAAGAGAAATCGCCATGCATTATTGGTATTGTTATTAATTGCATATCTTTTGAACTACCAATATGTGTGATTATTATAACCGCTCATCACTTGTTTATGTTCTTGGTTAGACTATTCACAAAGGCCAGACTTTTGTATTGGTATGACTTTTATTAGTGAAACCGATCTTAAGTAATCATCTGAGATGGTATGATCGATTTTGTGTTATTGGTATGACCAACTCTGGGTAAAGGGAAACCGATCCTAGTAAGAGGTGAAACCTATCACAAAGGGTAATCGATCCTTGTATGAGGTGCAACAAGTTTTTAGTAGAAAGGGGAATCGATCATACGGACATGTGCAACACATTTTTAGGCAAAGGGGAACTGATCCTATGGACATGTGCAACAAGTACAAGTTAGATACCATATATATGTGGGAAACCGATCCTAGTACCTAGTCAACCGAATTTTGGAAAGCTAATGTGACTATGCACAATACTCACAAGGAGGTAGAACCGAAACTTGTTTTGGTAGAACCGTGAAACCCATGATTTGTGATTGAGTGTTCTTGATCAATCACGTAGTTCTTGAATGTCAGATGAACCAATTTAAACTTGTTTGGAAGTGTGGCAAATCGGTTTCAAGATTGTAAGTATGAAAGCGGACTTACAAAGTAAGGATGTCGACATACTTTGAACATGTGCAGTAACACTTATCTTTAATTGTTCAAAGTTATTCCTTAATAGCTAAAGGAAGAAAATCCCAGATCGAATAAAATAAATTTAGAATCTTTTATTTAAGGTTTTTAATTTTATTTTAGGAAAATGAAAATTAGTAATGTGCATTTACTAGTTGGAGATTTTCCAAGAGATTTTCGGTCATTATTTTGGACAAAGCATTTCCAGGAATTATGGAAACCGAATCTGGAATATATTGCATATCTTGAGAATATTTTCGATTTTGGAAATTCCTTGGTGTCCAAACTTCCTTGGTCTATAAATATGGAAGTTTGCATTTCGAGCAAACTAATCCTTCGTACAGCAAGAACTATCTCAGTTGTGCTGCTAATGGTGAAGCCGCCTATTCAGAGAGGAGAGTAACCTAATTAGGCGAAATCTCTTACGACCGCTCAGTTTAAAGTCTTCTTTGGTATTGATAATGTTAGAGCATAGCTCGGTCAACCTCACATGCGTTTCTATCTCAAGCATGTTTGTCAATGTTAGTGATCAAAACTATAAGTCTTGATTTCTAGCCTACATAGATAAGTCTCGTACTAGGATAGAAAAGTGTAGTTGAGCTCAAGGACTTCATGGCGATTCATCATACAACGACGAAGATCTATACAAGGAACCGTGGAACTTCATCAACAAAAAGGTATGTGGAGACTTGAACTTATCTATCACTCAAAAGTGTATCTCTTCTATCTCCTACTTCTTATGAGATAAAATTCGTATGCTATATAGACTAGATCATACACATTTGACATTTTGAGCTGAGCATTCATTGCTTATCTTTTATCTCGAAATCGTGTGTTGGTAAAGCGTTTCGCTTTGATCAAGTTTATCTTCACCTAGTGACGAAAGTCATGAAAAGTTTGAATCACTTTGAGAATTGCTTTGACGTGAATCGGTCTGTGAATAACGGCTACATAACATCCTCTGAGAATGTCTCAATGATTGAAATGAGAGTTTAGATTACATAACCATGTATTCTTTGAACCGAAGTTTTCGAACTTTGTTGATCAAGAGAAATCGGGAGGATTGTGGAATTGGCTTGCCAAGTCGGCGAACCTAGTGATAGGTGTATAAAACACCTAACTTTATATCTAGTATTTATGCTTTCTTTGATATTTTCTTTATGAATTGTGTATCTTAAGTTTTCTTTTGAGTTTTATAGGTGTTTTGGAGTTAATGGAGCAAAAGGAAGTGTAACTCATTCAAATCCTGGATTTCATCTCATCATTTTGGGGAGAGCGAAAAGACGAAGTCAGTGGCGAAAGAATGAGGCCGTTCCGATGTCACATGAGAAAGTCACGGGAAAAATCATTGATTAGGCTTGTCAGTTCCCTAGAACTGACAGTTGAAAAGAGTGCTTAGGTGGCCCTTATCTGATTTGTGGGCGTTAATAGTAATTTTGTTCATTACCCCAGTAAACCAGATCGGGAATTTCATTTCTTCATTACAGTCCATCTATAATTCAGAGAGAAGTAAAGTGAGTATGGAGACAGTTGTATGAGGGAATAATACTGAGATGTGGAGGATCGATTGTTGAAGGTGGTAATTGAATGGAAGCTGAATCTGTATCTTGAGTTAAATGAAGAACAAGAGAGTTAGGGTTACAAAGAAGAATCAATTGATTTAAGGTTCTGGTGCTGAAGCTGCAAATCAAGAAGGAATTGATGAATCATTGCTATTGAAGGATGGGTTATCTCGTATTTAAGCTTCAATCGAAAGTTTTGAGATCGAAATTGGGTCGAGAAGCTAATGAAAAAGATGGGTTTCTGAAGCTGAGATTTTGGGAGTTTCAGAGAACTGAGGTGGAGTCTGCTGGTAGTGGTTGTTGAAACCATAGAGAATGAGATAGGGCATGGAAGTTGTGATTTCAAGTGCAGATGTTCATTGTCAACTGAGAAGGAATCAATGGGTTGCACTTGGATTTGAGTCTGGTACTGGTTGTAACCATATCGAGAGAAGATGGTGTTGAGAAAATGGATTCGATTTGGTAGTTTGATAAACTGAGATCACAATAGAAGATCTGATGCTGCTTAACGGTGGGGACTCAGGTGAGAAATCATCATGATATGAGACAGTGAGATGGATGCAAAAATTGGAACTGGTGGTCAGATGATGCGGTTAATGTGCAGCCGAGAAAGAACCAAGTGATGCTGTTGTTGCAATTGTGTGGCTGGAGCTGTTGTTAAACTGAGCATGGCTTTCAGATGAAAAGCTGGTGAAGATGCAGAGAGTGGTAAAATGGATGATACAATGAATGGGTTAGGTTGTTACTTGAGATCGAAAGCCGTGGATGTTGTGCACTGTATTGAGTTCTTGCAGGTGGAGTTGCTTGCTACAAGTGGTGCAAAAGCTACAACAATGGAGTAATGAACTGTGAATGACCGAATTGCAGGGATAATGATTGTGCTACTGAGGATGGAGCTATTGTCGAGTGGAAGCAATAATTTTAAGCTGCGGGTGAAGCTGCAGTTCAGGGGTGTTGCTGCTTTGAGCTGGTGGATTGAGTTGGATATGGGATGAAGCTCTGTGCAAGTTGATAAGATTGCAGGTTGCTGCACTGGGTTGTGATGCAGGTATAGAAAGTGGATGTCTGAGCTATGGGTAGCTGAATTGCAGACTGTAACTGGTGATGGCTTGAGATAATGATGCAGTGAGTAAAGCAGATTGTAGGTGGTGGAATTGGTGTTGCTTCTGGGAGAAATTGTACTGTATGGAAGAAGGAGAAGATGGTGGTTGACATGGGAACGGGTTCTGATGAGTTCCAAGGCTGAGAAGAACGAGGATATGATGCTGCGAAGATGAGTTGCACTTGGTGCTGCAGTTTTGGTGGAGTTGCTGCTGGAGCTACAGATGGTACTTGTAATGGCATTGCAGGTGCAGAAGCCACAACAAATGGAACTAGTGTTGAGATGAGCTGCTTCCAGTGAATGTGTTATTGAACTGGAGTGGGTAGAGCTGAGTTGTGGTTCTGGTGAAATTGAAGGTGGTGATGCAATGGTTCAGATGATTCTTGTTGTGAATAATTGAACTACCTGTAGTAGATGTATGTGTGGGATGGAATGGATAATTGAATGATTGTGCAGGGAAAGAGCAGAAAGTGTAAAAGGCCTGAAATTGGCATGGATCGGTCAGAAACAGGGTAGACTCTGTCGGAATCGGAGTACAACGAGTTGACTCACCGATCTAGGTAATTAGCTCAGATGGACTTTAACTGTATTTGACTGGGCTTGGTTTATGGGCTGCGAGAGACTTATTTTAGAGTCGGGAGCAGAGTTGGAAAGTTATATAAGAAGGTTTGGAGAACACCACAGAGGAGGAGATCTTCACTTCTACTTTTGTGTTTTAGACATGGAAACTCTTATTTTTCTTCTTGTTATGAACCTCATTAACATGAGTAGTTAATTTTATCATTGGTTATGGAATAATTGGATTTCACATAATATGCTTTTTGATATGATAAATTAGTTTTGTCTCCATATTATCGTTTATGATTCACTATTGATATTGTCTTATGATTTGAACACTTGTTTGATCGAGTCGCGAATCGGTTGAGTTTGTGTTCATCTCCATTGCTAGATTAGGATTTATTATATGCAAAAGTGATAGATTCCTGATTACAAGTAGCAAAATTGTGATTATTGCTTGTAGTGATACATCCTAGTAGTCACATGTGAGTCATAACCTTTGCTAAATCAGATTAGTGCTTTTACACGTTCGATTGCTTTGATTGGCCTAATTTTATAGAACTTAATGCATCTAGGGAATTAAACTTGATTAGTGCTTTTACACGTTAGGTTGTTCTCTTGGGTAGAATTCATATTCACATCTTTTAATGTGTTTGTTGATGACAAGAGGAGATTTGCGGGATATTCTTGCGATCAAGGTATCCTAGGGCCTTTGATAAAAGTTGAGATTAAAATATCAATTCTAGTTATTGTGTCGAAAACATGTTTGTGATTGAAGACGAAATCCTTAACCAATATCTTCACATATTTGCGTGTTGCTTTGCTTTGTTTGCTTTTAGTTTAATTTCCTTTACATATAAATCAGAAATCCACCCCCTTGTTTATATAAGAAATCGAAACAAACGAAAACCTAGATCTCTCTGTGGGAACGATCCTTTCTTACCCTTGCTATATTATATATTTTGAGTAGTGAGAAAGTGTAATTTATTTTTGACGCCTACGACAGCGATCAAATTTTGGTGCCGCTGCCGGGGAGGCAGCGGTTGTCACTTGTTTTTGGTTTCTTATTTTCTTGTTTTTAGTTTTGTTTTATTTTCTGGTTTTTAAACTTGTTTTGAGAATCATGTTTCAGGTACTTATTTCTCATGGATGGAGCATACTGGAACAATGGATACGGTTTCCAACAATCTCAACAACATGACAACTTCCAACAATTCTAGGGGTATAATCGAAACCAATTCATTGGATATGACCAATATTCCATGGATCCTTATGGTTTTCCTCAACAACCTTATGGCGGGTATGTGTGTGAACAACTACAAGGATGGGAGGATTCTTATGCTCGTGAACAAAAAGTCTCTGACTTTCTAGACAAAGTTTCCACCTTTGTACAACAAGAGTTCTAAAAAGATAAAGAGGCTACAGAAGAGCAAATCCAAGAACTTCGTGTAGGTATTGCTAACTTAGAAAGAGGTATTGATCAAATGAAAGAATAAAGGTATGGGGAAGAACTTTGCTTTAAAAACAATAACTATTCTAATGTGCCTATGGTTTGTGATTAATATTTGATTGATGCTAATGTTGAAAAGGGCCAACCTTTGGGGTCTTTCGTTGATAATTGTGTAGCTACCTCAACTCTTGATCTTAATAATGATCATTCACTTATTCAAAAGGATGAGATTGAGATTAGCAACACTAAATTCAGCGAGAACCAATCTTATGTTAACCATGAAAGTGATGATGATTATGAAGATACATCGCTTGAACCAACTCATGGTGACATTTCCCAAAGGTGTACAACGGACTTTTGGGATCAAAATGAAGACGAAGAGGAATATGTTGACACTTGTGTAGATTACTCAAGCATTTATCTTTATAATGATCAAGAGCCTATTCAAAGGGTGGAGCTTGAGGATGATGCATTTTTGAGTCTTCTAAAAAAGTTCCTTATAACGAAATTTAGAGCCGCAAAAGAGTATGTGTCTGACAACGAAGAGGAGTGTGTTGAGAATGAAACCGATATGACCAATATTGTGGAAAACCCAATTGAACTTGCAAAGAATTGTAATGATGATGTTTATGTCGAGACTTTGGTTAAGGAAGAAACGGACGAAGAATGGTTGCAAGGTTTGATAGAGGACCATGATATAAAAGAGGTGAGTAATTCACTTGAGTTTTTCAAGGATGAAGAGGATACCGTGATGCAAGAGATTGTGCAAGGTTTGTCTAACCCTTTACATGTTGTTTCTCCTCCTTTACCTCTTGTTGGTTTGAATGTATGTGCTTCGAGAATATTTTTGAATGACTTTGTTTCTCGATTTCCACCATTAGAAACATTTGATTCTCATACTATGGATGTTTGCAAAGAAGAAACCATGGAAGTTCCTGAATTTTATGTTCTTTATACACTTCCAAGTGTGGACAAGAATAAGTGTGGGGAAACTTTTATTGGACTACAGATTCAATTTTGCTTTATTATACTAATGTTTGTGTGAAGTTACTATTTGCAAAACAGGTTACGTGGAAGGATCCCCAACTTTTCAGATTGTTGGTATATGGGGAATGAATCTTGCAAGGATATAGTCGGGCTGACGAATTTAAACCAAGCGCCGCATGGGAGGCCACCCATTGGTTTTGTATCTCTTCTCTTATGATTTTTGTTTCCTTCTTATCTTGTATTTTTTTTCTTGTCGCATATCATTATAAGATTTCCCACATTGACTTTCTTTGGACGATTCAATTTACATTGAGGACAATGTAAAGTTTAAGTGTGGGGGAGTGGTTAAGCATTTGCATTGTAAGAATTTGCATGAAATTTTCAACTTTTGTGTAGAATAGTGAATAAAAAACACCAACTTGTAGTTAGTTTAGAGTCACATAGTATACATGTCGCTAAGATTACATCGATATTCTCATAAGAGTGACTGAACTTAGAGATGACAGAGAACGTGATCGGGTTTCTTATTTGTATGAGAGTTAAAGTTGGATTTAACCATGCCAGTGGCAAATATGGTGCAGACTGAATTCAGTATTAGAGTTGTGATCTCCTATAGTGGAGACTACATATTGTTACATCATGTGAGGCACTGACCTTCAATTATTTGTACGTGTCTAAATATGTGCTTTTAGAGTGCGTGTCACCGTACGTAAATTCCAGGTAGAATGGTGAGCTACCCAACTTCCCACCAATAGAAGCACTATTTTGATATCTTGAGTGTTATTTTATCAATCATGATGGTAACATCGAATTGCTAACTTACATACCACTTGTAATCTTGTTCGCAGTTAGCACCATCCACTTTATCTCCCTCTACACCAACAGGTCCATAAAAACACCATCATCATCAACAAGAAGAGCATCACAAATTCGAAGGAAAGTTGAAGACGTTCAAGGTTTACAAGCAACAGTACAGAAATGAGCAGATTTCAGATTCAAGTATAGTAACAAGATAAGGAGCATAATTTTTACAAGTTGAAGACTATTGTACAAGAGCGAATATTATCAAGATGAGAATTCAAGAATTTTATGATATCGAGACATACAAGTGGTGAAGAATCGAGCGGTAAAGTACTTACACCATGGCCTTTGTACTTGCATTTTTATTTTATCTTTAATTTTATTTGTTAATTTGTATTTTATTTTCTCTTGTCTCAAAAGAAGAAGAAAAAAAACTTGGGATATGGTCATCATTATGCTAGATCCCTTGTCAAAAAAAAAAAAAATGAGACAAGAGACAATTTTATTAGGTTCATCATTAGTTTTAATATTTTGTTTGTTTTCATTTTGTATTTACTTTATTTATCTCATATTATTAAAAGGGAAAAAAAAAAAAAAAAAAAGAACAGAGAAAAAAATAAATATTCATTGCATCATATTTGGTTTGTTTAGTTTGTTTTTGGTTTTGTATTCTTTCAATAAAGCCAATGAAAAGAAGGAATATCCACAATGAAGTTTGAAGCAACAAGGAATTAGAGGAAAGAATCACATTGTCAAGATTCTACGAAGTTCAAGATTTCATCATCAAGAGTTGAAGACCGAAGACGTTTCTATGGATGTTGTGAGAGTGGTGCTAGCTGCACGTTAAACGAATAACGAGGTAAGTAAGCATATTCCCACCTTCGTTAAGTGGTTGATTTCCTTTCTTAGAGATCATCAGAAAAAAGGGTTTTCAAAAATGATAAAAGATGTGGGTTTTCAAAACAATCGGAGGGTTTTGCCTTCCTACCATTCAACGTGTCGCAGGATTTTCTCTTCATTCCTACCTGGACACATGTGTGACCCATAAAAATCTATTTATTATTGAGAGCAACTTCATTAAACCCTTTCTTGTGAGGCAGAGTCGAGACTTTTGATCACTCTGAACCCGAATTTCTTTCGATAAGGGATGGTTATTTCTCTCTCAACTTTTAAGGATGAGATTGTGTTCATTTATGTGTCTAACTTCTTATGACTAGTGTGCAGAATCTCTATGTCTTCTTAGCGCGTTGGATGCTATCATTTCGGAGAACTAGTAAGTTGGGAAAGTAGGTTTTGTGGGTATATCTCTAGTAAACCCTCACGAGACTATAACTCGTCCACTAGGGACACCTAGGGGTTTAAAGGCTTGTTATTTATGCTAAGATTAATCGTAGCCTCGACGACACGGAGTTGTATGTATATTTTAGAATTGTTTTGTTTGATTTGCTCGAGGACTAGCAAAGTCTAAGTGTGGGGGAATTTGATAGGTGTCTAAAACACCTAACTTTATATCTAGTATTTATGCTTTCTTTGCTATATTCTTAATGAATTGTGTATCTTAAGTTTGCTTTTGAGTTTTATAGGTGTTTTGGAGTCAATGGAGCAAAAGGAAGTGTAACTCATTTAAATCCTAGATTTCATCTCAGCATTTTGGGGAGAGCGAAAAGACGAAGTCAGTGGCGAAAGAATGAGGCCGTTCCGATATCGCATGAGAAAGTCACGGGCAAAAATATTGATTAGGCTTGTCCGTTCCCTAGAACTGACAGTTGAAAAGAGTGCTTAGGTGGACCTTATCTGATTTGTGGGTGTTTATAGTAATTTTGTTCATTCCCCAATAAACCATATCGGGAATTTCATTTCTTCATTACAGTCCATCTATAATTCAGAGAGAAGTAAAGTGAGTATGGCGGCTGTTGTATGAGGGAATAATACTGAGATGTGGAGGATCGATTGTTGAAGGTGGTAATTGAATGGAAGCTGAATCTGTAGCTTGAGTTAAATGAAGAACAAGAGAGTTAGGGTTAGAGAGAAGAATCAATTGATTTAGGGTTCTGGTGCTGAAGCTGCAAATCAAGAAGGAATTGATGAATCCTTGCTATTGAAGGATGGGTAATCTCGTATTTAAGCTTCAATCGAAAGTTTTGAGCTCGAAATTGGGTCGAGAAGCTAATGAGGAAGATGGGTTTCTGAAGCTGAGATTTTGGGAGTTTCAGAGAACTGAGGTGGAGTCTGCTGGTAGTGGTTGTTGAAACCATAGAGAATGAGATAGGCATGGAAGTGGTGATTTCATGTGCAGTTGTTCATTGTCAACTGAGAAGGAATCAATGGGTTGCACTTGGATTTGAGTCTGGTACTGGTTGTAACCATATAGAGAGAAGATGGTGTTGAGCAGATGGATTCGATTTGGTAGTTTGATAAACTGAGATCGCAATAGAAGATCTGATGCTGCTTAACAGTGGGGACTCAGGTGAGAAATCACCATGATATGAGTCAGTGAGATGGATGCAGAACTGGAACTGGTGGTCAGATGATGCAGTTAATGTGCATCCGAGAAAGAACCAAGTGATGTTGTTGTTGCAATTGTGTGGCTGGAGTTGTTGTTAAACTGAGCATGGGTTTCAGATGCAAAGCTGGTGAAGATACAGAGAGTGGTAAAATGGATGATACAGTGAATGGGTTAGGGTATTACTTGAATTCGAGAGCCGTAGATGTTGTGCACTATATTGAGTTCTTGCAGGTGGAGTTGCTTGCTTCAAGTGGTGCAAAAGCTACAACAATGGAGTAATGAACTGTGAATGATCGAATTGCAGGGATAATGATTGTGCTACTGAGAATGGAGCTATTGTCGAGTGGAAGCAGTGAATTAAATCTGCGGGTGAAGCTGCAGTTCAGGGGTGTTGCTGCTTTGAGCTGGTGGATTGAATTGGTTTATGGGCTGCGAGAGACTTATTTTAGAGTCGGGAGCAGAGTTGGAAATTTAAATAAAAAGGTTTGGAGAACACCACATAGGAGAAGATCTTCACTTCTACTTTTGTGTTTTAGAGTTTTAGACATGGAAACTCTTATTTGTCTTCTTGTTATGAACCCCATTAACATGAGTAGCTAATTTTATCATCGGTTATGGAATAATTGGATTTCACATAATATGCTTTTTGATATGATAAATTATTTTTGTCTCCATATTATCGTTTATGATTCACTATTGATATTGTCTTATGATTTGAACACTTGTTTGATCGAGTCGCGAATCAGTTGAGTTTGTGTTCATCTCCATTGTTAGATTAGGATTTATTATACGCAAAAGTGATAGATTCCCGATTACAAGTAGCACAATTGTGATTATTTCTTGTATTGATACATCCTAGTAGTCATATGTGAGTCATAACCTTTGCTAAATCGGATTAGTTCTTTTACACGTTCGATTGATTTGATTGGCCTAATTTCATAGAACTTAATGCATCTAGGGAATTAAACTTGATTATTGCTTTTACACGTTAGGTTGTTCTCTTAGGTAGAATTCATATTCGCATCTTTTAATGTGTTTGTTGATGACAAGAGGAGATTTGCGGGATATTCTTGCTATCAAGGTATCCTAGGGCCTTTGATAAAAGTTGAGATTAAAACATCAATTCTAGTTATTGTGTTGAAAACATGTTTGTGATTGAAGACGAAATCCTTAACCAATATCTTCACATATTTGCGTGTTGCTTTGCTTTGTTTGCTTTTAGTTTAATTTCCTTTACATAAAAATCAGAAATCCCCCCCTTTGTTTATATACTCTGTGGGAACGATCCTTTCTTACCCTTGCTATATTATATATTTTGAGTAGTGAGAAAGTGTAATTTATTTTTGACGCCTACGACAGCGATCACCTAGTTCGCAGACTCATTCCGCGAACTGTCGGAAGTTCTCGACCGAGAATTGGGATTTTCCAAATACTCGTTTGTGTGCTTAGTCCGCGAACTGGCGGAAGTTCTCTTTCTGAGAATTTCTGCTGAGTTTGGAAAACTCAACCGATTAAGTTAAATCGGTGAACTTGTTTGTGAGCTTAAGAGGTTATGATCTAAAGATATGCTCTGAACATGAAACATTAAATTACTAAGGAATGCTTTATGCAAACCGTGGCTATAATGTTCGTGAGCCGATTCAATCGAATCGAATCATCTTTGTTTCAATTGTGTCTTGTGTAGTTACATAAGATCTCATAGCAATTAAACAACTCTGTAACTAGTTCATTTGAGTCAATTGAACTAGTTATGGTGAAGAAGAACAAGGTTAATATGAAATGCTCATATGGTTAACCTTTTGGGTTACTATGTACGTACACGTTTGGGCATGGTTTTCACGAACCCAGTAAACGTCTACCCAAATGTGTGTGACAAGCTAAATTTTAGATCTAACGGTTGAGAAATATTAGCTTGAATCTAAATCAGGTTTTCATCTAACGGTGAATAAGGATTGCTTTGTAACTAAGGCAAAACCCTGATTTGAAGGCTATATAAAGGAGACATCTAGCATTGTGCAAAACTAATCCCCACACGTCTGTGTGCTACTAGTGCGCCCGCTAGAGTCGATCTCCATTAACCTTTGAATTTCTTCTCTAAAATCAGGTTAACGACTTAAAGACTTCATTGGGATTGTGAAGCCAGGCCGATACTACTTTATCGTAGTTGTGTGATCTGATCTTGCATCTTTTATCGTACGAGTACAATCGATTGATTGGCTTGAGATCGTGAGAGTTCTCCGATAGGCAAGATAAAGAAGTCACAAACATCTTCGTCTCACTATTTGTGATTCCTTGAAAATCCGCTTGTGTAGTCAGAAAGGATTGTAAAGAGGTGATTGATTAATCTAGGATGTTCTTCGGGAATATAAGACCGGATTATCAATTGGTTCTTGTTACCTTGATTTTATATCTAAAGACGGAACAAAACCTAGGGTTTATCTGTGGGAGACAAATTTATCCTTTTATAGACTTTTCTGTGTGAGACAGATCTGTTTATTATCAAGTCTGTAATTTTGGGTTACAACAACTCTTGGTTGTGGGTGAGATCAGCTAAGGGAATCAAGTGCGCAGTATCCTGCTGGGATCAGAGGCGTAGGAGTACAACTGCATCTTGCATCGGTGGGAGATTGATAGGGGTTCAACTATAGTCCAGTCCGAAGTTAGTTTGCAGTTGGCTAGTGTCTGTAGCGTCTTAATACAGTGTATATTCAATCTGGACTAGGTCCCGGAGTTTTTCTGCATTTGCGGTTTCCTCGTTAACAAAACTTCTGGTGTCTGTGTTATTTCTTTTCCGCATTATATTTTATATAATTGAAATAATACAGGTTGTGCATTCGTGATCATCAACTTCTCTAATCCAACCTTTGGTTGTTGGTTGTAGTTGATCGATCCTTAGGCATTGATCTTTGGTACTGTCCAAGTTATCTCTCTTTGATAAAGACTCGCAGATTTCTATTTGCTTGAGTAAAGATCAAATCGAGAGATTGAGATAATAAATCCTTGAGATACTTTCTATCCAGATTGAGTCTGACCGTCTAGTTGATTCTCTAGCAAAGTGTTTCAGAGTTAGTCCATACAGATTGCTAATCGAAATATTGGGTGGTGTTGTTAGACCCCCGCTTTTTCGATTGGTATCAGAGCAGGCAAACACGTTAAATACCTTATAAGTCTGTGTTTGTAGCGATCTGATTATGGACGAGTCTATCTCTAATAACGTACCAGTTCAGAAATTACCAGGTGATTCTAAAAGCTTGGATTCACCTGAGAGAACTGTCACATCTAAGTCAATATCCAAACATTCTCTTGATGTAAAAACTGTTGATTGGGAAACTCTCCTAGAAGAACAGTTGGATGAACTTTCTGATGACGGTGATTCAGATATTGATAGAGATTTTGATGAGGAAGTCTCAGAGTATGTTAAGTTTTTGGATTCGTGGAATATGAATAAGATTGCAACTTCTCATGTCACACCTATTTTGACTCCTCTCTGTCGAGAATACAAGAAATTGAGAAGATGTTACGCATGTGTTTATTTTTCGAATCGTTCTACCGAATCGATCCTCAAGGATTCTGAGGAAAACCTACATATGAAGTCACTTGAATGTGATAATCTTTATCAAAAGTACTTTTTGTTGGAAGAGAAACTTGCAGAATCTGAAGCAAGGTTTAACTTCCAGCAAACAAGTTTTGACGACAGAGAAAGCGCTTATCTCACTCGAGAAAAACGCCTTGAGGCTGATTTAGCTGCTGCTCTTGATAAAATCAAGATGTTGGAAGATGACTTGAAAAAGTTCAATACTAGTTCAAGCAAATTAACCACTATGCTAGGAGCAAGTAAAAATCATCGTGATACACGAGGATTGGGTTATAACGGAATAGATGCTCCAAGTACTAGCAAAGAGGTAAAATTTGTCAAGGCTAGTGATTCTTCTCAACAAAAGGTTTTCATTGATGGAAAAAGTGAAATACCTTCTTCGGAAGTTAAGGTTCAAAAGAGCAAAGTTTATCAACCTCCAAAGTTAGCACACACGGATCGAGGTAAGAACATTCCTTATGTTTGCCACTATTGCGGAAATAAAGGTCACCCTGAAAGGAGATGTCGTTCCGTATAAGGAATGAGAAACTTCATGATGTTCTTGTTTGGGCATCACAAGAAGTTGTGGAACCAAGATCGTACATTAAGACTGATCCTCTTAACGTTACAGGTTGTAATTGTCCAACCTTTAGGCAAAGGAATCAGTGCTATGATAGACCTAGATTTTCCTATAAACGTCGTACGAATCCTTTTCATAATCTTAATGGTTATCAAAAGGATAACTTTGTAAATACGAAGACAAGATCTGATGATCCCAATTGGAGAAAGAATAACTTGCAAAAGAATAGTCAATCCAATTCTCTTCCAAGAATTCTAGAAGAGAGTGATGGGAAGAAGGTTCCGACTGTTTCTAAACGCACTCAGAAGTGGATACCGAAGAAAGACAATGATGTTTTGAGTGTGAAAAGGAATGATCTTCCAGAAAACTCCATGACTATGGAAAATGCAATATCCATGATGTTGGAACTTAACAAGTTTTTTGGAAAAATGGAATTGGATGTGAAAGGTTCTAAAAGTAATCTCTTTCATGATAATCCAAAGGTCACTTGTGGTGAGCAAGACTTTGTTCACCCCAACACAACTTGATTGTGTTGGAAGTGCATCCTCACCAAGGAATGCCCTGCTTTGTATACGGTGAGGGAAGCACAAGAATTGGGGCGGCGGTAGAATTGGATTGGATTCATCTAAAAAGGTATGTCTATAAATTTGAGAAAGATTTGTACTTTTATTTGCTTATAATACTTATAATAATCTTGCTTACCGTTCATTTCTACCTAACTTGATCTGTGTTTAAGGTTCTTAAATGTTTAGGTTTGAAAATAATAGTTCGGGATGTTTGGACTACATGGTACACATACCAAGTATGCATAACATCATTCAAAATCAAAATCCAGGGGTTTAAGTTCGCAAACCCGTATGCATACTTGATGTTGATATTCGGTAAACTTGTTTTGGCCGTAACTTCTTTGTCCGAACTCGGATTTACCTCATTCTTTTGAGTTCTCTTCCTTATTGAATTCAATTCAAAATGGAGATGAGAATTGTTGAATTTGGATGAATTAATATTGGTCTTTGTCCTGTCTCTTGTTTTTTAGTGTTTGCTCCGTTTCGTTGCACTTGTTCTATTCTCTTGGACTTGGGCACTGGGATTCTTGGAGAAATCATATTCTAAGCTATTTTGTGGCTGTTACAAGAGTGATGTTGGTGAATCACAAAGAAGGAAGTTCGAGAATGGATAGTAGTTCAAATTGCTATATATTCTTGAGTTTTCACAATCATCTCATGTGAACTATGGTGCATAGTCGTCAATGATTTTGTATGTTCTTCTCTGTTAAGGAAATCTTTTTATACGCTTTTCATAACCACTCTTGGTATAAATCCGTGCAAAAAAGATTGATTCTACCTTCTAAGGGCATAGATTGTTATTGCAGTATTTTAATGGTTTGTGATATTGCAATATTTTTATGGTATATGTATTGTTTGCGTCCATGAACTTGAAGGTCCCATATTTTGTCAAAAGTAAAGACGTTCATGAATCGGTATTCTTATTGATGAAAGTACGAATGGACTTTTGACATATACAAAAGTTAAGCATATGTAATCATGTATTTGATGGAAAATAGGATAAAATCTTTTGTTCAACAAGGATACAGTCTATTATGTTGTTATGATGGAAAATAGAATAGATCCTTGTATGTTATCCACGGTATTGATCTTCATTGATCCATTTTATTATGTTTTACCGTGAAGGATCCATTGTGTGTCTTACGTTGAGCACCTTACAACTAAGTCGATTTACCTTGGCTTTGTTGGTTGTTCCATAAGATGCTATATGTCGAGCATTAGGAACTAAATTAATAAACTAGTTTGGTTATTTAGTTAGTACTCCATAAGTCTTCTTTCTTATGTCGAGTACATGTACGGTTAAGGTTGTCATATTCTATGATGAACTTAGTCGGGGTTCCATAAGTTCTCTTTTGTTGAGCCAAAAATAATTAAATTGATTACCTCGGTGATTAGTTTGGTTGTTTGTATTCCAATTAGATTAATTATAGGTTCTCATGTAATTAATCTAGTTGAGTTTTCATATATTCCACAAGTTCTTGTGTTGAGTATATGAAAGGCTACACTATCATGTTCTTTGGTTAATGTAGTCATATATTCGGTAAGGTTTTCCTTATGTTGAGTATTTGAACGGTTAAGTTATTCATCTCCATGTGATTGACTTAGTCGTAGCTCTGTGAGTTTACTTATGTTGAGCACTTTCAATTAAATTGATCACTTTTGTGGTTTGATTTAGTTGCGTATTCCAATTGAATTAATCATGGGTTTACTAGTGATTAATTTGGTTGAGCTTTGGATATAGAAAATCATTCCTATGGTTTTTGGTGTCCAATAAAAAATCCTTCTTTTCTTTCGAAATTAAGGTCGCTCTTGTTGTTCTCTCGGGAATGACATCAAATGGGGGAGAGTTCTTTTGAACTTGTGCTTAATGGTAATATCTTGCGGGGAGTGCGGCTGTGGAATTTTATAGGGGTTATCTTGTATCTTAAAACTCCTTGATGAATGTTGTTAGCTTCGGCTATTAAATTGCATCTAAATTAAGTTGGTATGTATTTTTCTTTTGGTCATGCAATGTCTCTTGTGGAAATTTCATTATGATCCCATTCTTGTACCTTTGCCAATTTTATTGACAAAAAGGGGGAGAAATATTGTAGTTCACACTACAAATACATATGGTTTTCGGATCATTGTGTAAGGGGGAGTGGTTTCCATGATCGAGATGGAGTATTGACTAAGGGGGAGTGATACATATCACCGTAGTATTATTGTTAAAGTCGTGATACAATTGGACTTTGATGTTATATAATAATACTATGACACTGTATAATAATGATCGGGAATCTCGATTTCTCTCATTGTTATAACTACGGATCTTCAACAACGATGGTGCTAAACTTACAACCTTTGGGATCATTGGAGTACTTGGAAGAACGAAGATTTCAAGGAACGTTGAAGATTAGACTATGGAATAGGAGCCACTAAAGTTTATCTTTTTTGTATTCCATATGTATTAATAGTTTTGTCACTAAAATTGACAAAGGGGGAGATTGTTAGAGCATAGCTCGGTGAACCTCGCATGCGTTGCTATCTCAAGCATGTTTGTCAATGTTAGTGATCAAAACTATAAGTCTTGATTTCTAGCCTACATAGCTAAGTCTCGGACTAGGATAGAAAAGTGTAGTTAGGCTCAAGGACTTCATGGAGATTCATCATACAACGACGAAGATCTATACAAGTGTTTATGGGTGAAAACTATTTCTGCTGGTTTTGGTAATTTGGGGTGTGTGGATGAGAAATGAATCTAAACCCTAAACAAATGCACTGCACAGGAGTGCTTTTGATTCGAGAAATCAATTTGTACAATTCTGGCCTAAACCAAGAAATGGCCGTTCCAGACTTGCTTCGGTCACAAAGTGAAGGAGATGAGGTTGATCTTAGGAAGGGAATCGAAGAAGGTGTTGAGATTGCGAAGGTGTTGGCTATGTATGACTTGTATCAGAAAGCTGAACTGGCTTGCAGAATGTAAGCTATCAGTTCTGGTGTTGGAATACGTTGTATCCACACTTGATTTCTGTTTCGTCTGTTCTGTCTTGGAAATAGGGAGGAGAACCTATTTATACAAGTCATTGAGCCTAACACTCGTCTCTCGTGGGAAGTAGAGGAAGTGGAGTGATGGAGTAGTGGAGTCGTGCGTTAATGCCACATGACCAGTCTTGCCCACTTCTCCCATCATCACTAACCATCCATGTCTTCATGACACGTTCTTGTGATGGCACGTTGCATGCTGCACGCTGTAAACCGCCAGACCAATACCCCAGTATGTATCCCCCAGTTTGTGACATGCTTGATGTCTCGAATGTGTGGATCGTGGGACCCACAGAAAGTAGCATGTGATGCTAGATTAAATATTAGAAAGTCGATATTTATGAAATATCGTGTGTATCTTATGCATGTAATGCATCGAATATATCCAGCATGTACAAAGCATCGCTGTTTTAAGCTTAACGGAGTAAGTCGCGGATTAAGCGTCTTGAAATAGCATCACGTCCAGCCATCTTCGAGTGATCATTTGGAGGTTGCATGGGAAAGCTACGCTTTGACCGATCACTCTATGTGGAAGAATAGCGGACGGTGATCATGGTGATGCTTCATTCTTCGACTAACTCCTGTCTTAGGTTGTTCGTCCAAGCTGGCGAATTTGGACGGACGAGATGACTTGCGACCCACATCTGCGACCGTCGGATTAGGGTTTAGGAGGTGCGCAAGCACCTACTTTCAGCTTGGTCGAATCCATGCATGGGATACGTTTTTGGCAAGACCGACCGGGCATGCGTGTAGACGGCTTGCCGGTGTACACGTCCGTACCTCACTGTCCCATGGAGATGTGATCTAAGCCACTCAATTTGTCCGGCAAAGTTGAGTGGTCGAGATCGGTTTGCAATTGGAAACCGCGCGACCATGCCTAGTTTGGGCGCACGAATCGAGGCGTCTAGCCATGGTCGGCCTTGGCCGATTGGTCACGCACGTAGACGGGCCCAAGGTAATTATATTGACATGCTTGGGACCCTTTGAATCTACATCTACACCCTCCATCTATGCCTGCGAAGATGGATGGTCGTGACTGATTTGCGACACATGTGATATGCCGCAAACCCTAATTAGGGTTTCGTGTGCACGCTACTTTGGCTGGACGAATTGCAAGCTATGATCCTTGTCTGGGGTGGCCGACCATGTGGGGCCCACATTGGGCCGGTGGTGAACATGCAAATACCTATCTGATGACTATGGGTCTGATCTAAGCCATCCAAACATGCCGGTGAAGTTGGATGGTCGTGATCGATTTAAGACCCTTAGTGGAATTTCCTGCGACCTTTAAAGCATCACGCGAGCCGAACTTTGAGCAAGCGTTCGCTCCTCCCTGGCTAGGTCGTGAGAAAGTCGGTCAGGTAAGGAAAGAGTGGGCCCGCCGGTGTGCAGGACAACGCTTGTCCAACCGGTCATGGGATGGTCCATGCTGTCCAATCATGCTGGTGAAGTTGGATGGTCGTGGTTGGTTTTGAGACTGCCATTGGCAGTCTTGGTGCGCACAAGCTTTTCCAAGCTGCTCCACACCAGCCCAAGCTTTAGGCTAGTGTTTGGTGGCCGCTTGGGAGGCATGGTATGTATTCGACCGACTAGGGAATAAAC
Source organism: Papaver somniferum (assembly GCF_003573695.1). Taxonomy (NCBI): domain Eukaryota; kingdom Viridiplantae; phylum Streptophyta; class Magnoliopsida; order Ranunculales; family Papaveraceae; genus Papaver; species Papaver somniferum. Next base: position 185,729,498 of record NC_039360.1, on the reverse strand, counting down.
GGGCCCGCTGGTGGTCATTAAGGTGGTAGCCTGCTCCTGCTGAGGATCGTCTTGGCTGGTTAAATCATGCGGCCAACTTGCGTGGTCGTGATTGTTTCTGAGACTGATATGGACAGTCCAGATGCTCAATCGGGCTAGTATAACACACCGAGAGATGTATGCTCAATCGGGCTAGTATAACACACCGAGAATAGCCTGTACGGGTATTTCGTGCATGCCTCACTATTAACACTTGGAGATTCGTGTTACTCTGATGAGAGCAATACTCAGTCGTCATGCCGCACTAATAATGAGAGTTATGCGGGAAAAACACAGGAAACACAAGGCTAGTCATGCATTAATTAATAATGTTGTAAATTCACAGGGTATACGGGATTGTTGCTACATGCTCCATCCTGGATGAATTTGTATATTTAATTCACAGAATACTGGGATTATTGCCACATGCTCCATTCTAGGTGAATTAGTAAAGTGAAGAAGTATTCATCACTTATAAGTGGCTTTATCCTTTGCAGTATGTCAGCATATAAATTTGGTTTTACAATTTTAGCCTTAAATGAAAATCCACCATCAACATTAAGTCCCCTGCCTAGCACATAATGGTTACATCATTGTGGGGTAGGCATGATATGGTGACATACATATGTGAGAGAGATGAGATAAAGTATGTTTATCCGGAAGAACTTTGACCGACCGCTAGCAATTGTCCATGTGAACGCGCCGTGCAATCATTGAATTTTTGGGTGGGACCGATTTCTTTCCTTGGGCGTTTAGATCAAAAGAGGAATCCTTTTTCTATTGGGATTCTTCCAATTATTTGCTTATAAAAGGGACCGACCCCTTTTTATTTTCTCACATATTTTTTTTTGTTCGGTCAGCTCCTTCTCTGCCCGCAGCTTCTGCCGCCTCCGATCACGCCGTCGTCGCCGCCGCCGGAGCTCGCCGCCGCCGGAGCTCGCCGCCGCCACCGTCCGTCAGCAAGGTAAGCGTCCCGTTTTTTTTTTCGGTACAAAACCTAGTTCTTGGGTAAAAAAAAAACTCCTTGCTAGGCATATCGTGATTAATTCCATTAACGAAATTAAGTAGAAACGCCGTAGATATTGGTAGGATCGCTCAGTAAAATAAGCCATGAATCCATGAATATATTGTTTTTGCTTCTTTTCTCCATCGTTGCATGCAAAACCTAGCTTTTAGGTTATAGCTTGAAAACCCTTGGCTTGAATTTCGTAGACACGATTCCCATGAATAAAGAAAACCGTGTTATGATGCATGCAAATGGATACGTCCCTACCATACATGCTTGATTGAACGTGGGTCCCACCGTGTACGCCTGATTGAACATCGACCCTATACCATCCTTGTGACCTCGACCAACACCAGCCTCGTGACGTGGCTCAATACCATCCTTCCTTGCGTGATTGACCCAGCATTGTGTACTTCAACGTGAATGTGTGTTCTGTGGTGCGTGACTACACATCCCATGCGTTTTCATACAAGTACTGACTCCCCGCTTTTTATTGTAGAATGAACAAAAGGGATCCTGCTAAAATATCTTCTGGGGACAATGCTGATGCCAAGTCAGGGAGTGTTGAAATCTTCAAAGATATGCCGAACATAGATGATGAGTTGTTCACCGTGCCCTTTCCGAACATTAGGAAACATCCTTCGTACAAGATAGTCCTGCTCTCTGGTTCAGAAAATATGGAAGTTGATCCATCCTCTTCTTCAGCACTTGTGATGATATTCTGTCTTCGGAGAAATCAATATCCACCTTCACCTATTGACTTCAATATTTGTCACACTCCGCTGGGTCCTTATGAAGGATGGATGAGACACATGCTGAATAATAAAAGTATTAAAGCTAATTTGATTAAGGCGCAAATCCTTGATGCGGTCATGGCATCCGCCACTCTTCAGATTAAGAAAGATGTTGCAGGCTTGATCACTTTCATTTATCGGTGGCGTCCTTCTACTCATACAACTATATGTAGATGGGGAGAGATGACCATTACTCTGGAAAGCGTAGCTGCATTGATGAACCTGCCTGTCGCTGGAAGCTTCTTTTATAAACTTTCTGATGCAGAACGTCGCGATTATGACGCTATACTTCGAAAGGCGGAAGAATTCGATGACCTAGAGAAGAAGGATACAAAATGATTTTACACCTGGTGGGTGTTGGAGTGGTCTCCTGCAGACCCGAAACCAGATCAGGAGTTGGAAGATGAGCTCAGCCTAATTGCATTTCTGTCTTTGTGGCTATCCAGGGACATATTTGATGACGGCTCTGGAAGGAAGACCATAAGAGGTGATCTTGTTAGGTTTGCTATCAGGCTGGCGAAAGGTGAGGTCCTTCCTCTAGGTTCCTTGTTCCTTGGATCACTGTATTCTCATCTGGACGCCTTAGCAGCGGGCATGCATGTTTCCAACGGGTATAAGAAGGTGGAGTCGCATATCCACATCGCTTTTCTTCAGGCGCGTTTGTGGGAGCATTTCAAAAGCTATGCTCCTGTTGCTGCAACTTCACTCAACAATTTGTATGGTGGTTCGAGAATACTTCGTTGGCAGAAAAGACGTCCCAGGGCCGGCGTGAAGCTCGTGGATGTCTTCGACAATGTGCAATCCATAGATTTCCGTCCATGGGGACCAATTCATCCTTCCATTGTTCAACCAAAGACTTTTTCTACTGTTCCTGATGTTGTGTTGCGTACTGATGTCGAAACCGCGAGTCTTGGGGAACTTATTTACTTGCGAAGCTGCATTCCGGGATATATCCCATCTATATTTGACGAAGCATTTACCGTGACTCCGTACAATATTGACAGGGCTGCCCGGAAAATGGGATTTGACCAAGGTGTTCCATTTCTTCGTGCGTTGGAGGCCCCAAAAGAACTTTTCTCGAGAATTCTTAATGATGATACATTTTCGTCAGTGCAGAGTCTTCCTTTCTGGCCTATCGGAAGAAACCCAGTGGTAACTGACAGGTACAAGGAATTTAGGAAGAAACAACTGTTAATTTTTCAGAAGTTCTCGGAGGAGGTTGTAACAACTTCCCGTGGTGAACCATCTTCTGAAAATTTGGAGAAGCATTTTCGGTTGAAGGCGCTCCCAGGTAAACGAACCAGAGCCGACGACTGCAGTCCCCAAGCAGGAGTGAGGTCTAAGAAGCAGGCGTGTGGCTCCGTGTCTTTCAACTCTTCAAATATGCAGGTATTTCTTAAATTTCTTTCTGCTGACTCCTTCATCTTTCCAGAGTAATCTCTTCTAAAGGTGATTCTTGTTTGAATTCAGGGGATCCAGAAAGAAAATGTTTTCACAAGATTGGCACGCATTCATAACGAGGAGTCTGGAAACGCTGATCTCCGTAATGAGAAGTCTGGTGATCCTCTCAAAGAGGGGTCTGGCGACACTGATCCTCTTCAAGATAATGACAAAGATGGTGCAATCTCGACTGGACGGAGTGCTTCTCCAAGTGGTAACCTTAGTGAGCTTGTAGACGAAGTCGTGATGGAAATCGACATTCAGAGTGAAGTAGACATTAGGAGGAATGCAGGAGAGGCAACATCTGCTATTGTTGAGGCGGATACCCTTAAAGAACTTCCTGAGAAGGCTCCAACTGATAAATATGTCATGGTGACTTCTTCTGAAAGACCTTCTGCAACTGATAAGGCTCCTGTGACTGATGAAGCATTGGTAATGCAACCCGTTGTTTTCGGGGATATCTTCGATCCTCCCTTCGATACCCCCCATGCAGGTCATGTGTTGGTTGGGGGATTTAGTGTGCCGGCTCAGTTCGAGGAGTTATACACGGTGATATGGAAGAAGCACGGCCACATTGCTACCACTACGAAGCTCAAAAGTCGCCTTGCATGGTCAACCACGTCCAGGAAGCTTTATTCTCTATCCATGGGATGAGCGTCACGACTGGTCGAACCGTTTCTGAGGAGATGATTGAAGATTGGAAGTGCCATCGAGACGTGTTCGTGCAGTATCGACTTCAACGCTCCTTGGTTCTTCAAAGGGTTCTATGAGATCCAGGAGCTTCAGAAATTGCAAGACGAAGTTCCCTCTGCAGACTGTATTGCCCGCCAGGAAGAAGAGGTTGAAAAGTTGTCTAAGTAGTTGAAGCTAAAACAGGTCGCGCTTCAAAGGATGAAAGCCGCTTTTTCTCAGAAGGACAGGTTGTTGTTGAAGGACTTTCCTTGAAGGATTCGTGCCGCCTACTTTTGTTCTTTCTTTATATCCTTTTTTGAGTGATTGTGAGGATTTCCTTTCACAATTTTCAGGTTTTGAACTAATAGGTGGTTGAATTTTGAATTAGTTTATTTTGAGATAGTTTTGTGAATGATTTTTCCGAAAGAGTTTATTCTAAAATGGAATTTGCATCTTGGTTATGAATGATTGCACATGTCATATGAAATTGCAAATATCGTGTGAAAAAGGAAACATGAAGGGAAACAAGCATGGTGTTTGATCATTGAATTTCTTTGTCCACGTGTGGGATGTCAAGTCCCCAGTAAATTCTAAAACTATCTTTCTTTTAAAATCGTTTGATAGAACTTACTTGCTCTTTGGAACCTCATTTGCATGAAACTGAATCTTCTAGAGCAATCTCTTCAAGGAAGCCGTATGCATTAATTTCTAGAGAGGGAAAGCAACTCTTCTGAATTAAGCTTCTCCTGAACAATGCGCTTCAAGGCGTTGCATTCACTGGTAGGGTGATAAAGGAATCGATGATAATGGCAATATCGCGGATCTATCACTTCTTGATCAGTCGGTTGACGCCATACAGGAGGCAACTGTACCTCTCTGTCTCGCACCCATGCCTCCAACAGCTCCAATATCTTCTTCATTGGGAACGGGAAATGAGGATGCCTTGAGTCCAGCCTTTCTTGCGTTAGTGGACGTCGTGACGTCTCTCTGTGGCTTTGATGTGGGGCACGCTTCGGATACGGAGTTAGAAAACCAGTGTATGTCATCATATCCGCGGCTCGCTTGACTGGACGAAGGAATGCGGAAGGCGTCATAATATCATTGTTGGGTGAATGAGTTGAACGCTCCCATTCTCTGCACTCTCGTGTTCCTTGATTGATTTCTCCCTCCTCGATCATTTCTTCACTTGGCTGAAAGGTCGTTGTGGATTGGTTAGTATTCTGAGCCTCGACAAGAGTCTTGAGATATAAATCTTCCAATAAGGCTCCGTAAGATGCAGGTTCTTTTTCTTTATCCGGCAAATGTTGTGGCATCCCAGATAAGTATTTTCATATGTGGAGTTGTCTTGAGTCTCTGTTGACAGCTGGACCATGTCGTTCGTCTCCCCGGAGTCCCCTGTGGTTACACGCTCTCTATGCATCTCCGCTGGTAAAGGCATGACTTCTAAATAAGAATTCAGCGTTTCTTATACCGTCTGGGTAAATGTTTGTCGAACCTTCTTGTAATTGAGCTGCTATATCATTCAAAAAGCGGAATGTTTCGCTCTGCCTTCTAGCGATACCAGCCTGATTTTCCAGGACATCCTCCAGCATTCTAGCCACACTTACCATGATACCTGAATCATCTATGGTTTCTGAAGAACCTAGCGGGTGATGATACATCGTGAGATGAAAACCGAGATGAAAACCAAAATGAATAGGTTAATGATTGAATCTGACCCAAGATCGATCCCAAAATTGAGAAGGTTGGAATGAATATTGAGAATCAAATTTTGCAACCGAGAGATTAACCTCCCACTGTGGTCGCCAATTGTTTATGGGTGAAAAATATTTCTGCTGGTTTTGGTAATTTGGGGTGTGTGGATGAGAAATGAATCTAAACCCTAAACAAATGCACTGCACGGGAGTGCTTTTGATTCGAGAAATCAATCTGTACAATTCTGGCCTAAACCAAGAAATGTCCATTCCAGACTTGCTTCGGTCACAAAGTGAAGGAGATGGGGTTGATCTTAGGGAGGGCAACGAAGAAGGTGTTGAGATTGTGAAGGTGTTGGATATGTATGAATTGTATCAGAAATCTGATCTGTCTTGCAGAATGTAAGCTATCAGTTCTGGTGTTGGAATACGTTGTATTCACACTTGATTTCTGTTTCGTCTGTTCTGTCTTGGAAATAGGGAGGAGAACCTATTTATACAAGTCATTGAGCCTAACCCTCGTCTCTCGTGGGAAGTGGAGGAAGTGGAGTGATGGAGTAGTGGAGTCGTGCGTTAATGCCAAACGACCAGTCTTGCCCACTTCTCCCATCATCACTAACCGTCCATGTCTTCCTGACACGTTCTTGTGATGGCGCGTTGCACGCTGCACGCTGTAAACTGCCAGAACAATACCCCATTATGTATCGCCCAGTTTGTGACATGCTTGATGTCTCGAATGTGTGGATCGTGGGACCCACAGAAAGTAGCATGTGATGCTAGATTAAATAACTAAGTTATTTATGAAGTCGATATTTATGAAATATCGTGTGTATTCTATGCATGTAATGCATCGAATATATTCAACATGTACAAAGCATCGCTGTTTTAAGCTTAACGGAGTAAGTCGCGGATTAAGCGTCTTGAAATAGCATCACGTCCAACCATCTTCGAGTGATCGTTTAGAGGTTGCATGGGCAAGCTACGCTTTGACCGATCATCTATGTGGAAGAGTGGCGGCCGGTGATCATGGTGATGCTTCATTGGTCGCCTAACTCCTGTCTTAGGCTGTTCGTCCAAGCTGGAGAAATTGGACGGACGAGATGACTTGCGACCCACATCTGTGACCGTCGGATTAGGGTTTAGGAGGTGCGCAAGCACCTACTTTCAGCTTGGTCTAATCCATGCATGGGAGATGTTTTTGGAAAGACCGACTGGGCATGTGTGTAGGCGGCTTGCCGGTGTACACGTCCGTACCTCACTGTCCCATGGAGATGTGATCTAAGCCACTCAATTTGTCCGACAAAGTTGAGTGGTCGAGATCGGTATGCAATTGGAAACCGCGGGACCATGCCTAGTTTGGGCGCACGAATCAAGGCGTCTATCCATGGTCGGCCTTGGCCGATTGGCTACGCACGTAGACTGGCCCACGATGACTGTATTGACATGCTTGGGACCCTTTGAATCTACATCTACACCCTTCATCTATGCCTGCGAAGATGGATGGTCGTGACTGATTTGCGACATATGTGATATGCCGCAAACCCTAATTAGGGTTTCGTGTGCACGCTACTTTGGCTGAACGAATTTGCAAGTTATTCTCCTTGTCTGGGGTGGCCGACCATGTGGGTCCCACATTGGGCCGGTGGTGAACATGCCAATACCTATATGATGGCTATGGGTCTGATCTAAGCCATCCAAACATGCCGGTGAAGTTGGATGGTCGTGATCGATTTAAGACCCTTAGTGGAATTTCCTGCGACCTTTAAAGCATCACGCCGGCCGAACTTTGAGCAAGCGTTCGCTCCTCCCTGGCTAGGTCGTGAGAAAGTCGGTCAGGTAAGAAAAAAGAGTGGGCCCGCCGGTGTGCAGGACAATGCTTGTCCAACCGGTCATGCGATGATCCACGTCGTCCAATCATGCTGGTGAAGTTGGACGGCCATGGCTGGTTTTGAGACTGTCGTTGGCGATGTTGCTGCGCACAAGCTTTTCCAAGCCGCTCCACACCAGCCCAAGCTTTAGGCTGGTGTTCGGTGGCCGTTTGGGAGGCGTGGTATGTATTCGACCGACCAGAGCATAAACGGGACCGCTGGTGGTCATTAAGGTGGTAGCCTGCTCCTGCTGAGGATCGTCTAGGCTGGTTAAATCATGTGGCCAACTTGCGTGGTCGTGATTGTTTCTGAGACTGATATGGACAGTCCAGATGCTCAATCGGGATAGTATAACACACCGAGAGTAGCATGTACGGGTATTTCGTGCATGCCTCACTATTAACACTTGGAGATTCGTGTTACTCTGCTGAGAGCAATATTCAGTCGTCATGCCGCACTAATAATGAGAGTTTTGCGGGAACAACACAAGGCTAGTCATGCATTAATTAATAATGTTGTAAATTCAAAGGGTATACGGGATTGTTGTTACATGCTCCATCCTGGATGAATTTGTATATTTAATTCACAGAATACTGGGATTGTTGCCACATGCTCCATTCTAGGTGAATTAGTAAAGTGAAGAAGTATTCATCACTTATCAGTGGCTTTATCCTTTGCAGGATGTCAGCGTATAAATTTGGTTTTATAATTTTAGTCTTAAATGAAAATCCACCATCAACAACAAGGATCCGTGGAACTTCATTAACAAAAAGGTATGTGGAGACTTGAACTTATCTATCACTCAAAAGTGTATCTCTTCTATCTCCAACATCTTATGAGATAAAAGTCGTATGCTATATAGACTAGATCATACACATTTGACATTTCGAGCTGAGCATTCATTGATTGTCTTTTATATCGAAATCGTGTGTTGGTAAAGCGTTTCGCTTTGATCAAGTTTATCTTCACCTAGTGATGAAAGTCATGAAAAGTTTCAATCACTTTGAGAATTGCTCTGACGTGAATCGGTCTGTGAATAACGGATACATAGCGTCCTCTGAGAATGTCTCAATGATTGAAATGAAAGTTTAGATTACATAACCATGTATTTCTTGAACCGAAGTTTTCGAACTTTATTGATCAATAGAAATCGTGAGGATTGTGGAATTGGCTTGCCAAGTCCACGAACCTAGTTCGCAGACTCAGTTCGCGAAATGTCGGAAGTTCTCGACCGAGAATTTCTGCTGGGATTTTCCAAATACTCGTTTGTGTGCTCAGTCCGCGAACCCAGTCCGCGAACTGGCGGAAGTTCTCTTTCCGAGAATTTCTGCTAAGTTTGGAAAACTGAAGCGATTAACTTAAGTCCGCGAACTTGTTTGTGAGATTAAGAGGTTATGATCTAAAGATGTGCTCTGAACATGAAATATTAAATTACTAAGGAATGCTTTATGCAAACAGTGGCTATAATGTTCATGAGACGATTCAATCGAATCGAATCATGTTTGTTTCAGTTGTGTCTTGTGTAGTTACATAAGATCTCATAGCAATTGAAAAACTCTGTAACTAGTTCATTTGAGTCAATTGAACTAGTTATGGTGAAGAAGAACAAGGTTAATATGAAATGCTCATATGGTTAACCTTTTGGGTTACTATGTTGAACCAACATACAGTACACGTTTGGGCATGGTTTTCACGAACACAGTAAACGTCCACCCAAGTGTGTGTGACAAGCTAAGTTTTCGATCTGACGGTTGAGAAATATTAGCTTGAATCTAAATCAGGTTTTCATCTAACGGTGAATATGGATTGCTTTGTAACTAAGGCAAATCCCTGATTTGAAGGCTATATAAAGGAGACATCTAGTATTGTGCAAAACTAATCCCCACACGTCTGTGTGCTACTAGTGCGCCCGATAGAGTCGATCTCCATTAACCTTTAATTTTCTTCTCTACAATCAGGTTAACGATTTAAAGACTTCATTGGGATTGTGAAGCCAGACCGATACTACTTTATCGTAGTTGTGTGATCTGATCTTGCATCTTCTATTGTACGAGTACAATCGATTGATTGGCTTGAGATCATGAGAGTTCTCCGATAGGCAAGATAAAGAAGTCACAAACATCTTCGTCTCACTGTTTGTGATTCCTCGACAATCCGCTTGTGTAGTCAGGAAGGATTGTAGAGAGGTGATTGATTAATCTAGACTGTTCTTCGGGAATGTAAGACCAGATTATCAATTGGTTCATGTTACCTTGATTTTATATATAAAGACGGAACAAAACCTAGGGTTTATCTGTGGGAGACAAATTTATCCTTTTATAGACTTTTCTGTGTGAGACAGATCTGTTTATTATCAAGTCTGTAATTTTGGGTTACAACAACTCTTGGTTGTGGGTGAGATCAGCTAAGGGAATCAAGTGCGCAGTATCCTACTGGGATCAGAGGCGTAGGAGTAAAATTGTACCTTGTATCAGTGGGAGATTAATAGGGGTTCAACTATAGTCCAGTCCGAAGTTAGTTTGCAGTAGGCTAGTTTCTGTAGCCGGCTTAATACAGTGTGTATTCAATATGGACTAGGTCCTGGGGTTTTTCTACATTTGCGGTTTCCTCGTTAACAAAACTTATGGTGTCTGTGTTATTTCTCTTCCGCATTATATTTTATATAATTGAAATAATACAAGTTGTGCGTTCGTGATCATCAACTTCTCTAATCCAACCTTTGGTTGTTGATTGTAGTTGATTGATCCTTGGACATTGGTCTTTGGTACCGTCTAAGTTATCTCTCTTTGATAAAGACTCGCAGATTTCTATTTGCTTAAGTAAATATCAAATCGAGAGATTGAGATAATAACTCCTTGAGATACTTTCTATCTAGATTGAGTCTGACTGTCTAGTTGATTCTCTAGCAAAGTGTTTTGGAGTTAGTCCATACATATTGCTAATCGAAATATCGGGTGGTGTTGTTAGACCCCCGCTTTTACAGAGAAGCTCTATTAGTATCGTTGGTGGGAAACTAGATAATTGCGGTTTATCTTTTGTTTTCGATTGATTTGATTGACTAACGGTGGTTGAACTTTGATTGCACCTAGTTTGTTTATGCTTGAGAATCTTCTCTTCTGATATAAGATTCACTCAAACTAGATCAAAGTTTCGACGGGGATCTTTAGACTATTTGTAGATCTAAAGACGTATTGTGATAATCCATTGTTAACAGACTCCGTTATGTGCGTGATTGATCAAAAGTGATTCAAGTTGATTGTGTGCAGGTGTTTATTGAAGATCTAAGAAGATTTGAAGACAAAAAAGACTTTGAAGATTTCTGATTTGAGATTCATAATCTTTGGTGTGCACAATACTTGTTTCGGTAAAAGAGGATTCAACTATAATCAGTTTATCCTTGTGGTAGATTAGATTGATTAGTTGTGTAGATCGGCATCAATATAATTCTTTGAGATTAAAAGTATTGATTGAAAAATATTAACAATTACTTCGGTAGTTGATAATAAGATAGATCTAAGAACCTGACGAAGGAGTTTATTGATATAAACAGAAGAGCCTTTATCGAACTCATCACTTGGTTGAAAAAAGTTGATACCAAACAAATTTGTTGTTTCTTTACTGTTTGGAATACGAACCAAATGAATTGTTCCAAGTACGTGACTTGTTACAGGTCGGAGGCGTGGGAATACAGACAGAACTAGGTGAACTATAGGTTTAGTTGCTTGGTCTCAACTATACGAAGTTGGTTTGATTTTGTATAGCGGCTTAATCCTGAGAGTATTCAATTCTGGACAAGGTCCCTGGGTTTTTCTGCATTTGCGGTTTCCTCGTTAACAAAATCTTGTTGTGTCATTTACTTTTATTTTTCGCAATTATAATTGTTGTTATTATAATTTAAAGTAAATTACATAAACGTTAATTCCTATTTACTTGATAAACAATCCTATTGTGTTTGGTTAAGTCCGAACCTTTTATCAAGTAAACATACTTCGTTGTTGTATTGTCTCGATCTCGTATCCATAGACGATCACACGGAGTGTGAACTGATTTGTTGTATTGTTTCAACTCAGTCCATAGACAATCACTTTCGGATAAAGGACTTATAGGTGGAAAAGTTATAACTTGAGGTATATTTGGGTACCATCATCTTTTTAGTTTGCAAAACTAATGAGAAAAACCGAGTTCCAGAGGTGACAGAACTTTTTCAGTTCACGTATCGGTTTGCAAACTTAGGTGTAAAACAGAGTTCCGGGGTCGACAAAACTTTTTCAGTTTTCAATCTGTTTTTCAGTTTGCATACCGGTTTGGATACTAAACTGGTTCAGAAACATATAACTGTATTGGCATATCGGTTTGGATACTTAACCCGGTTCCCTTACCACAATTCCAAAATGGTTATATACTAAAATATATACCGAAATGATTACCTATCCGGATCATGAATCAAACAGACTTTCCCATAATGTGCATATGAATATGTGTATCACACAAATCTATAAGTCAATATATAGCTACTTCGCTACGTGTACGAGTACATGTAATACGACTTCAGACGTATAACAGTTATCTCATTTTGTAAGACCGATAACACTGTCTTGTATTCCGAATATAATAGTTCTATATTTTTCTCTAAATCAATTTGAAACATTCTCAAACAACATCAATGACACATATCACTATTCCAGGCTATTTTCGAATGATAAACTTGAATCATGATTTTGGTTCCCAACAATAAATTGTTCTCCACCAAAATTGATCAAGTATGAACGATGTTCATTAAGCTTAGTCATTATATTTCGATAAGTTCGTAAACTAAATAATTAGTTCTCGACTCGAAATTCTTGTCTATGCAAGCTAGTCTAATTAGTTATGCGGAAAACGTCTCAAGGATAGAAAAACGAATATAACTTGAGAAATAGGTGGTTCAGTCTTCACTTACCTTTTTTTGATGAAGTTCTCCAAAAGCTTCGGTTGTTCTTTGCCTTCAAACGGTAGAATGCAAATGATGACTGGTTCGTTTCTCAACTACCTCTATCCTAGTCGGACTTAACCAATTGTAGACTAGAAATCAAGATATAGTTTTGACAACTAAATTTGACAACAAGCTTGAGATAAGAACACTTGTGAGTTCGACCGAGCAATGCTCTAAAAAAGGTGAGGTAGGAAATCGATTACAATAGACAAATTATAGCAAACCTCAAAATCCGGTCTTTTGACTCCCGAAGAGCAGCCTAGATTATTATTCACCTCACAAGTAGATACTTGTGGAATCACAAAGTATGGGAAGAAGAAATTTTGTGATTTTTATTATCTACCTTGTAGAGTTCAGAGAGAATAAAACAACAAATCTAAGGAAAATCAGATAAATATGGATTTCGCTCCTTCGATAAGGCTACTTGCATGCTCTGTAAGGCGTTCTGCTCCATCTCCAATCCTTCAAAGAGCTTTGTAATTTTTGCCTTTGCTTTCTCAACAACATCATGGGAGGGAGTCTTATTCTCAGACCGAATCTTCTTGATAAGATCAATTCCTTGACGAATCCACTTGACGTTTAAACCGCGCTCCTCATAAGCTTTCAGGTTGAACTCCCAATCAGAGAGTACACCTTCAGTAATGGAGCCTCTTGGTTTGGCACATATGTCATTAACAATACGTAATATTGCTTCCACTCGCACTATCAATAAATAAGCATGCTCAGGTTTCTTATTAGTAGCAATATGGCCATATATCCTCCATACCTCTCTGTATATAAACCAACATACCCATCAGGAATGATATAACCACCAACTAACTCATGGTATTCGAGTGGATCACTGAATGGAGTATCAAAACGAACACCGGTATTCGTATAATTATGTGGAACTATACGAGTCTCAGTTATTGGAGTATCTTTCTCAAATTCCAGAATCGAGTCAACTTGGATTTCAGTCTCATCCATAAACACAGGAGTAGCAGTTTCATGACTATGAAGTGTATAAGGGAGATCATCATCGACTTGGTTCACAATGATGCTCTTGTTATCATTGGTGACTCCAATTTCTTCAATTTCACCGTTTTGCACCTAATATGACGTTTTTATGAGTAAGAGTACTTGAAGTAGGAAATTCAAGAATCAATCATAAACTTCAGAGTAAAAGTGAATTAAATACACCAAGGTTCTTCAAATAAACATCCATATCACAACTCAATGGTCTAAAGATTCAGAAATACGTTTTTTAATAAGTCTGCCTCAAGCTATTTTACATTATTCTCGATGACTTAGTTCTTTTTTTTTTTGCTCTCTCCTAAAAAATTTTGGCGATTTTTTTAGGGTTTCAAGAAAAAGAAATTCACATTTACTTCTCTAATCTCGTTCATCCTTTGGTTGAATCATGATGGGAGAACATCTTGATACGGGGTCTAATAAATCTCTTTCTTTTGCTGATCTAGTTAAGGGAAAGAGAAAGGTTGATACAACTTTGGTGGATTTAAGTTCTCTTTCAAACCCTTCTTTTAAAGAGGGAAAACCAGCGATTGAAATACTGAAGATTACTTCAAAGACGGTTGTGAGTTTTAGCGTTATAGCCTTATTGGGAGGTTGGAATATAAAGGTCTTAGCTTCATGATGTTAAGCAAAACCTAATATGGCAATGGAACTTATGAGAAGAAAAAGTTTATTCCAATAATTTATGGCTTCTTTATTATCAAGTTATTTTCTGAAGAGGATAAAACTAAGGTTTTCTGTAAGGATTCTTGGATTGTTGAACAACAAGCTCTCAGATTGATAGAATGGTACCTAGGGTTTGGTGCGAATAAGCAAAGAACTTCTCATGCGTCAGTTTGGGTATAATTTCCTGGACTTCCGGTGGAACTTTGGGTTGAAAAGTCGTTGTTTTCTTTAGGTAAATCTTTGGGAACACCGATTGTGGTTGATAAAAGAACCCTAACTCATGAGTTTGGGCATTTTGCAGCAGAATTAATTGACACAAATTTTGCTAAGCATGATGCTGATAGTATCCATGTTTCAGTGTGACGCCCCAAATACTAATCCTGCTTAGATAGTAGGATTACGACCTAATTGAAACATCAAATCTAGATTATCGATTTCAAGAGCCATAAATACATAAGCTAATCCCAAGACAATGCATACACTCTGATATTGTTCAAATGAAGATCTCTCGAGTGATAAGAGTATAATAATGTGTTGTTTTAAAGAATAAAAAAGAATACATGTAGTAAAAGGTACACAACAACACTAGATTCGATAAATCTCTAAGCTACGAAACGAATATCTTCAAATGCTCCATTTCTTCTGATTACTGAAAACTGAAGTGGGAACAAGTGAGCACGTCATCCCAAAGGGGTGCGCAATGGAAACAAATAACTCTCAAGTAATCACTAACATGCTTCAAAGTTCTAAATGAATATAAATTGAAAGAAACAAGAAGAAACTATTCATTCATTTATTTATTTATCATGAAGCAAGTGTCACTCTAACCTCACCAAACTCATTGGAGAAGACGAAGCGAGAGCAACCCTAATCAATAATAATAACATCGTCCACACAGAATGCCCATACAAACCAGGATTCAGAATATTGCTATCAAAATCAGAAAGTTAGACAAACAAGTATAATATGCACACGAGTGAATTCCCCAGAATAAAATAATATATATAATAATCAACCGGCTTACCCCGACCTACTATGTAATATTCAACCAGCTTATCCCGACCTACTATAGATATAAAAAGTAAAGTGCGTAATATTTAACCGGCTTTGCCCGGTCTACTAAGATATAAAAGTAAAGTGCGTAATATTTAACCGGCTTCCCCCGGTTTACTAAAAAAATGTAAAGTGCGTAATATTCAACCGGCTTTCCCCGGCCTACATAGAACATAGCAGGAAGTCGTGGGGAAACACGGTCACTCCATGCGGGGGATTCACACAACACATATTACACACATATTTACATACATTGCGAACATTGTACATACTGATATTAAAAACACATCATGCTCGCAGATATAAAGAAAGCTCAATGATTACAAGAAGGTTACAGAGTTCCCCCCTAGTTTGATGACAAGCCTCGCCTACCTTGCATTCTATAACCCATTAGTTCATCCGTCCATTTGATCGTTGTTAAAGAAGACTAACTGTTAATACACAATCACCCAAAGAGTTTAGCCAAAAGGCTCATATAAGGTTCACATCATAATTTCATATAATTCTCTATTTATAGACTAAGTCAAAAAACTAATGGTTCTAATTCTATCAATGGTTCTATAACCTAGTAATATGTAATTTGGGCATAAATTAATATCTACTTGTCCAAGCGGGGTCAAATTGGGTGCCACCGGAAAGACCTCAAAAAACTCTACAACTTTCCAGAAGAAACCAAAAGCTAATTTGGACCTTAAGTGGCCCAAAAACTCAAAATAAGATTCCTAGTCCTAAGCCCCAAAGCCCATTGGGCCTGATTCAGCCCGGCCCACTAATCCATTTACCGACCCATCGGGTCAATCCACGACCCGAACTAAAACCCGGTCCACGACCCATATTGGTCTGACTCGGCTGACTTGACTGAGTCAGCTATATAACTCAGCTGACTCACTGTGTTGACTCGCCGATTCAGTGAGTTGACTCACTATAACTCACTTCATCTTCAACCTCTAGCACACTTGTAAACAACACGAGTACCTAAATTCCGGGATCTCTAATTCATTCGTTGCTTACCCAAATTAAGTAGTTGTTGGCTCTAAGTAAAGGTGGCATCTCCTTCTACAACTTTCTAGTTTTGCATCGGATCTAAGTCCTTCCTAACATACCTTATTTGATCCATAAAGACTGTTACTCGCCGCAATAACAAGTATTTTCCAGATTTCATATTCATCACCAAAATCATCATAACTCACTCAATTTAACTCAAAATCAAACAAAGTTGGTTTCTAATGATTCCTAACTATATTTACTATGATTCATGATAATAAAGTATGATTATAACAACCTATAGGGTGTCTAGAACTCACAAATAAGGAAAATACAATAAACACATAAAATCATGATTCTCATAAGTTATAAACTTGATTCATTCTAAGTTATTTTCTATAAAAATCTCATACCCAAATCATTGAAAACATACTATAATCATTAAAGAGAGTTACCTTAGTCATTTGGACAAGTTTCATCATCTCCATCCTCTTATCAATTAATTCATCATCTTTATTATCAAGAACACCATCAACATAACCCTTCCAAGATCTTCTCTTACAAACCATAACCTACCCTCTACTGATTTCTATAATAATCACTCATCTCACTATTCAAATAAGAACTCTTTAACCCCTATGAATAATTACAACTCAATTCTCTCCAACACCACAACTCATCATCAAATTTCACTCTCTAATATTTTTTTCATGGTTTCTACCGAACTATAAATGTTCCCTTCTTATATAACAAATAAAATCCATGGTTCTTATCTGATTTGCCACCACCTTCTAATCCATTCAATCCAAAATATAAGAAATTCTCCCTAACCAACACCACCTGCTTAACTAGAAAAGATAATTCTAACATCTGTTTATGTAAACCCGTTAATTAATTAACATAATTAATTATTAATTTAATCTAAACCCTAATTAGAATAGTAATAATTATTATTACCAACTTTCAAATAAACTCTTAAGGGCTAACCCAATTCTAATACTAGGTCCAGTCAAACCAAAGTTACGGTCAAAGTCCGGTCAACGATGACGGTCATCGGGAAGTCAATCCCGGTTAACTTTTGTCAAACATCGACATCCAAACTTCTGAGTGTCATATCTTCCTCATCCGGTATCCGATCGACGCGTTTTAGTAGTCCATTTCGCATAAATTTTCCAGATTAATCTAATGGTACTAATTTCATTCAAAATTACTATTTGATTAATTTCTATTAAATTTATTGATCATATTTAATTAATTACGTCATTATCGGCTAAATCGTTTCTTGACTGGTGTAATGGCGTTGATGTTCTTTACGGTCCTTACATTCTCCCCACCTTATAATATTTTCGTTCTCGAAAATTGATCCATCCTCTTGGTCTTCAAAACTCCCCACCTTATAGAGAAATACTATTTCTCATCTAGAACGCAAGTACTGCTCATACTTACAAACGCGCGAAAGAAGAAACTCATTTCAAATAATTTCAAACAAAATGAAATGAAACAAAAGTCTATATGACTTTCTACAATGGTAAACTATAAATTTTAATCTCTAAATTCTCTACACTAATTTCTATTCATAAGACGATTGTCTCTAAGCTCACTATGCTAAACTAAATTCTAACAAATAACGAAGTTTAAATTCTTCACACTAAATTTCTACTTCAGTAGATTAATGGTTCTAATTACGAGAGAAGATACTCTAACAGCTTCTAAGTAAAGTTTGGGATCTATTCAACTCACTAATAGAAGCAAGTTTTTCCCTCTATGTTTAGTAATGCAACAATGTAATTGCCATGTCGAGGTTCATGACGCCTGACAATACCCATCTAGGTAACAAGTATCACAAGAACACATAAGTATTGCAAACCTCATTATTCAGCATTGGGGATTGCTAATTGTTAAATAATTGAGACTCTTAATCTCTAATTTTCTATTGAAATTTCTAACTATAATGTAACTGGTTTTAACCTACAATTTTTACTTCGTAATTTTAAAAATAACAAACATATACAAAACAAAGATCAAACAATTCAACATGTTATACAAGTCAATCAATCCATTGAATTCATATTTTAGTTATTTATTGTTTTTAGTGAGTTAAGATTTATCTCACAAACCCAACCCGGTTCTAATCTAGTCTAACAATCTATCTGGCACTGGCGATTATCTATTATTTCCCATGTAAGATCTAATGGTGAGCTCTGATACCAACTTGTGACGCCCCAAATACTAATCCTGCTTAGCTAGTAGGATTACGACCTAATTGAAACATCAAATCTAGATTATCGATTTCAAGAACCATAATTACATAAGCTAATCCCAAGAAAACGCATACACTCTGATATTGTTCAAATGAAGATCTCTCGAGTGATAAGAGTATAATAATGTGTTGTTTTACAGAATAAGAAAGAATACATGTAGTAAAAGGTACACAACAACACTAGATTCGATAAAGCTCTAAGCTACGAAACGAATAACTTCAAATGCTCAATTTCGTCTGATTACTGAAAACTGAAGTGGGAACAAGTGAGCACGTCATCCCAAAGGGGTGCCCAATGGAAACAAATAACTATCAAGTAATCACTAACATGCTTCACAGTTCTAAATGAATATAAATTAAAAGAAACAAGAAGAAACTATTCATTCATTTATTTATGCATCATGAAGCAAGTGTCACTCTAACCTCGCCAAACTCATTGGAGAAGAAGACATGAGAGCAACCCTAATCAATAATAATAACATCGTCCACACAGAATGCCCATACAAACCATGATTCAGAATATTGCTATCAAGATCAGAAAGTTAGACAAACAAGTATAATATGCACATGAGTGAATTCCCCAGAATAAAATAATATATATAATAATCAACCGGCTTACCCCGACCTACTATGTAATATTCAACCATATTATCCCGACCAACTATAGATATAAAAAGTAAAGTGCGTAATATTTAACCGGCTTTGCCCGGTCTACTAAGATATAAAAGTAAAGTGCGCAATATTTAACCGGCTTCCCCCGGTCTACAAAATAATGTAAAGTGCGTAATATTCAACCAGCTTTCCCCGACCTACATAGAACATAGCAGGAAGTCGTGGGGAAACACGGTCACTCCATGCGGGGGATTCACACAACACATATTACACACATATTTACATACATTGCAAACATGGTACATACTGATATTAAAAACACATCATGCTCGCAGATAGAAAGAAATCTCAATGATTACAAGAAGGTTACAGAGTTCCCACCTGGTTTGATGACAAGCCTCGACTACGTTGCGTTCTATAACCCATTAGTTCATCCGTCCATTTGATCGTTGTTAAAGAAGAGTAACTGTTAATACACAATCACCCCAAGAGTTTAGCCAAAAGGCTCATATAAGGTTCACATCATAATTTCATATATTCTCTAGTTATAGACTAAGTCAAATAACTAATGGTTCTAATTCTATGAATGGTTCTATAACCTAGTAATATGTAATTTGGGAATAAATTAATATCCACATGTCCAAATGGGGTCGAATTGGGTGCCATCGGAAAGACCTCGAAAAACTCTACAACTTTCCATAAGAAACCGAAAGCTAATTCGGAACTTAAGTGGCCCAAAAACTGAAAATAAGATTCCTAGCCCTAAGCCCCGAAGCCATTGGGCCTGATTCAGCCCGGTCCGTTAATCCGGCCCACTAATCCATTTACCGACCCATCGGGTCAATCCACGACCCGAACTAAAACCCGGTCCACGACCCATATTGGTCTGACTCGGCTGACTTGACTGAGTCAGCTATATAACTCAGCTGACTGACTGTGTTGACTCGCCAATTCAGTGAGTTGACTCACTATAACTCACTTCATCTTCAACCTCTAGCACACTTGTAAACAGCACGAGTACCTAACTTCCGGGATCTCTAATTCATTCGTTGCTTACGCAAATTAAGTAGTTGTTGGCTCTAAGTAAAGGTGGCATCTCCTTGTACAACTTTCTAGTTTTGCTCCGGATCTAAATCTCTTTCTAACATACCTTATTTGATCCATAAAAACTGCTACTCGCCGCAATAACAAGTATTTTCCAGATTTCATATTCATCACCAAAATCATCATAACTCACTCAATTTAACTCCAAATCAAACAAAGTTGGTTCCTAATGATTCCTAACTATATTTACTATGATTCATGATAATAAAGTATGATTATAATAACCTATAGGGTGTTTAGAACTCACAAATAAGGAAAATACAATAAACACATAAAATCATGATTCTCATAAGTTATAAACTTGATTCATTCTAAGTTATTTTCTATAACAAACTCATACCAAAATCATTGAACACATACTAGAATCATTAAAGAGAGTTCCCTTAATCATTTGGACAAGTTTCATCATCTCCATCCTCTTATCAATTAATTCATCATCTTTATTATCAAGAACACCATCAACATAACCTTTCCAAGATCTTCTCTTACAAACCATAACCTACCCTCTACTGATTTCTATAATAATCACTCATCTCACTATTCAAATAAGAACTCTTTAACCCCTATGAATAATTACAACTCGATTCTCTCCATCACCACAACTCATCATCAAATTTCACTCTCTAATATTTTCTTCATGGTTTCTACCGAACTATAAATGTTCCCTTCTATAGAACGAATAAAATCCATGGTTCTTATCTGATTTTCCACCACCTTCTAACCCATTCAATTCAAAATGAAAGAAATTCTCCCTAACCAACACCACCTGCTTAACTAGAAAAGATAATTCTAACATCTGTTTATGTAAACCCGTTAATTAATTAACATAATTAATTATTAATTTAATCTAAACCCTAATTAAAATAGCAATAATTATTATTACCAACTTCCAAAGAAACTCTAAAGGGCTAACCCAATTCTAATCATAGGTCGAGTCAAACCAAAGGTACGGTCAAAGTCCGGTCAACGATGACGGTCATCGGGAAGTCAATCTCGGTTGACTTTTGTCAAACATCGACATCCAAACTTCCGAGTGTGATATCTTCTTCATCCGGTATCCGATCGACGCGTTCTAGTAGTCTATCTCGCATAACTTTTCGAGATTTATCTAATGGTACTAATTTCATTCAAAATTACTATTTGATTAATTTCTATTAAATTTATTGATCATATTTAATTAATTACGTCATTATCGGCTAAATCGTTTCTTGACTGGTGTAATGGCGTTGATGTTCTTTACGGTCCTTACATTCTCCCCACCTTATAGTATTTTCGTCCTCGAAAATTGATCTATCCTCTTGGTCTTCAAAACTCCCCACCTTATAGAGAAATACTATTTCTCATCTAAAATGCAAGTACTGCTCATACTTACAAACGCGCGAAAGAAGAAACTCATTTCAAATGATTTCAAACAAATGAAATGAAACAAAATTCTATATGACTTTGTACAATGGTATACTATAAATTTTAATCTCTAAATTCTCTACACTAATTTCTATTCATAAGATGATTGTCTCTAAGCTCACTATGCTGAACTAAATTCTAACAAATAACGAAGTTTAAACTCTTCACACTAAATTTCTACTTCAGTAGATTAATGGTTCTAATTACAAGAGAAGATACTCTAACAGCTTCTAAGTAAAGTTTGGGATCTAAAACTCACTAATAGAAGCAAGTTTTTCCCTCTATGCCTAGTAATGCAACAATGTAATTGCCATGTCGAGGTTCATGACACCTGACAATACCTTCTTAGGTAACAAGTATCACAAGAACACATAAGTATTGCAAACCTCACTATTCAGCATTGGGGATTGCTAATTGTTAAATAATTGGGACTCTTAATCTCTAATTTTCTATTGAAATTTCTAACTATAATGTAACTGGTTTTAACCTACAATTTTTACTTCGTAATTATAAAAATAACACACATATACAAAACAAAGATCAAACAATTCAACATGTTATACAAGTCAATCAATCCATTGAATTCATATTTTAGTTATTGATTGTTTTTAGTGAGTTAAGATTTATCTCACAAACCCAACCCGGTTCTAATCTAGTCTAACAATCTATCTGGCACTGGCTATTATCTATTATTTCCCATGTAAGATCTAATGGTGAGCTCTGATACCAACTTGTGACGCCCTAAATACTAATCCTGCTTAGCTAGTAGGATTACGACCTAATTGAAACATCAAATCTAGATTATCGATTTCAAGAACCATAATTACATAAGCTAATCCCAAGACAACACATACACTCTGATATTGTTCAAATGAAGATCTCTCTAGTGATAAGAGTATAATAATGTGTTGTTTTACAGAATAAGAAAGAATACATGTAGTAAAACGTACACAACAACACTAGATTTGATAAAGCTCTAAGCTACGAAACGAATATCTTCAAATGCTCCATTTCTTCTGATTACTGAAAACTGAAGTGGGAACAAGTGAGCACGTCATCCCAAAGGGGTGCCCAACGGAAACAAATAACTCTCAAGTAATCACTAACATGCTTCCCAGTTCTAAATTAATATAAATTGAAAGAAACAAGAAGAAACTATTCATTCATTTATTTATGCATCATGAAGCAAGTGTCACTCTAACCTCGCCAAACTCATTGGAGAAGACGATGTGAGAGCAACCCTAATCAATAATAATAACATCGTCCACATAGAATGCCCATACAAACCATGATTCAGAATATTGCCACCAAGATCAGAAAGTTAGACAAACAAGTATAATATGCACATGAGTGAATTCCCCAGAATAAAATAATATATATAATAATCAACCGTCTTACCCCGACCTACTATGTAATATTCAACCGGCTTATCCAAACCTACTATAGATATAAAAAGTAAAGGGCGTAATATTTAACCGGCTTTCCCCGGTCTACTAAGATATAAAAGTAAAGTGCGTAATATTTAACATGCTTCCCCCGGTCTACTAAATAATGTAAAATGCGTAATATTCAACCGGATTTCCCCGGACTACATAGAACATAGCAGGAAGCCGTGGGGAAACACGGTCACTCCATGCGGGGGATTCACACAACACATGTTACACACATATTTACATGCATTGCAAACAATGTACATACTGATATTAAAAACACATCATGCTCGCAGATAGAAAGAAAGCTCAATGATTACAAGAAGGTTACAGAGTTCCCACCTGGTTTGATGACAAGCCTCGACTACCTTGCGTTTTATAACCCATTAGTTCATCCGTCCATTTGATCGTTGTTAAAGAAGACTAATTATTAATACACAATCACCCCAAGAGTTTAGCCAAAAGGCTCATATAAGGTTCACATCATAATTTCATATAATTCTCTAGTTATAGACTAAGTCAAATAACTAATGGTTCTAATTCTATCAATGGTTCTATAACCTAGTAATATGTAATTTGGGCATAAATTAATATCTACTTGTCCAAGCGGGGTCAAATTGGGTGCCACCGGAAAGACCTCAAAAAACTCTACAACTTTCCAGAAGAAACCAAAAGCTAATTTGGACCTTAAGTGGCCCAAAAACTCAAAATAAGATTCCTAGTCCTAAGCCCCAAAGCCCATTGGGCCTGATTCAGCCTGGACCGTTAATCCGGCCCACTAATCCATTTACCGACCCATCGGGTCAATTCACGACCCAAACCAAAACCCGGTTCACGACCCATATTGGTCTGACTCGGCTGACTTGACTGAGTCAGCTATATAACTCAGCTGACTGATTGTGTTGACTCGCCGATTCAGTGAGTTGACTCACTATAACTCACTTCATCTTCAACCTCTAGCACACTTGTAAACAGCACGAGTACCTAACTTCCGGGATCTATAATTCATTTGTTGCTTACCCAAATTAAGTAGTTGTTAGCTCTAAGTAAATGTGCCATCTCCTTCTACAACTTTCTAGTTTTGCTCCGGATCTAAATCCCTTTCTAACATACCTTATTTGGTCCATAAATACTGCTACTCGCCGCAATAACAATTATTTTCCAGATTTCATATTCATCACCAAAATCATCATAACTCACTCAATTTAACTCCAATTCAAACAAAGTTGGTTTCTAATGATTCCTAACTCTATTTACTATGATTCATGATAATAAAGTATGATTATAATAACCTATAGGGTGTCTAGAACTCACAAATAAGGAAAATACAATAAACACATAAAATCATGATTCTTATAAGTTATAAACTTGATTCATTCTAAGTTATTTTCTATAACAAACTCATACCCAAATCATTGGACACATACTAGAATCATTAAAGAGAGTTACCTTAATCATTTGGACAAGTTTAATCATCTCCATCCTCTTATCAATTAATTCATCATCTTTATTATCAAGAAAACCATTAATATAACTCTTCCAAGATTTTCTCTTACATACCATAACCTACCCTCTACTGATTTCTATAATAATCACTCATCTCACTATTCAAATAAGAACTCTTTAACCCCTATGAATAATTACAACTCAATTCTCTCCATCACCACAACTCATCATCAAATTTCACTCTCTAATATTTTCTTCATGGTTTCTACCGAACTATAAATGTTCCCTTCTATAGAACGAATAAAATCCATGGTTCTTATCTGATTTTCCACCACCTTCTAACCCATTCAATTCAAAATATAAGAAATTCTACCTAACCAACACCACCTGCTTAACTAGAAAAGATAATTCTAACATCTGTTTATGTAAACCCGTTAATTAATTAACATAATTAATTATTAATTTAATCTAAACCCTAATTAGAATAGTAATAATTATTATTACCAACTTTCAAAGAAACTCTAAAGGGCTAACCCAATTCTAATCATTGGTCCAGTCAAACCAAAAGTACGGTCAACGATGACGGTCACCGGGAAGTCAATCCCGGTTGACTTTTGTCAAACATCGACATCCAAACTTCCGAGTGTGATATCTTCCTCATTCGGTATCCGATCGAAGCGTTCTAATAGTCCATTTCGCATAAATTATCGAGATCTATCTAATGGTACTAATTTCATGTCCAAATTAATATTTGATTAATTTCTATTAAATTTGTTGATCATATTTAATTAATTACGTCATTATCGGCTAAATCGTTTCTTGACTGGTGTAATGGCATTGATGTTCTTTACGGTCCTTACAATCAGTTGGAGGGAGTAGTTTTTGGCAAGTTGTAGACATTCCTAAACGTCCCAAATTTTGTTCACCATGCAAGATTATTGGCCATGAGGATGAGGAATGCAGAAAGAAAAATAAGGCTAAGAAACAAGATTCAGAGGGTACGTTGGTTGTTACTGTGCATTCACAAGATAAAAATCATGGCAGGACTGGCAATGCTCATGCTAAATGGTATCCAAAGAAGATTGTTGCTGACGATGCTATTCAACATAGGGATAATCAAGGTTCAGCTGGGAATAACAATACTTCTTTGACTACGGGAGATGGGGTCTCTACTGCCTTAACAGATAATATGGAGTGGAAGATGGTTAATGGTAAGAAAAAGAAGATAAATGTTTCTCTTTATGAGGATGAGTTAGTTGAGTTAGGTGTTGAGGAGCGTATTGCTTTGGAGCTAGCAAAAAAAATGGAAGAGGATTTAGCAAATTTGCAGAAGGCGCAGGAAGACTTGGAGAGAGCTAGGGAAACGTATATGGCTTTCTCTCCAAATTCTTTAGGTAATTTAAATAGTTCTGGAGTGGTTTTATCTCCGAATAAATTTGGTGTGTTACAAGATGAGGTGAGTTTAAATGGGTCCAGGAAAGAAGACGCGGAAACCATAATCCAAAACTTGGATTATTTTCGTGAAAGAGAGTTTGAAAACTACACGGACTCTGAAGTTTGCTCGGACTCAAACTTGGGCTTGCAAGAGAAAATTGCAAATATCGTTAGGGAAGCACAACCGAAGGTGAGTGCTAATTTTTCTACTCAGTTAATAAAAGAAGAACATGAGATTTTTTGTACAATTACAAAATTTGATACTCCGCAAAAGTATTTGAAGGATTTATCTTTTCGAAAGGAGTATGTCAAGGAAACACAAGATCAATCAAAAAGAATGAAGACTCCAAAGAATAAAGCTAAAGGAGGTGGAAACACTTAATCTCATTTTTTTGAGAGGAGTGTTTGCTGGAAATCATTGGCGCTATAGAAAGTGAAGAAAAATTAGGCGCTTAGTCTTCTTTTTTCTTTTTTCTATGTTTATGTTTCTTCAGCTATGAGTTTCTAGAGATTTTTTGGCTTTTATAGTAGTTAATTTTATAACCCCTTTGGTTTATGGGGGTAGGGGGACTTGTGCCTCCTGCTTGTAATTCTTGTAATTACGTTTTTTTGCTTAATAAACTATTGGACTTAGCAAAAAAAAACACTATTTTGAACAAACTGATGATTTGGAAGTAATTGGTAATGAATTAAGGCATGTGGCATATGCCATTCTCTTCGTATGTATTTCCTCTATAGTATGTCAAAAATTCAAATCAATCGGATAAACGATCTAAGATCTTTGGGTCAAACAATAGACATCATCACTGTTGAAAAATTTCTGAAATTCTCCTGGAACTTTTCTGTTTCGCTGATTTGATCCCGTAAACAAGCTCAAAACTCAAAAAGCTTCAATTACATGGATAGTAAATTTTCTGGGCATGAAAAAGTTGCGGTAAACCATAAGAAACGGACATCTGACGAAGATTTTATGACGTTTTTAGTTAAAGCTAAATTTCTGAATTTCCTAAAGAAGAACTATGTTAAACTCCTCGTTCATCCATATGGTCTTTCATTCATTCTATCATAAGGAAGCAAGATTCATTATATCATGAAAGCATAAAAGATAAGAACTTATTTTGGGGATTTCAAAATTATTTGGACGATTAGAATTATCGATGTTATTATTGGAATCACCATTCTTTCCGTTCGATTTCGAATTGTGGTGACTTCCCTCCTCGTATTCCACCGAAGATGATTGAGTTCCATCATCGCCTTGATCATCCATCACTATCTCCTCCTATAAACAACAACCATAAGTATGAGACTCCTTGCAGGAGCATTGCAAATGATCAAGCAAAGAGATTACTTACATCGACTTCTTCATCATCGGTTTCGGTTTTATCGTCCTCAGAGGATCTAATAATCTGAGTCGACTGTCCAACTGTGGAGAATCGAAGACCTTCATGGCTGGATGGAGCTAAAACCTGTAATGTAATAGCAAGATGATTTATTTTATGACTTTAATGACGTTGAAAAGGAAATTATCGTGAAACAGATATTTACAACTAACCAAAGAAACGAGCGGAGGCTCTACACAGTTGGATAACATACTGTGACTTTTGTTCCTTTTCAATCCACTCTGGGGACTTACTCCAACCTCCGCAAAATCACCACTATTTTGGGGCCTTACGACGCGCTCATTCTACAGTAAAAGTAAAAAAAAATGGTTAAAGCATAAATCATTATATTTCACTGAAAGCTGTAAAGAAGATATTCACCTGTGAAGGCTCTGGAAATGTTTTCCTCTTATTATTGCTGGGGAGCGGCTTCAATCGAGGACGATTAGCTGTCATCTCTGTAGTAGGAGCACCATGAGATGGTAGTACCGTAACTAACATCGCAAAGTCATAAATGCGCTCATGCCGCTGGTTCCAAAGTCTATGTAGCCTGTAGTTACATATGAGCCTCGAACATGATGAGGAAATAAGTATCTACTTTCGGGTACATGTGTATGATCCAAGTGAGTCATGAGATGATGAACATGAGGCTTGTCAACTCGAAAAGAAGGAGCACACCGATCAAGGCCCATCTGTCTAGCAGCTCTATCAATATTATACTCTTCTACAAGATATTCTTGTTACATCACAGACACGAGATGACCGGGTGTGCATCTTAGCATAAATTTTTGTCACCATCAGTAAGGTATGTACCAGATTGCAACATTATATTAGAGCATAGCTCGGTCGACCTCGCATGCGTTGTTATATCAAGCATGTTTGTCAATGTTAGTGATCAAAACTATGAGTCTTGATTTCTAATCTACATAGCTAAGTCTCGGACTAGGATAGAAAAGTATAGTTGAGCTCAAGGAATTCATGGTGATTCATCATACAAAAACGAGGATCTACTTAAGGAACCGTGTAACTTCATCAACAAAAAGGTATGTGGAGACTTGAACTTATCTATCACTCAAAAGTCTATCTATTCTATCTCCTACTTCTTATGAGACAAAAAGTCGTATGCTATATAGACTGGATCATACACATTTGACATTTCGAGTTTAGTATTCACTACTTATCTTTTTCTCGAAATCGTGTGTTGGTAAAGCGTTTCGCTTTGATCAAGTTTATCTTCACTAGTGACGAAAGTCATGAAAAGTTTCAATTACTTTGAGAATTGCTCTGACGTAAAACGTTCTGTGAATAACGGCTATATAACGTCCTTTGAGAATGTCTCAATGATTGGAATGAGAGTTTAGATTACATAACCATGTATTCTTTAATCCGAAGTTTTCGAACTTTGTTGATTGAGAGAAACCGGAGGAATTGGCTTTGCCAAGCCCGCGAACTGACGGAAGTTCTCTTACCGGGAATTTCTGCTGGGATTTTCCAGAAACTCATTTGCGTGTTTAGTCCGTGAACTCGGTCCGCGAACCTAGTCCGCGAACTGGCGCAAGTCTCTTTCCCGAGATTTTTTGCTGAGTTCGGAAAACTCTGCCGGTTGCCTTAATTCCGCGAACTTGTTTGTGAGCTTAAGTGGTTATGCTCTAAAGATGTGCTCTGAACATGAAACTTAAATTACTAAGGAATGCATTATGCAAACCATGTCCATAAAGTTCATGAGACGATTCATCGAATCGAATCATCTTTGTTTCAATTGTGTCTTGTGTAATTACATAAGATCTCATAGAAATTGAACAACTCTCTAATTAGTTCATTTGAGTCAACTAAACTAGTTATGGTGAAGAAGAACTAGGTTAATATGAAATGCTCATATGGTTAACCTTTTGGGTTACTCTGTTGAACCAACATACACGTACACGTTTGGGAATGGTTTTCACAAACCCAGTAAACGTCTACCCAAGTGTGTGTTTCAAGCTAAGTTTTCGATCTAACGGTTGAGAAATATTATCTTGAATCTAATTCAGGTTTTCATCTAACGGTGAATATGGATTGCATTGTAACTAAGGCAAAACCCTGATTTGAAGGCTATATAAAGGAGACATCTAGCATTGGGAAAAACTAATCCCCACACGTCTGTGTAATACTAGTGCGCTCGCTAGAGTCGATTCTCCTCTAACCTTTGGTTTTTTTCTCAAAAACCAGGTTAACGACTTAAAGACTTCATTGGGATTGTGAAGCAAGACCGATACTACTTTTATCGTAGTTGTGTGATCTGATTTTGCA
Source organism: Papaver somniferum (assembly GCF_003573695.1). Lineage (NCBI taxonomy): Eukaryota > Viridiplantae > Streptophyta > Magnoliopsida > Ranunculales > Papaveraceae > Papaver > Papaver somniferum. Next base: position 185,699,962 of record NC_039360.1, on the reverse strand, counting down.
TCTTCTATCGTACGAGTACAATCTTTGATTGGCTTGAGATTGTGAGAGTTCTCCGATAGGAAAGATAAAAAAGTCACAAATATCTTCGTCTCACTTTTTTTTGATTCCTCGACAAACCGCTTGTGTAGTCAAGAAGGATTGTTGAGAGGTGATTGATTAATCTAGGCTGTTCTTCGGGAATATAAGACCGGATTATCAATTGGTTCCTGTTCACCTTGATTTTAATCTTAAGACGGAACAAAACCTAGGGTTTTTCTGTGGGAGATAGATTTATCCTTTGATAGACTTTTCTGTGTGAGACAGATTTGTTTATTATCAAGTCTGCGATTTTGGGTTGCAGCAACTCTTGGTTGTGGGTGAGATTAGCTAAGGGAATCAAGTACGCAGTATCCTGCTGGGAACAGAGGCGTAGGAGTACAACTGTACCTTGAATTAGTGGGAGACTGATTAAGGTTCAATTATAGTCTAGTCTGAAGTTAGCTTGTAGTAGGCTAGTGTCTGTAGAGGCTTAATACAATGTGTATTCAATATGGACTAGGTCCCGGGGTTTTTCTGCATTTGCGGTTTCCTCGTTAACAAAACTTCTGGTGTATGTGTTATTTCTTTTCCGGATTATATTTTATATAATTGAAATAATACAGGTAGTGCGTTAAGATCATCAATTGGAAATCCAACCTTTGGTTGTTGATTGATATTGGTTGATCCTTGGATATTGGTCTTTGGTACCGTCCAAGTTATTCCTTGTGTTTGATTAAAGACTCGTTATTGTTTTAGCTTGAGTAAATCAAAACAAGTGAGAGATATTGACTCCTTGAGATACTTTAATCTAGATTGAGTTTGACTGTCTAATTGATTCTCTAACAAAGTATTTCAGAGTTAGTCCATACAGATTGCTAAGCGAAATATTGGGTGGTGTTGTTAGACCCCCGCTTTTTCAATTGGTATCAGAGCAGGCAAACACGTTTATGACCTTACAAGTCTGTGTTTGTAGCGATCTGACTCTATGGACAAGAGTACTATCTCTGATAAACGCGTCACCAGTAATAAAGATTCTCTCTCGTCTAAATCTATTAAAGAGAAAAGTTCAATCTCGAATATAGAGAAACCTTGTGGTCCGACGAGACAGACAAACAATGGCATGAGTGTTCATGATTACCGTTCGAAAGAGACCTTCTCTTCTAATGAATGGGATATAGCTGAAGAGAGTAAATTGATTCTAAATCTTGTTAGAATTCAAGCTGTTAGAATGAATCAGTTAAAACACCATGTCAATGTTCTTCTTGGTATTGTAAGAGATTGCGAAGTCCATGGCAACGCTGAAGATCAGTCTTCATGCTTGACTCTTGAGGCCAGCCTCGAAAAGGATGCCTTGAATATTGAACGCCGCTTGAATAAACTCTCAATTCAAGGATGTTCAAAGCAATCTAATGTACCAAGAATTTATGATGCTTTACATTGAGAAGTAATTACAGATGTTCCTAATGTTTCCTCCAATCATGAACTTGGGACATTCTGTAAAAGAGACAACTCTTCTGACGGTAATATTAAGACTACATCCTCCAATCATTCCTATGATCAAAAGGTAGGTCTTGTTTGTGAGACTAAGTGTTCTGTTAGACAAAAGAGAAACTCCAAGTTGAATAAAGACTCCTTAGTTCAACTTCAACACACCCTAGATTTGATTCTCAAAGGTGTGACTGACATCCGTATGATTGAGCCAATTGGTTTTCGTACCTATCCTGTGTATGCAACCAGGAAAGTCAGTACAGTGAGTTCCTCCAATGTTCAAGGGCAGAATAGACGTCTTAATAAACATCGTCCTAAGGAAGTTCAAAGCTTTCTTTCTAAATGCAACATTGTTCCTGTTGAGAAGATCATTCTAGAAGAAGGAAAATTGATAAGATAAGAAAGGATATTAAAGAGATAATTGTAAGATACAAAGAGCTTGTCAACAGATTATCTTCTTCCTCATGTCAAGGCACTTCTGGTAAGAAATCTAACTATGTCTCTTACTTTGACGACAGTAAATTTTATGATAATTTCTCATGTCAAACAGGATCCCTCTCTAAGACTAAGAGGAAAAAAAAACATAACCAAAGACATAAACCTCGTAATGAGCCTGTGGCTCGTACTTGTGCTAATTAATCACAAGGTTCGAGAACTTACTCATATAAAATCTTGTTGAGTAAGTTGTGTTAAAAATAGGTATACTTGTTCTTGCATCTGTTAAGTTAAGCTATTTTCTTATCGTCCATAGCTAAACTTGTGTTGACAGATCCGCTAAGATCAAGTATTGGTTAAGTCAAAAGAAAATGTTGCATACTGTCTTAAAATTTGTTTTTAGGACCTGTTTTTCAAATATTTGAAGGACTTTATTTCTTGGGTATTTGTTGTACTCGAACGGATTCCGTTCTGGCCCGAGTCAACAGTTTATTTGAAACCCTAAATTGTTGTCCCCAAGGGTAAAATATCCAACCTCTTAGGGTTACAAGTCACGTACGTGTTCTTCTGGTGGTTTTTGGATTTTCAAAAAATATCTTCCTCCTCTTCTTGCTATGGTGGTTTCGGAAAAGGATTTCTTGACAAAAGTGTTGAGGTTGATTCCAGGAAGAAGAGAACACTTGTAGATGAAGATCATCCCAATGCTTCATGCTTCTTTGCTTATTCTCATGAAGATGTTGAGAAGGATGATATGATCTCTGCTGAAGTTGTTCATGACTTTCTTAAGTACTTTGGGGAAGCAAAACAACAGCTTGTTGATACTTTAAAAGGTCTTGATAAGGTGAAAACTGAGTTGGAAAAGGATTTCTAGACAAAAGTGTTGAGGTTGATTCCAGGAAGAAGAGAAAACTTGTAGATGAAGATCATCCCAATGCTTCATGCTTCTTTGCTTATTCTCATGAAGATGTTGAGAAGGATGATATGATCTCTGCTGAAGTTGTTCATGACTTTCTTAAGTACTTTGGGGAAGCAAAACAACAGCTTGTTGATACTTTAAAAGGTCTTGATAAGGTGAAAACTGAGTTGGAAAAGGTTGTGTCTGACCTTGGTATCATAAAATCTCAAATCAATGATCTTCGTAAAGAGAATCATCTCTCTGATGAAGCAGAGAAGGATGTCGTTCACAAGCCCGAAGACTCCATGTCTTGTGAGGATCCTGTACTGCACATATCCCTATTTGCTATTAGGGAAACGATGGAGTCTGATTCTCTCTAGCTTGTCTTTTTAGTTACCCAGTATGTCTTCTTTTTGGATTAGTTGGAAGAATAACTAGCGTTTTGAATAGAGAAGATTGTGACTACACATAGCTATTTTTGTTTTCATCTTCTTATGTTATTTTTTAGGTTTATTGGTTTTTAAATTCTAAAAATATTTGGAGGATGATATTATTGCAGTATTAATCTGTTTTGAAGTATTGCAATATTTTTATGGGATATGTATTGTTTGCGTCCGTGAACTTGAAGGTCTCATACTGTGTCAAAAGTAAAGTCGTTCATAAATTGATATTTATATTGATGAAAGGACGAATGGACTTTTGAAAATTACAAAATTTATGCCTATGCAGTCATTTATTTGATGGAAAATAGGATGAAATCTTTTGTTTGACAAGGATAAAGTCTATTATGTCGTTATCCAAATAGTGATGGAAAATAGAATAGATCCTTGTATGTTATCCACGGTATTGATCTTCATTGATCCATTTTGTTATGTTTTATCGTGAAAGCTCCATTGTGTATCTTATGTTGAGCACCTTACAACTATGTCGATTAATATTGGCCTTGTTGGTTGTTCCATGAGATGCTATATGTTGAGCATTCTTGAACTAAATTAATCATTTTGATTGGTTATTTAGTTATTTGCTCCGAAAGTCTTCTTTTGTCGAGCAAAATCATTTGCAATTAAATTGATTGCTTCGGTGATTAGTTTGGTTGTGTATTCCAATTAGACTAATTATAGGTTCTCTTGTAATTAATCTAGTTGAGTTTTTCATATATTCCGAAAGTTCTTGTATTGAGTATATGAACAGCTATACTAATCATGTTATATTGGTTGATGTAGACGTATATTCTGTAAGGTTTTCCTTATGTTGAGTATTTGAACGATTAAGGTAGTCATCTCCATGTGGTTATCTTAGTCGTAGCTCCGTGAGTTTTATTATGTTGAGCACAATAAATTAAATTGATCACTTTTGTGGTTTGATTTAGTTGCCTATTCCAATTAAATTAATCATGGGTTTACTTGTGATTAATTTGATTGAGTTTTGGATATAGAAAATCATTTCCATGGTTTTTGGTGTCCAATTAAAAAATCCTTCTTTTCTTTCGAAATTAAGGTCGCTCTTGTTGTTCTTTCGGGAATGACATCAAATGGGGGAGAGTTCTTTTGAAGTTGTGCTTAATGGTAATATCTTGCGGGGTATGCGGCTGTGGAATTTTATAGGGGTTATCTTGTATCTTAAAACTCCTTGATGAATGCATTTAGCTTCGGCTTTATGATTGCATCTAAATTAAGTTGGTATGTATTTTTTCTTTTAGTCTATGAAATGTCTCTTGTGGAAATTTCATTATGATCTCGTTCTTTTACCTTTCCCAATTTTATTGACAAAAAGGGGGAGAAATAATGTAGTTCACACTACAAATACATATGGTTTTAGGATCATTGTGTAAGGGGGAGTGGTTTCCATGATCGATATGGAGTATTGACTAAGGGGGAGTGATACATATCACCATAGTATTGTTGTTAAAGTCGTGATGCAATTGGACATTGATGTTACATAATGATACTATGACACTGTATAATAATGATCGAGAATCTCGATTTCTCTCATTATTATAGCTACAGATCTTCAACTATGGTGGTGCTAAACTTACAACCTTTGGGATCATTGGAGTACTTGGAAGGACGAAGATTTCAAGGAACGTTGAAGATTAGACAATGGAATAGGAGCCACTAAAATTTATCTTTTTTGTATTCCATATGTATTAATAGTTTTTCACTAAAATTGACAAAGGGGGAGATTGTTAGAGCATAGCTCGGTCGACCTCGCATGCGTTGCTATATCAAGCATGTTTGTCAGTGTTAGTGATCAAAACTATGAGTCTTGATTTCTAGTCTACATAGCTAAGTCTCGGACTAGGATAGAAAAGTGTAGTTGAGCTCAAGGAATTAATGGCGATTCATCATACAACGACGAAGATATACTCAAGGAACCGTGGAACTTCATCAAAAAAAAGGTATGTGGAGACTTGAACTTATCTCTCACTCAAAAGTCTATCTATTCTATCTCCTACTTCTTATGAGAAAAAAAGTCGTATGCTATATAGACTGGATCATACACATTTGACATTTCGAAATGAGTATTCACTACTTATCTTTTTCTCGAAATCGTGTGTTGGTAAAGCGTTTCGCTTTGATCAAGTTTATCTTCACTAGTGACGAAAGTCATGAAAAGTTTCAATTACTTTGAGAATTGCTCTGACGTGAAACGGTCTGTGAATAACGATTATATAACGTCCTCTGAGAATGTCTCAATGATTGGAATGAGAGTTTAGATTACATAACCATGTATTCCTTAATCCGAAGTTTTCGAACTTTGTTGATTGAGAGAAACCGGAGGAATTGCCTTTGCCAAGTCCGCGAACCCAGTCCGCGAACTGACGGAAGTTCTCTTACCGAGAATTTCTGCTGGGACTTTCCAAAAACTCGTTTGCGTGTTTAGTCCGCGAACTGGCGGAAGTCTCTTTGTCGAAATTTTTTGCTAAGTTAACTATGTCGGTTGCCTTACGTCCGCGAACTTGTTTGTGAGCTTAAGTGGTTATGATCTAAAGATGTGCTCTGAACATGAAACTTAAATTACTAAGGAATGATTTATACAAACCGTGGCTATAAAGATCATGAGACAATTCATTGAATAGAATCATCTTTGTTTCAATTGTGTCTTGTGTAGTTACATAGGATCTCATAGCAATTGAACAACTCTCTAACTAGTTCATTTCAGTCAATTGAACTAGTTATGGTGAAGAAGAACTAGGTTAATATGAAATGCTCATCTGGTTGACCTTTTGGGTTACTATGTTGAACCAACATACACGTACACGTTTGGGAATGGTTTTCACAAACCCAGTAAATGTCTACCCAAGTGTGTGTGAGAAGCTAATTTTTCGATCTAACGGTTGAGAAATATTAGCCTGATTCTAAATCAGGTTTTCATCTAACGGTGAATATGGATTGCTTTGTAACTAAGGAAAAACCCTGATTTGAAGGCTATATAAAGGATACATCTAGCATTGGGCAAAACTAATCCACACACGTCTGTGTGATACTAGTGCGCTCGCTAGAGTCGATTCTCCTGTAACCTTTGGTTTTCTTCTCTAAGACCAGGTTAACGACTTAAAGACTTCATTGGGATTGTGAAGCCAGACCGATAGTACTTTTATTGTAGTTGTGTGATCTTATCTTGCATCTTCTATCGTACGAGTACAATCTTTGACTGGCTTGAGATCGTGAGAGTTCTCCGATATGCAAGATAAAGAAGTCACAAACATCTTCGTCTCACTGTTTGTGATTCCTCGACAAACCTCTTGTGTAGTCAAGAAGGATTGTTGAGAGGTGATTGATTAATCTAGGATGTTCTTTGGGAATATAAGACCGGATTATTAATTGGTTCATGTTCACCTTGATTTTATATCTTAAGACGGAACAAAACCTAGGGTTTTTCTGTGGGAGACAGATTTATCCTTTGATAGACTTTTTTGTGTGAGATATATTTGTTTATTATCAAGTCTGCGATTTTGGGTTGCATCAACTCTTGGTTGTGGGTGAGATCAGCTAAGGGAATCAACTGCGCAGTATCATGCTGGTATCAGAGGCGTAGGAGTACAACTGTACCTTGAATTAGTGGGAGACTGATTGGGGTTCAACTATAGTCCAGTCCGAAGTTAGCTTGTAGTAGGCTAGTGTCTGTAGCGGCTTAATACAGTGTGTATTCAATCTGGACTAGGTCCCTGGGTTTTTCTGCATTTGCGGTTTCCTCGTTGATAAAACTTCTGGTGTTTGTGTTATTTCTTTTCCGCATTATATTTTATATAATTGAAATAATATAAGTTGTGCGTTAAGATAATCAATTGGAAATCCAACCTTTGGTTGTTGATGATATTGATTGATCCTTGGATATTGGTCTTTGGTACCGTCCAAGTTATTCCTTCTGTTTGATTAAAGACTCGCTATTGTTTTAGCTTGAGTAAATGAAAACAAGTGAGAGATATTGACTCCTTGAGATACTTTAATCTAGATTGAGTCTGACTGTCTAGTTGATTCTCTAGCAAAGTATTTCCGAGTTAGTCCATACATATTTCTAAGCGAAATATTGGGTGGTGTTGTTAGACCCCCGCTTTTTCCCATTAAATCTGTTAATGATGGTTTTTAGTTCAGGGATAAAACTGTAAAACTCCATATTTATTTGCCTTCATTCTGTAAAGAAGAAAGCCATTAAAAGCCAATGAGTGCATATGCCTCTTGGCTTACATGTTCAGGAAATATTATATGATCATACAATTTGTATTTACCGAGTAATTCAATATCTACATGTATGAAATTATTAGAATAATATTGGTGCATGTTGCAACAATCCCAAGTATTCTGTAAATTTATTGAGCTCCTTGTTGCATTATTCACTGATGCGGAGCCTGCTGAGTACCTATTTTATGTTGTGTTCCCAGCTGAAATCTTAATACTGACATGACATGAGTCACTCTTAGCTGAGAAACATGAAGCTCCCGAAGCGTCTGAATTAAGGTATGCATGAAGGTACCTGATTAGAAGCGCACAGGCTGTGTCAATGAAACCAGCACCACGCTACTCGCAAGAGTGAAAAATTAGTAATTTATGTGAACATACAAAATTTACTTAAAATTGATTCATTTTGTGTCAATACACAAAATTTAAATTTTTTACATAATTTTGTATCGGCTCACAAAATTGGATTTTTGCCCTAAAAACGGAGCATGCACGATATCTTGATCCCTATTTGTCGAGATTAAACCTAAGCAATCTAGGAAACTAGCCAATCATAGAGCCAATAGAAGTAAAATTCTAATAGAAGTGAAAAAATAAACAAAAAAGGGAAACCGTGATTGATTAGGTCGGTCACCGATAGGGCGCCACCGTGCCACTTGGCCTCCGGTTTGCCCTAGCTCACGCCCCCCATGGCCGAACGACCTTGCTCCATGTTGGCCCCTGCCCTCTTTCCTATCGACCAATCACCTCGCTACAAGCTCCGCTTTAAATTTCTAATGGAAGTAGGCTGGTCGACGCGTTTAATTTCTTAAGAAAATAGATCCTGCCGCCCAAGTCAGTCGCAAATTGATCACGACCACACGACTTGGCCGGCTCAATTAACTAACCTAAACTCTTACAAGCTCAGCAAATAGGTTGTTTTTGTGATGACCGGCCACCCACCTATTGCCTCGACCAATCACATCGCTCCTAGCCTACCTGCTCCGTTCTAAATTGTTGCCAAAGTAAGCTAATCGAGCTGCTTTTTTATATAAAGAATTAAATATAAGACGCCCACGTCAGTCACAGAACGATCACGACCACACGACTGGGGCGGTCAATTTAGCAAGTTTGGCTCTCTCCTGGCATGACCGAGCAAGCTCCATGGTAGCTACCTGCGGGCCCTCTACTATTTAATCCAATGAGGTCGTTCATAGCCTACCTGTTTTTCTCCGAATCATCTCCCAAAGTAGGCTGGTGACTCCCCATAAGGGTCTTAATTAGGTCAAACAACAACCAAAAACTGACTCAAAACATCTTGACCATCCAACTTGGCTACCGGTTTAGATTTGATTTGGGTCGACCAATGAGGTGCCGTGAGTGCTATCGGTCATCCCTCCCCTAGATGGACTGATGACATCATCCCCAACATGCTTGTACAGCTCCCGGCAATTGATCAAAAAAGGGTGGTCGCGCCACTTTTTAAACCTTAAAATCGGCGACTAATTCAAGCAGGCTCTATACGAAGATGCATTATATGCATCGAATATTTTGAGCTACTTGCTTGAATACGATAATTCACATGCATCGTTTGCAAAAGGTATTTTATGAATATCGATCTCATAAATAGTTTAATAGTTATTTAATTATTTATTTAACCTAAAAGTACCATATGTTATTTTTGAGTACTAACTCACGGCAAGTCTCATTCATACAACTTGACTTGTCACTTATGGCTACCTGCTTCCTAGCTTGCGCGTGATTGGTCGAAATATTTAGGTTTTACAAACAAGACCTACTCAGGAGCTACCATGCAGGACTTGCTTCACTCTTCATGCGACTTGCTCCATATCATATAAACTTTACCATACAAGTAGCTTGATTATATGTAAGTCACGATTAGGTATTATTTTCTACAAAAATACTCGAGAGATCAAACATGTCACAAATCTTGGGGATGTTCATCAGGGTATTGGTCTGGCGGTTTACATCATTGCGGTGTGCAATGCACCCATTATGAGAAATTGACGGGAAGAGCGAGAAGTTAATGAGTAAAGGAGAGGCGGGTACACAACTGTCCAGTCCTACCTTCACACGTCTCCACTACTTCACTACTCAACAACTCCCACTTTTTATGAGATCAGGGTGAACTTACAACTTCCATTTTTTTACAAGCAAGTTCAATTTTCTGAGATAAGTCATAAACAGTCACATCTTACGGAGCATGTCTCTCTGATCTCAACACCTTCTCTGCTTCCTTCCCTAAAATCAACCTTTCTCCTTCATTTTGTGACCGAAGCAAAACTGGGACGACCATTTCTTGGTTTAGTCCAGAATTGTACATATTGATCTCTTGAATCTAAAGTACTCATGTGCAGTACATTTGTTTAGGGTCTAGACTCGTTTCTCGTCAACCTACCCATTTTTACTCTTTTCTCCAGAATCAGTTTTTACCCTACTACAAATTGGCGACCTCAGTGGGAGATTAATCTCTCGGTTGCAAAATCAATTTCTCAACTTTCATTCTCAATTTTCTCAATTTCAAGATGGTGGATCTTAGGTCTGGATCCGAAACTAATCATAATGCTACTAGAAGCGATGCTTCTGGTGTCACTCCTCCTGGAGTTAACACCAATGTTACCAATGTATCACCAACTGCAAACATGGGTACTACCAATACTCTTCCCGGCACCGCATCCCTTGCCACAAATACCGCCAGAGCCACTAACCCTTCTTCAGGAGTGACACCTCCTGTCATCAGAGCCAGAGCTGCTACCACCCTTGTTAACGTCTCTTCGGGTGTGACACCTCCAGTCACCACCAGAATTACTACCACTCCTCCGTCAAGTCGGGATTCTGGAGGAGCCCGAGGAAACCAGCCTACTCTCACCACAGCTGATTCAATGGAGAGGCAGGAAGTTCTTTCCAAGACTCAGAAAGACATGGCTACACCCCAAAAGGAGGTACTTACTTTTGTCAAGACACTGACAGAGAGGTTATCACCAGAGCAACGTCAACATCATATGGAGAAAACAAAGAATCCTTTCATGACTCCTGATGCAAGCACTTCAACAGGGCATGCTTTCATAGATGAAGAGGCTCGTGTTGTCCCTGAACGCCCATTAGAAAGGAACCAGGAATCTAATTTCATCACACGAGAAGATCTGGAATGACTCCTTCAGAATCGAGGAAAAGAAGGTTCAGACGATATTCATCGGCATCAGCCTCCATACCCTCCTGAAGTGCAAAGAGTGTCTCTTCCCAGAGGATATTCCTCCGCTCAATTTTCACTTTATCGCACAAGAAATGCTCATAAGCACATTTCCCGTTTTTTGGAATCATTAGGAGAACATGAATACAACCATGTCCTCCGTCTGAAAGAATTTTCAAAGTCACTCACTGGAATAACTTATAACTGGTACAACAAGATCGCTCCAAACAACATAGCCAATTGGTGTGAAATGGTTAATGCTTTCTACAAAAAGTACTTCTTTGTGTCTGAGCAAATTACTCTATCAGATCTTGAAAGAATGTTCCAACGAAATAACGAACATAATTCAGACACTAGATTGTCACGATCCAAATGTGACTGAACAACAATTTGTGGAATTATGCATCAATGGCATGATACATGTCTATCATGCTTTGATGGAGAACCTCCGCTTCCAGACATTCTCTGAGCTTCATGAAGCTGCTAAGCGCTCAGCTACAACAGCACCTGCCTTGCTATAAAGAACCTGCCAGGAATGAAGACGCGCGTGAGACTCGAGGAAGTAGACGTCTCATCAACAAACAATACAATGCTCAACCTTATGTAAGTATGGTGAGCGAAGGAGGAAAGAGGAAGGCTCCAACTACGGACAACAACCCAAACGTGCGATACCAATGCCACAGACAACTCAACCTCAAAAAGTTGCGACTAAGGCCCCGTCCCAGCAACAGGAAACATGATAGGCTGCCCAAAATTTTCCATTTCCAATTGAAGATGTAATTGAACTACTACAAGAATAAAAAATATATGGTGCTATCAAGCTACCTCCTATTAGACGTCCACCGGCTGAAAAAGAAATGGAAGATACCAAGTACTGTCATTTCTATAGGTTCGTCAATCACCCAGCCAGTGACTTCAACAGATTGAAACGCATCTTTAAAGAGAAGGTTGAATCAGGAGAACTTCAACTAGGCATTGAAGGAGTACACATAGACTCTCTTCCTATTAGAAGATGCATGCTTTCTGGGGACTCCGTCTACAAAACTGTGCAGTACATGATGGAGCATATGCCATTGATGCATAATTCGACAAGGTAAGGATATCTTTGATGTTCTCAACTTCGTAGTGTGTGGCAAGCGTATACCTTTCGTTGACGAAGCCACGTCTCTACTTAAGCCGTCTCTAGGAGCTATAACTGAAATAAGCGACGAGGAGAAGCGTGGCTGGGGACTTCTTACTACTGTTCATCTGAAGGATGTTGAATTCGACAAGGTACTCATTAATGCAGGCAACGATGTTAACATCATCACTTTCGACAGGGATTCTCAAAAGTGAAGCTACATACTCTTCAACAAAATTAAAGATTTTGAAAGGAGGTCCAGAAACGTGTATGGCCATATCACTCTTGAAACAAAAATGGGTGATAGCCAGGCATATGTCAAGTTCCATATCGTCAGGAATGATATGAAGTACGACATGATCCTAGGACGGTCGTGGATGATGGAAGCAAGTGCACCTCTACCTTCAATATTAACACCTATGAAAATTTCCAATAAGCCTGGAAACCCTGAAGATCCCATGGCACCAGTAGGCGGCCAAGTAACAATCCCAGCTGCGGAACAACTATCTGGAGAAGATATAACAACATGTCTCCACAGTCTCCGTCTGCAAGTAAGTCATATTCAACAACTTTCCTTGCAACCAGCTATCCCACGTCCCATTAAGGCCTAGGGACTTGATCCAGTTATCAACTCAGCCGTGACTAGAAGGTGTAAGTGGGATGCCGGTCATTTCTAATATTTTATCAGATGTTTAGAAGCGGTCTCGGTTAAAGGCCAAGTATCTGTACAATGTACAAATCCCTTTCAAGTTGGAGATATGGTAGTAAAGGTCACCGTCGATGCTCAACCTGCTCCGCCAAATTTCCCAGAAGGAGATGAGCCTGACTTAGTTGCATAAGTTATCTTGGGAGGCTAACGCAAGCTCATTAGTACTGACAAACTGGAAGGAATAGTAATACACACCAAGTGGCTCAAAACTTTCACTGCCTAAAATGTCTTCCTTAGTATTTCCCTATTTCATGCAATATTTGTAATTCCAAAATGATTGCACCAGCTTGCACTCATAATTAGGATTTCATTTTATTAGTTAATCGAAGCATTATTTCCTTTTAGAAATTACTCATAATTCATTTCAAAGCAAAAACTCAAATAAACTCAAAATCCTTGAAAAACAATTACCTACTTGTTCAAAACAAGAAAATCAAGCCATAAAATAAGCATCTCTTATCTTTCAAAAACACCTAAGGGGAGAAGGTTTTAAGAAAAGTACAAGATATTCAAGGAAAATCGTCCAGCAACAGCTCGTCCTTCTCAGAGAAAGCATCTCTCATGTTCTGAAGAGCATCCTGCTTCAACTTCAACTCCTGGGACAACTTATTGACCTCCGTCTCTTTCTGATTAATGGGATCCATGGAAGGAGATTCATCAATTTCAGTCTGCAACTTTTGTATTTTGGAAATCCCTCCACAAAACCATGAGAAATTTAACCCAAATTTCACATACATGTCCCGATGGTACTCCTAATTTTCGGTTACTTCTTCGGAATCAGTGTGTCCGGTCACACTACACATCTCATCCATTGAAGACAGAGCCTCCTCCATGCGTTTAGCTAACGAAACACGGTTTTTGGATTTCTTGGTTGTGGCAATGTGTCCATACTTCTTCCATATTCGGGTGTACAACTCGGCATACTTAGCGGGCACGCTGAATCCTCCAATTAACACATGATCTACAAGGAGAGCATCAAATGAAGGGTTTAACACCTCCAATAGAATGAACAACTATCATTTTTTCAGTTCCGAGGGAGCCACCATTTGAAATATCCGTATCTACAGCCATAAGGGTGACATATCCATTTTCCCTGGAAGGTGCAGTGACATTCTCAACATCATCGGTCGCCTCCATCTCAAGGTTATCTCTTGGTTCAGTTTCGTCCTGCAACATCACCCTAAGTGATGGAGTTAAGTATCTATTTTCATACTAATAGTTAATGATCCAAGTAAGTTAGAGATAAGAAAATGCGTAAAAAGACTTACATGTCCATCTTCCGACTCACTTGGGGATTTGGATCTGCTACTACTATACTCGGAGGTGCTTCCTTCATCCCTATCGGATCCTGAACCTGTTCGGGAATCATCCTCATCATCAAGGGACTCGGTATTGCCGGATTGGTGTTTTTTTTCTGGAGGTATCTTGAATGTGTTGTCACCACGGCCACCTGCTAACACGAGTCTAGCAAAGGCATTCAACTTCCTGGAACACTAGAATTACGGAAGAAGTTGAGCGGGATTAGTTCAAAGTTACATAAATAATTCATCTGGTCAAATGGAACCGTGTACATACCTGCACATTCGAAGAATTAAATACTATCGTAGTTGCTGGAGTCGTTCAGATACCACCTGCAAGACTTTTTTACTTGATCTCTCTCATGGGGACTGCCTCTATCTTGTCTAGGTTTTACCTGACTCTTCTTCTGAAATATAAAGCAAAACACATGAGTAACAAGATGTATACTAATGAATATCAAACAACTGAAAACCCGAGTTCTTACCTGAATCGACTCGTCAGAGGCTTTCCGTTTTCTTAAAGGAAGCGGCTTCAACTTGGGATAATTCTCTAAGATCTCAGGAGTAGGCTTATCTCGTGGTACTGTCACAACTGCTTGTACGAATTGATATAAATCAAAAAGCTCATTCTGCCAGAATTCTCTATATTTAGGAGTCACCACATGCTTTCTTCCTGGGAGCAAGAATGGGATACTTTTCTTCTCTATATAAACACTCGTATCTAAGATAGATTTCAGATGATCTATCGAGGGTTTTGATGGACGAAGAGATAGGATTCCCCGATCGAAAACCATCTGACGAGCAGCTCCATCAATGTTATATGATTCTGCATTAAAAAATACCATGAAGAAATATCGAACATACCTAGGCATGCAGCTCCGCATGAACACAGTTGAAAAAGCGGGTGTTAGAGCATTGCTCGGTTGAACCCACCAAGCGTTGATATGACAAGTTTGGTTGTCATAATTTAGTGAACCAAAACTCATTTAAAGAGTCGCTTGATTATTTACTAGAGTCAACTTCGTATAGGTTAGCTAGAAAATTATTAGGATATGAGACATATAAGTATTACTGGAAGACTTGAAGAATGTGAAGAATTAAAGATCTACATCAACGACATCATCCTTCCTCTTGAGGTTAGTAATATTTTGACTTGAACTGTTTCATTCCTATCGTATCTTTCAAGTCGTGTTATATTGAAAACATAACTGCGAAGCTGTGAATGATTATACTCTAGTTAGACGTAGTATTAAGGAATTATAATACGAAGTATAACGCCTATCTTTTGAACTTCGTATGTAAGACATCGACACAATTGTATGAATGCTATTGTGATTATGTATGGGTATGGGTGAAGATTTCGTCCTAGGAAACAATGTTTTACATTCGTTTAAAAGAAGTACAATTCATAAACTTGTTTCATGAATCGAAAGGGAAATCGCTAGGCTTATTGGTATTGTTATTCATTGCAAATCTTTGGATTACCATTATGTGTGTTTAGTATAACCGTTCATAACTTGTTTATGTATCTTGGTAAAACTATTCACAATGCCTGACTTATGTTTCGGTATGACTTTTATTAGTGAAACCAATCTTAAGTAATCACCTGAGATGATATGATCGATATTTGTAATTGGTGTGACCATTCCTAGTCATTGGGTAACTGATCCTAGAACTTTGTGGGACTAATCACAAGATGTGTAATCGATCCTTGTAGTAGGTTAACAAGTTTTAGTAATTGGTGTAAGCGATCCTATAACTTGTGCAACCGATCACAGGTAAGTAGCATAAATAGTGGTAATCGATCCTGGTACTTAGTTAGCCATTTTATGGAAACTAGTGTAACCGATCCTAGTAGCCACTTGGAGGTAGAACCGAACTTTGTGTTTGGTAGAACCGTTAAACCCATGAATGGTGATTGAATGTTTTTGATCAATCACATAGTTCTTGGAAATCAGATAAACCAATTCTAAACTCGTTTGGAAGTGTGGAAAATCGGTTCCAAGATTGTAAATATGAAAAAGGATTTACAAAGTAAAGATGTCGGCATACTTTGAACATGTGCAATAATTCTTATCTATTATTGTTCAAAGATATTCCGTAATAACTAAAAGAAAATCTCGGATCGAAATAAATTGAGAATCTTTTAATTAAGCTTTCTAATTTTATATGCTTTTAATTTCCAGAAATTAAATGCATATCTTTAGAAAATAAAAATTGGTAATGTGCGTTTACTAATTGGAGATTTTCTACTGAGATTTATGTCAATATTTGGACAGAGCATTTCCAGGAATTATGAAAACGAATTTTGACTTTATTGCATATCTTTGAGAATATTCGGTTTTGGAAATTCCTTGGTGTCCAAACTTCCTTGGTTTATAGATATTGAAGTTTGCATTTCGAGCAAACTAATCCTCAGAGCCAGCAAAACTACCTAGTTACGTTGTTACTGGTGGAGCCGTCTATTCGGAGAGCCAGCGAAATCTCTTACAACCGCTCGTTTTAAAGACTTCTTTGGGATTGAGAAGCTCTACGAGTACCGTTGGTGGGAAACTAGATAATTGCAGTTTATTATTAGTTTTCGATTGATTTGATTGACTAACGGTTGTTGAACTTTGATTGGACCTAGTTTATTTATGCTTGAGAATCTTCTCTTCTGATATAAGATTCACTCAAACTAGATCGAAGTTTCGACGGGGATATTTAGAATGTTTGTAGATCTAAAGACATCTTGTGATAATCCATCGTTAACAGACTCCGTTCTGTGTGTGATTGATCACAAGAGATTCAAGTTGTTTGTGTGCAGGTGTTCATTGAAGATCTAAGAAGATTTAACGACAAATAAGATTTCTTATTTGAGTTTATAATCTTTGGTGTGCACAAAACTTGATCGGATGGGGATCCAACTATAATCGGTTTATCTTTTGATAGATTGGATTGATTAGCTGCGTAGATCGGCATCAACACATTTCTTTGTGATTCATAGTATTGATTGCATATTATAAACAATTACTTTGGTAGTTGTTGAATAGATTGATCTAAGAACCCGACAAAGGAATTTATTGGGATAAATGGAAGAGCCTTTTGTCAAACTCATATCACGTTGTTTGAAAAGAGTTGTTATCGAACAGATTTGTTGTTCCTTTACTGTTTGGAATACGAACCAAAGGAATTGTTCCAAGTGTGTGACTTATTGCAAGTTGGAGGCGCAGGGATACTGAGGAAACTAGGTGAACTATAGGTTTAGTTGTTTGTTCTCAACTATACGAAGTTGGTTTAGATTTTGTATAGCGGCTTAATTTTGAGAGTATTCAATTCTGGACAAGGTCCCGGGATTTTTTTGCATTTGCGATTTCCTCGTTAAAAAAATCTTGTTGTGTCTTTTACTTTTCTATTTCCGCAATTATAACTGATTTATCATAATTAGAAGTAAAATACACAAACGTTAATTCCTAATTACTTGATAGCAATCCTATACCTATTATCAAGTAATCATATTTTGTTGTTGTATTGTCTCGATCTTGTATTCATAGTCAATCACACAAATTATCGTGTTTATCGTGTTGTCGTATTATCTCGATCTCGTATCCATAGATGATCACACGAAGTGTGAACCGATTCGTTGTATTGTCTCAACCCATTCCATAAACAATCACTTTCGGAGAAAGGACTTTGTGACGGACCAGAGAATCTGGACTCCAAGAAACCGGGTTTCGGCCCGCTTAGCAAGCTCCGACTCCCTGATACGCCACTCAAGAAACCGGACTTTCAAATTTTTGGAATCGTTTCGCATTTAACCTGCAAAATGTTCATTGAATTACCCCAAGAACAACAAACTTGAGATCCTACTAAACAAAAATCTTATTGGTCTCAATGTTGGAATTCTATGAGCATATGTCCCATACCATAATACTCATAAAATTCCACGAGGGATCCAATTTCAAAAAAATTAACACGGACCAATTGCCCAAAAATAACAGGCCAATTGCCAAATTAACACGGGTCGGTTGCCCAAAAATAACAGACGACCCGTTGTCAAATTAACACGGGCCAATTGCCTAAAAATAACAGACGGCCAGTTGCCAAATTAACTCGGGCCAATTGCCCAATAATAATATATACTTCCAAGGTTGCAATCATCTCTGAATAGATGGTATGAACTGCAAAGCAATAACCAGGACTTTCAGATGATATGAACAACCTTGTAGAGTTGCGCTAAACCGCATAGCAGCTGCCTACGTACCCTCTCCATTGCTCGAAGGAATCAAGCACGGCCGTAGTTCGTCAAATGTTTATTTAGATAATATGAACTACCCTTGGTAGCAATTACCTCTTACCAGGTGATAAACTACTTTGAGTGGCAATCATCCCTTGCAGTAACTATCTCTTACATTGGATAGTATGATATGCATTGCAACAACTATCCCTATCTTAACAGCATAAACAATGCCACTATTGCCAACACCAATGTGACAAGATATTTACCATGACATTTCATGAGTTACAAACTACTTAATTTGCAATACAATTAGCCACACGACAATGATAAATTATCTGTTAAATGTCAGAATTGTACATTGTACATTATACTGTAAAATCAAATAAATAGATGAACTCACACTCCATACTGTCCATGCAATCTATCTAAACAAATTATTAGATCCAACCTTACCCGTACCCAGTAAATGGGCAGAAACTTCAAGTGACATTCTTTAAACTATAAATGTTCAATCAAGAGGAACTACTGAATTAGAGAGCTAGTGTACATTATCAGTTGCAACAGAAATGTACGAACACACTATGGCACACAAGGACAGAGTATGTCTAATAATCTAAATGGAAGTGAGTACATAATAAAAATCCAATCCTTTAAAATACTGTATAAATTCAATTTTGGAATACTCTTAACTGATAATTTAAAAGTAAGTTTTGGAATCATTGAACAACCAAGGCAATCTAACTTGTTTCGACCAATGGGTAACATGAACTTGGTTAATTCGAGTTACCGATAACCTGCAGTATAGACCAATTAAACAAAATGACCGAACACAAGCTATACTAAGGGATCAGTGAAGTCTTAACTAGAAATCCCATTGAAAGTTGCTACTTTCCGGCAACTGGATCTATGATTATACATATTCCGTCCACATATACAACTCATCATTGTACAGATATTCACAATAAATTGTCCTGATACAACTCATCATTGTACAGATATTCACAATAAATTGTCCTGATACCAAGCTCAAGGATCACCATGCAAGTTATTCACAACCTATGATATTCGACATGCAATTGTGAGTATAAAGTCCTTACCATTTTATTGTTCATCCAACCACTAATCGCCACAGCATGATAACCATAAGACTTAAGTAGACCCAAACCCTTCGTCATTTTTAGCGAAATAGTACCACAAGATTTTATATCGATAGATGCCCATACATTCTACACAACGCCAAGCCTTATTATTTATTTCGGCGAGTTATTGTACTTCCCTTTGAAGCATTAGAAACTAGTACAAAGCAGAAGACTATAACAAATTAGAATGCAACCTCTCAAACACCTTCATGCTTATGCATACATAAAATATAGCTTGGAACCACCAAACATTACTTCTAATCAACTTAAACAAGTCCACTGAGATGGACATGTTTTCAAACCGAGCTTGCAAAATTATGATCAATTCAAATATGTATGCACATATGTAAACTAACTACAACATAACCAACATCCCATATTTATGCAAAATTTCTGTTCTCGGAATTCAGTCGCACTTTGTCCAAGTTTTTCAGTAGCAAACGACACCTGATTGTCCTGAAATTTTTACAGTACCTTTAGGACACAATTTCACACAACATATCCAAAAATAAGCACATTCTAACGGTTTGTTACATAATTATAGACATAACAGCGTGGCTGCTTTCATTGCCGATAACAAAATTCAGTCACAGCTCTCCTAAACTTTGGGGTACCTAAAATGATCAGATGTTCTTCAAATTTTTACTGTAAGTTAAGTACATTGAAAGGAACAACATAGTAAAATTTCATCTTAATCTGATAAACATACAGTGAGATAAGCTATAAACAATTCAGTGTCCAGGGTTTCACCTCTGCAGAATGCAGCCATAAACTATGCAATCTTTTCAGTAGTAAACAGGACCTGATCATCATGAAATTTTTACTGTATAGTTATAACTTAAATAAACACAACATACTAAAATTTCAGCATATTCCAACGGTTGGATTTAAATATATCACTAAAACTAAAAACGGGATTCTAGGGTTCACAAAATTAAATTATAACCGAATCATGCAATTCATTACCAAAAGCTTGTTAACACAAATTAAGAAAGATATCAAACTACCCAAACAATATTTTGATTTAAAGAACATGGTTTGTATTAAAAACCCCAAATCATGAAGAACCCTAATTTCAAAATTCTCAAATCAAGGCATTCATACATAAAATTGATTTTCCTTACGAATTACCTATTGTTCTTTGCTTGCAAACCAACAATAATTCCTTTGACGATTCTCTAACTCACCCCTATTCTCACCAATCTCTAGAAAAGTTTATCCCTGAATTTGGTTTGAGAAAGATAAACCAAAAATTATTCGAGAGAAAGAAGAGAATAGAGGAAAGGAGAAGTTTCATATTCATACAACTCTTGATGCTATAATTTCACAATCATTCCAAGCTCTCCTCTTCTCTAGTTCTTAGGTTTCTCTCTGTAAGAGAAAGGATTAACACTCCCTAGAGAAAAAAATGAAGAAGAAAACAAGGGTTTTCTGTTTTCTAACATTTGGCTGGACAAAAGACCATTTAACCCTTGATGCCTTTACAAAAACTTGACACATGCATAATGACGTGGAGGGATGCATGCACATCTATTTTGGCACCCTAAGAGCAACTGCAGTGGTGCGATCAAAACCAAAAATCAAAGATCAAAAAAAAGACCAAAATTTGGGTTTAGTCCGTGTTGTGACGCAACGGTACATGATTAAAATTTCGTCAGGCGGACTTTAAAAGTCCGCCCCAATTTTTTTTTGTAAAATTTCATCAGGCGGACTTTAAAAGTCCGCCCCATTTTTTGTAAATTTCATCAGGCGGACTTTAAAAGTCCGCCCCATTTTTTGTAAATTTCATCAGGCGGACTTTAAAAGTCCGCCCCATTCTTTATAACTTTCATCAGGCGGACTTTAAAAGTCCGCCTCATTCTTTTTTTTTTATTTAATTAAAATTTCATCGGGCGTAATTTAAATCTCCGCCCGTTAACAAGCGTATTTTAAATTTACGCCCAGCAACAAGCGTACTTTAAATTTACACCCGACTATATTAGAATTTGGGATTTGGTCGCGACCATATTTGGTCTGGAATTTGATCTTTGGTTGGGATTTGATCTTTACTCCGTCCCACTGTGTTACGATCTCATCCCAAATTTTTGGTTATACTCGCCCACTGTGGATGCTCTAACAAATGCTTGAGGCTATAAAACCATGTTTTGCAACTTGGGCACACTCAGCGTGTTAAAAACGCTCAATCTTGGGCTTCTTAAGTTATTTTGAGTGAAATATCTATGATTTGTAACTCTAATGGGTTGAACTAAACCAGTCAAAAATTTTGGGGCTTTACAGACTTATAGGTGGAAAAGTTTTAGATTGAGGCATATTTGGGTACCCTCGTCTTTTCAATTGGTATCAGAACATGCGAACACGGAAAGATCTAACAATCTGTATTTGATGCGATCCAACCTGTACGAAATGAACTCGAGTTATCATGACTCTGTACTATACTTAGTACGAATTTGGATTAATGAAACTAAATTTTAAATAGAATTGATATCAAAAACGGAATAACTCTGCTGTAGCAGCCAAGAACATTCAATTATTCATTATCTACCTGAAAACAGGTTTTCCTACAGCTTAAAAGCAACAACCAGAAGAAAGAGAAGACTAAACTAATCGCCCAATGCTAAGCGAACACGTGGCTAAACCGTGTTGGCTCACTAACAGCCACACAGAAGTGGTCAACCAAAGATTAGTACAACCATCCATAAGGATAAGGGCAGCCTCAAGTGTAGTAGTAACTAGTAAGTATAAATGCATATGACAAATGCCCCCTCCATGAAAGAATCCTTGTCCTCAAGGATTGAACTTAGGAAAATGGTGAGCAATATGAGTTGTATCCTTCCATGTAGCATCCTCTGAAGAAGCATTGGTCCATCTGATGAGCATTTGAAGGACAGGGGCACCATTTCTAAAGATAGTTCTGGTATTCAAAACAGCTGCAGGAATGACTAAGATAGACCCATCAGTATCCAGTACTGGTAAAGATGGAGAAGGACTGTGGATGGTGCCAATATGTTTCTTCAACTGTGAAACATGGAAGACTAGATGAATTCTAGCTTCAGCATGAAGTTGCAGTTTGTAAGCAGCTGCACCAATTTTCTGAAAAATAGTGAAAGGCCCATAATATTTAGCTGCCAACTTAAGGTTCCTTCTCAAAGCCACAGAGGCCTGCATGTAAGGTTGCAACTTGAGATATACCTTGTCACCCACTGCAAACACTCTATCAGTTCTTGTCTTATCAGCAAAGAACTTCATTCTCTCATGTGCTTTATGTAAAGTTTCTTTCAAGATATCCAGAACAACAGCTCTCTGTTTCATATATTCTTCAAGAGTAGCAACAGAAGTTGTGGCAGAGGAGGGAAAATCTAAGTGTGTAGGTATATAGCCATAGAGTGCTTGGAAAGGACTCATTTTTAATCTAGTATGGTAGTTGGTATTGTACCACCATTCAGCTAAGAGAATCCATAGATGTCATTTCTTTTGTTGGTGACTGCACATACATCTTAAATAAGTTTCAAGACAAGAATTTACCCTTTCAGTTTGGCCATCAGTCTGTGGATGGTAAGCTGTGCTCAAGTGGAGTTGAGTTCCCAAAGCCTTGAATAGGTCCTGCCAAAAATGACTTGTAAAAACTTTGTCCCTGTCAGAAACTATGGAAGCAGGTAAGCCATGAAGCTTGAATACATGAGAGATGAATTCCCTAGCCACAGATGCAGCTGTGTAAGGGTGATGTAATCCAATAAAGTGGTTGTACTTAGTAAATCTATCCACCACCACTAGAATGACAGATTTCCTTTCACTCATTGGCAATCCCTTAATAAAGTCCATTGAGATGTGTTGCCAAGCATGGTCTGGTATGGGTAATGGTTGAAGTAAACCAGCAAGAATCCCCTTTGTGCCTCTGGCAAACATCACAAGTGGATACAAAAAGTAGAATCTCCTTCTTCATTGCAGGCCAGAAAAAATAAGATTTGGCCCTGAGGTGAGTGGCCTGCATACCAGAATGTCCCCCTACTGCTGAAGAGTGGAGAGAGTCCAAAGTTTTTGTTCTAATATTGGCAGAGCTGCCAATGTAAATCCTCCCCTTGTATCATAAGATGCCATTGTAGTAAGTGTACTTTGGAATAGAGTTGGGATGGAGAGTAAACTGAGTAATTAGACCCTGGACTGTAGTGTCAGCAGCATAGCTGGCAATAATGTCATGAGTCCAAGCAGGACTTGACAGACAGGTGGAGTGACAGGAGGCACCAGCATGGGGTCTTCTTGAGAGAGCATCTTCTACTTTGTTCTCAGATCCCTTCTTGTAAACAATGGCATAGTCAAAACCCAGTAGCTTCATAAGCCATTTCTGTTGCAGGACAGTGGATATCTTTTGCTCTAAAAAATAAAGAATGCTTTGATGATATGTCGTTATAATGAATTTGGTGCCTTTTAAATAATGCTTCCATCTAGTAACAGCTTGGACAATGGCTAGCAATTCCTTTTCATAAGTAGACATAGCGGCATCTCTTGGCCCCAATGGATTGCTGTAAAAATCAATAGGTTTGTTATCTTGCATTAACACAGCACCAATTCCCATATCACAAGCATCAGTCTCCACCACAAATTATTTGGTAAAATCAGGCAAGGAAAGTACAAGAGTGGATGCCATGGCAGTCTTAAGCTGAACAAGAGCAACAGTGGCAGCAAGAGACCATTGAAAGGAATCTTTCTTAAATAGGTCAGTTAATGGTCTACAAAGCATCCCATAATCCTTAACAAACTTCCTATAATAACCAATGAGACCCAAAAATCCTCTCAAAGCTTTAATAGTAGTGGGTAAACGCAAGTCCACCATTGCTGAGATTTTTGCAGGATCAGCCTTAACTCCATTGGCAGTAACAATATGACCCAAATACTCTAGTTCAGACTGCCCAAAACAACACTTGGAGAAATTGGCCACAAGTTTATGCTCTCTGAGTATCTGCAAGGTAGTTTGTAAATGTAAAATGTGATCCTCCAATGTGGGACTGTAGATTAGAATGTCATCAAAGAAGACCAAGATAAACTTTCCCAGATGAGGTTGAAAAATCTTATTCATAAGAGCCTGAAATGTGGCTGGAGCATTGGTAAGGCCAAATGGCATCACTTTAAACTCAAAATGGCCATGGTAAGTTCTGAAAGCAGTCTTGTGTATATCAGAAGGATACATTCTGATCTGATGATAACCAGACTTTAGATCAATCTTGGTGAAGAATTTTGAGCCATGTAATTCATCCAAGAGTTCATCAATGACTGGAATGGGGAATTTGTCCTTGATGGTAATGCTATTAAGCTTTCTATAATCAACACAAAATCTCCAAGAGTTGTCCTTCTTCTTCACAAGTAAGATGGGAGAAGCAAATGGGTTGTTACTAGGTTGAATAATCCCAGAAAGTAGCATGTCTTGAACCAGTTTCTCAACCACAGACTTTTGAATATAAGGACACTTATAGGATCTCAAGTTAACAGGTATCCAATTGGGCTGTAAAGGGATCTTGTGGTCTAAGTCTCTCTGTGGTGGAAAGTAATTTGGTTCATAGAATACATCAGGAAATTTGTCTAGCACAAAAGAAATTGGTGTAGGTAGTTGGGATGGGGCAGTTGGTGCAGAGATAGAGTACAGTTTACCAACCACTGCATGAGAGTGTTTTTGAAAGAACCTTTTGACTGCAGAACCACTCATCATGTGTATTGATGGTTTGGAGGGTGAACCTTGTAAAGTGATCTTCTTACCCTTATGCTTGAAAGTAATGCAAAGCTTGGAAAGGTTGAATAAGACATCCCCTAAATTTCTCAACAAGTCAGCACCCAACGCAATGTCACAGCCTCCCAATGGTAAAAGTCTTAAATCTGCACAAAATTCGTGTCCCTGCATGGACCACTCCAACTTAGAACAAATACCAGAGCTGACAGTCTTTTCCCCATTGGAAACAGTGACCAAGAGGCCAGCAGTGTGTTCAATGGAGTATTGTAAGCTTTTTGCTAAAGAAGAGTCAATGAAGCTATGTGTACTTCCTGTATCTATCAATATGGAAACGCTCTTCTTCTTGACAAAACCAGGAATCCGTATTGTATCAGCTGATGTGGTGCCTGTAAGTGCATTTAGTGATATTTCCATGTCACTCTCTACTAAGGGTTCTTCATCAGTTTCATGTTCTGTGTCCAATCCAGAATCAAATATTTCGTCAGCCTCTTCCCCAATTAATACACATAAGTATTGTTTCTTACAAACATGTCCTCTCATGTATTTTTCATCACAATTAAAACATAGGCCTTGAGCTTTTCTTTCCTGGACTTGCTCAGGTGTAATCTGTTTGAATGGTAATGGTTGGTTAGGCTTAGAAAGGGGTGGTGGAGCAGCTGAAGTAGGAGGTGTATAAGTGGATTTGTGGGGAATGGGGGTTGGTGGAAATGGTCTGGATGTAGTGAAGGGGTAGAAAAAATTTTAGGTGTGGGTTTAGTTGTTTTATGTTGGAAAATTAAGGTTTGCTCTTGCATTCTTTCCAGTGAAAAGGCATTCATTAGTGTTTTAGGATCAAACATGAGCACTGCATTTCTGAGCTCCTCCTTTAAACCACCAATAAAACTAGCAATAAAATAAGATTCAGGAAAATCCTTATGAACACTGAGTAGTAAGGCCTTGTAATACTCAAATTCTTCAAAATATGCTTCAATAGTGGTCAGTTGAGCCAATTTATTAAAAATACCAACAATATTATCATGAGCAGGGTTTTCAAAACGAGAGCAAACACTAGCAGCTAGGTCTGGCCAAGAAATGTGATGTTGACTCAAACGAAAGTTCTCAAACCATTTACATGCCTTGCCATCAAGGTGTATGGCTGCCATTCCCACCTTATTAAATTCCGGCACAGCTTGCATCTGGAAGTAATATTCACATTTGTGGATCCATCTCTTGGGGTTCTCACCATCGAAACGTGGAAAATCCATTCGCAATGGACAGTGGTGAAATTCGCGGCTACCGGAGTAAGATTGAGATTGATGTCCATCACCCCCAGCAGTAAAACCATCTAGATTACCCACAACTGAGTAAGATTGAGATTGATGTCCATCACCCCCAGCAGTAAAACCATCTAGATTACCCACAACTCCACTATGGTCATCTTGTTCTACATTTCTGGATGAATGAAGTTTTCCTATCTCAGATTTAATGGTTTGGGTCAAAATTGATAGTTGAGCTTCGAAATTAGCTTTCATCCGACTATCGTAATCTTCTTTAGTAAGCATAGAATCAAGTTGAAGCTGAATTTTGTCGATCTGAGACTGTTGGCGATTAGAAGCCTCACTAAGTTCCTTACAAGTCTGAGCAACCATGGTGAAATTTTTTTTTTTGGTGATTGGAAGGAACGGCTCTAGATACCAATTGTACTATACTTAGTACGAATTTGGATTAATGAAACTAAATTTTAAATAGAGTTGATATCAAAAATGGAGTAACTCTGCCGTAGCGGCCAAGAACATTCAATTATTCATTATCTACCCGAAAACAGGTTTTCCTACAGCTTAAAAGCAACAACCAGAAAAAAGAGAAGACTAAACTAATCGCCCAATGCTAAGCGAACACGTGGCTAAACCGTGTTGGCTCACTAACAGCCACACAGAAGTGTTCAACCAAAGATTAGTGCAACCATCCATAAGGATAAGGGCAGCCTCCAGTGTAGTAGTAACTAGTAAGTAGAAATGCATATGACAGAATCGACTTCAATTAACGTACCGCCAAGATTTGACGAAACAAACTATCTATGATGGAAATATGCTATGAGATCTTTTCTTCAATCAAGAGACTTTAATACATGGCTATTAGTCGTCGATGGTTATAGTCGCTCGAAAATAGAAAATTCGGAAACTGAGTTTAAACCCTTAGTGGATTTTTCAAACGAAGAAAAGGCTTTTTCTAAGCAGAATTCAGATGGTTTGAATGCTATTATACATGTTGTAAGTCGTGATCTACAACATCATGTATCTACATGTCAAACTTCAAAAGAAGCTTGGGATAATCTTCAGATCGTATTCGAAGGAAACACATCAGAGAAAGAAGCTGGACTTCAAACTCTTACGTCCAATTGGGAAAACCTTCGAATGGATGACAATGACACTTTTGAATAGTTTCATATTAAACTCACTGAGATCATTAATGCTTCTTTATCACTTGGAAAGACTATTTCTGAAAAGGATATAGTATGCAAAATTCTCAGATCGTTGCCATCTAGATACGATTCTAAGAAGCATGTAATCATAGAAGCAAATGATCTTTCAACACTCTCACGAAGCACACTCATTGGAAAGTTAAAGATCTTTGATCATGAATCACAGTCTATTCAAACTAAAGGAATTGCTTTTAAAGCTGCAAAAATTCTGAAAGCTTCAATGGAGAGAAATAGACAGATGGATGATTCAGATGAACAGATTGCAGAAAATTATGATAATGAAATTGAAAAATCATTATCATTGATTACTAGATAGTTTCGAGATCTCTTAAAGAAAATAAATAAGAGATTCATAAAGGATACTCATCGATCTTCTCATCCACATGATCGAGTTCCTGGCAAAAAGGATCAGGAAGAAGATGATGAATATCAGCCTCAGTGCTTTAAGTGTAGAGGGTTTGGTCATATAGATAAAGACTGTCTCAATCTTAAGAAATACACTGGAGGCAAGGCTCCGGCTGTAACTCTAGATGAGACCTCTGATTCATATGATTCTGAAGAAGAGCAAACAACTAATATTGCATTAGTTGTCAATCTTATTCCTTCATCCTCCATTAGTGATTTAACCATTTTAAGAATGGACATGTCTTCCGATGTTACTAAATCATCTAATGGTAAAAGGAAAAAATAAGACAAGATGCAAAAATTGTCTCAAAAACAGGATTGCTAAAAGTTGCATATGCAACCCCAGTCAATCTCAAGATACTTCGTTAGTTCGAGGTAACAAAAAGAGAGAAAATCTCATACTAATAACACATGGTCAGTATTAGATCAAGGACACTCTGGTTGTTCAAAATTCCATAATGAGAGAAAATCTCATATTAATACCACATGGTCAGTATTAGAATTCTTTCCTCACCACGTGTTCCAAATATTGTGTGAGGAAGAAGAAAGATCAAGGCACTTATGTGTAGATTATGGGAATAAAATCTAGTAATTGAAAAAATTTGAGATATTCGTATTTATAGGAATATTATATTTTCGGAAGTATGAAAATTATAAAAAGATTCTTCTCTTTCTTTGGTCACTCCTAGTTCGAACTATGAGTCTGGATCCAATGTCTTCTCTTGATAAGATGCTAGATCAGAAAGATCACTTTAAGAATAAGTCTGCATCTTCTCTTGATATAGAGAAATCAAAGAGAAAAATCAAAAAGAGAGATTGGCTTAGCAAGAAGGAAAGAAAGAATATGATGAAGAAAGATCAGTGTATTGAAGCATTGACACACTTATGTGTTCAATCAAAGAAAGAATTACATGTTCTAGCAGAATCCTTCACGAAAATTTCTCAATTGCAAGAAATTCTGGTCAAACAACAAGGTTATCTACTTGAAGAGTTTCACAAGCTGAAGACTGAAAGTAATAATCTACCTTCCTCTAGCATTGAGATGAAGGATTAATCCAAGAAAAAATAGACATCAGTTTTTGATTTCTTTCAGTAATCGTATAAGGTTTATTTTGAATAAAACTATCTATTATTTATGAATAAAATTATTATTTTATAATTTTTCTTGTGATAGTTTTCGATTACATAGCTTGTGCTTGAATGCTTTATTTTATTGCTATGTGTTTATGGGATGTTTGATTTCAGTTTTCATAACCTTAATATTCGATCTCATATTGTGTGAACCCTTATGGTTTGGGTGACTTTTTGATTTAGCGGGATTGAGTTCTAGCCCATGATGGTAGGCTTTATCAAAGGATCATAAGGGGTTCCGATTGATATTCATGTGTGAAAAAGTCACAATATGTTGAATCGTTTTTGGTTTATCATAAAAGCATATGTGTTTCGGGTTTTCAACTTTTGCACCGCATTAGTTAAAACCAATTTTCAACTTTTCTCTGGTAAAGGTTGCCTTTTGTTGTTGTTATTTTGTCTTGCAAGATGATGACAACACAGTGATATTCCTCCCCCGAAAGATGCAAAGAAAATGTGAAGAGGATGCGGAGCTTGAGGTAAAGAGTTTGTTAGTTAATCGTTTTCCTGTATAAGAAAAGCCTGATTTGATTGCATATATTTTGCTTTTTCTTAACAAAATTTCGGTACAATTGATTTTTATTCCATTACTTGTATGGATGTGTGTGTGATTCAATTGTTTCCGATTGAGAAAACTATTGTTATCTTGCTTTATTGTTTGGTATCAATTGTTTAGGCTTAACGAAATTTCGGTGCAATTGCGGTGCTTTAATGTCTATGTTTGTTTCAATTGCTTCCGGTTGAGATAATAATTTTTTAGAGCATAGCTCGGTTGAACCCACCAAGCGTTGGTATGTCAAGTTTGGTTGTCATATTTTAGTGAATCAAAACTCATTTAAAGAGTCGCTTGATTATTTACTAGAGTCAACTTCATATAGGTTAGCTAGAAAGTTACTAGGATATGAGACTTACAAGTATTACGTGAAGACTTGAAGAATGTGAAGAAGTAAATAGCTACAACGACAACATCATCCTTCCTCTTGAGGTTAGTAATATTTGACTTGAACTGTTTCATTCCTAACGTATCTTTCAAGTCGTGCATATTGAAAACATAACTGCGAAGCTGTGAATGATTATACTCTAGTTAGACATAGTATTAAGGAATTACAATACGAAGTATAACATCTATCTTTTGAACTTCGTATATAAGACATCGACATAATCGTATGAATGCTATTGTGATTATGTATGGGTATGGGTGAAAATTTCGTCCTAGGAAACAATGTTTTACATTCGTTTAAAGGAAGTACAATTCATAAACTTGTTTTATGAATCGAAAGGGAAATCGCTAGGCTTATTGGTATTGTTATTCATTGCGAATCTTTGGATTACCAATATGTGTGTTTAGTATAACTGTTCATAACTTGTTTATGTATCTTGGTAAAACTACTCACAAGGCCTGACTTTTGTATTGGTATGACTTTTATTAGTGAAACCGATCTTAAGTAATCACTTGAGATGGTATGATCGATTTACTGTAATTGGTATGACCAACTCTAGACATTGGGGAACCTATCCTAGTAAGAGGTGCAACCGATCACATGTAAGAGGGAATCGATCCTTGTAAGAGGTGCAACAAGTTTTTAGTAATTGGGGAACCGATCCTATGACTTGTGCAACCGAATACAAGTTTATACCATAAATATGCGGTAACCGATCCTAGTACCTAGTCAACCAAATTTTGGAAAGCTAGTGTGACTAATACTAGTACCCACATGGAGGTAGAACCGAAACTTGTTTTGGTAGAACCGTGAAACCCATTAATGGTGATTTGATAGGATAATCAATCACATAGTTCTTGGAAGTCAGATGAACCAATTTTAAACTTGTTTGGAAGTGTGGAAAATCGGTTCCAAGATTGTAAATATGAAAAAGGATTTACAAAGTAAAGATGTCGACATACTTTGAACATGTGCAGTAACTCTTATCTTTTATTTTTCAAAGATATTCCTTAATAGCAAAAGGAAAATCCTGAATCGAAATAAATTGAGAATCTTTTAATTAAGGTTTATAGTTTTATATGCTTTTAATTTCCAGCAATTAAAATGCATATCTTTAGAAAATAAAAATTGGTAATGTGCATTTACTAATTGGAGATTTTCTACTGAGATTTCGGTCAATATTTGGACAAAGCATTTCCAGGAATTATGGAAACTGAATTTCGAAATATATTGAATATTTAGAGAATATTTTCGGTTTTGAAAATTCCTTGGTGTCCGAAATTCCTTTGTCTATAAATATTGAAGTTTGCATTTCGAGCAAACTAATCCTCAGAGCCAACAAAACTACCTAGTTGTGTTGTTACTGGTGGAGTCGTCTATTCGGAGAGCAAAGTACCCTAATTAGGCGGAATCTCTTACGACCGCTCGTTTTAAAGATTTCTTTGGGATTGGGAAGCTCTACGAGTACCATTGGTGGGAAACTAGATAATTTCAGTTTATTATTAGTTTTCGATTGATTAGATTGACTAACTATTGTTGAACTGTGATTGCACCTAGTTTGTTTATGCTTGAGAAGCTTCTCTTTCTGATATAAGATTCACTCAAACTAGATCGAAGTTTCGAAGGGGATCTTTAGACTGTTTATAGATCTAAAGACGTCTTGTGATAATCCATTGTTAACAGACTCTGTTATGTGTATGATTGATCACAAGAGATTCAAGTTGATTGTGTGCAGGTGTTTATTGAAGATCTAAGAAGATTTGAAGACGAAGAAGATTTCTGATTTGGGTTCATAATCTTTGGCGTGCATAAAACCTTATCGGCTGAGGATCCAACTATAATCGGTTTATCTTTGTGAGAACCTTGATTAGTTGAGTAGATCGGTATCAATACAATTCTTTGTGATTCAAAATATTGATTGCATAGTCTAGACCATTACTTTGGTAATTGTTAAGAGATTGATCTAAGAACCTGACAAAGGAGTTTATTGGGATAAACGGAAGAGATTTTTGTCAAACTTATATCACTTGTTTGAAAAGAGTTGTTACCGAACATATTTGTCGTTCCTTTACTGTTTGGAATACGAACCAAAGGAATTGTTCCAAGTGCGTGACTTATTGCAAGTTGGAGGCGCAGGGATACATACGGAACTAGGTAAACTATAGGTTTAGTTGCTTGGTCTCAACTATACGAAGTTGGTTTATATTTTGTATATCGGCTTAATCCTGAGAGTATTCAATTCTGGACAAGGTCCCGGGGTTTTTCTGCATTTGCGGTTTCCTCGTTAACATAATCTTGTTGTGTCTTTTACTTTTCTATTTCCGCAATTATAATTATTTTTATTATAATTAGAAGTAAAATACACAAACTTTAATTCTTATTTACTTGATAGCAATCCTATTGTGTTTGGTTAAGTCCGAACACATAAGTTATCTTGTTGTCGTATTGTCTCGATCTCGTATCCATAGACTATCACACGAAGTGTGAACCGATTAGTCGTATTGTCTCGATTCAGTTCATACACAACCACTTTCGGACAAAGGACTTATAGGTGGAAAAGTTATATATTGAGGTATATTTAGGTACCCTCGTCTTTTCAATTAGTATCAGAGCAGGCAAACACGAAAAGATCTAACAATCTGTGTTTGGTGCGATCGACTTATAAGAATTGAATCTATGTCTGATTCAATTAACGTTATGCAAGAGTATGAATACTCAAAAGTTGAAGATGTTACCAATTCGTTGACCCACGATCTAGGATTCACAAAAATCAAGAGTACACCTGAGTCGTTCTCTGATGGAAAAGAAGATGCTGATAAACAGTTGGTAAAACTTCTAAAGCCTATAAAATCTCTGTCTACAAAAGTGCTGATATTAAAGACAGAGTCAAATCTTCTTAAAAATGAGATCAGAGATAAAGACATTCAACTGAATATTCTAGCCAAAGAGAATATGAATCTCATTATCAAATTAGAAGCTCTTAAATCTCTTACTCAAGATAAAGAGACAATCCTATGACTCTGACTAATGATTTTGTTATAATTTTTTCTGATGAAGAAACCAAAGGTCCTTGTTCGACTTTGAGAGATTGTGATAACAAAAATTGTTTGATCACATCCAAAACAGATCATGATGATGGTAGTTTACCTAACTAAACCAAGTCAGAAGAGGATGAGAAATCAGCTTCTACATTTACTGATGATCAGACGAAATCTTGTCCAAAAGAAACTTTGAACCGATTCCATGAACGTGATCTTAAGGAATACAACTTTCAGTAACTTGACAGGAAACTTATACTTCTTCAAAATACGATGGTAAAGATATTGAAAGAAGTGTCTTGTCTTAAAAAATGAAAGATCATTCCTCAATAGAAAGACAAAATATACCACTACCCGATAAGATCAACTCAAAAGAATCAGAAGAAAGAGTTGATAATCGCTTCTGGAAAAAGGTTCCTCCTCACCCATATCGAAACAATTCTTGTTTTAATGAAGAACGTCTCCAGGAGAAAGGGAAAGAGAGAATCTCTGCCAAAGGAAACAATCAGAAATTTCCGATAATTGTTTCAGACAATCATACTGATGTGCATCATAAGGAAATCCTTAGAATGAGAAAATATTATGAAAATCTCATTGATAGAATTAAGAGAGATTTATCTATCCCTGAAAATTCTCACATCAGTACATCTTCTCCACATGATCATATCTCTAGAGTTAGAAAAGATCATTATCCTGGGAGAAAATTTTTTGGGCAGAAATTCCAAAAGAGAAAGATGAACTATGTTTCTGATACTCGTTGTAAGCTAGAGAAAGCTTACTCCGATACAACTTAGTTGTATCAAAATTGTGCACTCTCATCCTCCTTCGTTCTCTTAATTACGGATGAGAAAAGCACAATAAAACGAGAGCACAATTTTTTTGTGTTGGTTTATCAGAAAAAACATTTGTGACATTTTATGGATGACTGTGAATCCATGTCTGTCTAAAAATTGTTCATGTTTAACATGATCTTCCAAAAATAGGTTTTATTTATAATTTTTGAATTTTAATAAACCTTCCAGCATGAGAAGTTCAGACAAAGGAAATAGAATATATTCTTTTAATATTTTCGGAATTTCCTGATATTTTCGGTCCAAAAGTTGTCTCTTCTTAAAGAGAAACTATCTCTTGATTGTATTCTGAAACCCTGATCAATCCCTATTTAAATAACCGAGCATGCCTCAAATAACTCGCAGTGTCACAAAGGCTAATAAGGAGGAAGCTCAAAAGGTTAAGGATTGTCAAGGAATCAATACAGAGAGGAAGAAGAAAAACATATCAAAAATCATGTCTGATTATGATTCTGATAGCTCCGTTGTATCACAAGATGAGTCATGTCTGTTGGATTACAATTTACAAGATCCAACCGAAACCAAGTGGATTCATTATAATAGTATGATTCACTATATCCAAGGTTTTGAAGAACTGAGAACCAATCTCATTATGACAGTTCAGCATCAAATTGGCTTAAAGAAAGATTTGATCAAACAAGAGGTGTTCTTGCTGAACTCAAGGTTCTAATTGAAGAACTTGAAAAACAAGAAGTGGTTGCAGATAAGTCTCTTGAGACATGCTTCAAAATTTTAAGTACTGATGAATCTTCAGTAAACAATAAGAGCACCACTAGAGATTAAGTTATTTGTTGTAATACTTAATCAAGAAAAATAGACATTAGTTTTGGATTTCTTTCAATAATTGTATAAGGTCTATTTTGAATAAAACTATCTTATTTATGAATAAAATTATTGAAGTTGTTGAGTAGATTGATTTAATAACCCGACAAAGGAGTTTATTGGGATAAATGGAAGAGCCTTTTGTCAAACTCATATCATGTTGTTTGAAAAGACTTGTTACCGAACAGATTTGTTGTTCCTTTACTGTTTGGAATATGAACCAAAGGAATTGTTCCAAGTGCGTGACTTATTGCAAGTTGGAGGCGCAGGGATACTGAGGAAACTAGGTGAACTATAGGTTTAGTTTCTTGGTATCAACTATACGAAGTTGGTTTAGATTTTGTATAGTGGCTTAATTCTGAGTGTATTCAATTATGGACAAGGTTCCAGGGTTTTTCTGCATTTTCGGTTTCCTCATTAACAAAATTTTGTTGTGTCTTTTACTTTTCTACTTCCACAATTATAATTGATTTATTATAATTAAAAGTAAAATACACAAACGTTAATTCCTAATTACTTGATAGCAATCCTATAGTGTTTGGTTAAGTCCGAACCTATTATCAAGTAATCATACTTCGTTGTTGTATTGTCTCGATCTTGTATCCATAGTGAATCACACAAGTTATCTTGTTGTGATATTGTCTCGATCTCGTATGCATAGACGATCACACGAAGTGTGAACCGATTCGTTGTATTGTCTCGACTCAGTCCATAGACAATCACTTTCTGAGAAAGGACTTATAAGTGGAAAAGTTTTAGATTGAGTTATATTTGGGTACCCTCGTCTTTTCAGCGGGGGTCTAACAACTACACCCAATATTTCGTTCGACAATCTGTATAGACTAAATCCAATATAATTCCAAGAGAATCAACTAGACAGTCAGACTCAATCAAGGAAATATATCCAAAAGTAATATCTCAATTTCTCAAATGAGATGCCATGAGTGCTACCGGTGATTTCTCTCCTAAATTGACCGATCACATCATCCCCAACCTTCTTTTAAGGCTCCTAGCAGTTGATCAAAGAGGGTGGTCGTGCCACTTTTTAACCTTAAAATCCGCGACTAATTCAAGCAGGATCTATAAACAATGCTTCAATGCATCATTTACAAACGGTATTTTATGAATATCGATATTGTTAGAGCATTGCTCGGTCGAACTCACAAGTGTTGTTGTATCAAGCTTGTTGTCAAATTTAGTTGTCAAAACTAAATCTTGATTTCTAGTCTACAATTAGTTAAGTATCGGTCTAGGATAGTGGAGTTGAGAAACAAACCAGTCCTCATTTGAGTTATACCGTTTGAAGGAAGCTTTTGGAGAACTTCGTCAACAAAAGGTAAGTAAAAACTGAACCACCTATTTCTCAAGTTATATTCACCTTTCTATCTTGAGACGATTGTCGCATAACTAACCAGAAGAGCTTGCATAGACAAGAATTTCGAGTCGACAACTAATTATTTAGTTTACGAATTTCTCGAAATATAATGACTAAGCTTAATAAACATTTGTTCATACTTGATCAAATTTGGTAGAGAACAATTTATTGTTTGGAACCAAACCATGATTCAAGTTTATCATTCGAAAATAGCCTAGAACAGTGATATGTGTCGTTGATATTATGCAGGAATGTTTCGAATCGGTTTATAAAAATATAGAACTACTATATTCGGAATTTGTCTGAAGTCGTATTACATGTATTCGTACATGTAGCAAAGTAGCTATATATCGACTTTCAGATTTGTGTGGTATCCTACTCGTATGTACATCATGGGAAAATCTGTTTGTTTCATGATCTGGATAGGTATGCATATTCATATATAAACCATTGTGGAACTGTGGTAAGGGAACCGGATTAAAATAATCAAACCGGTATGTGAGCCAAAACAGTTATATGTTCTAGAACCAGTTTAGTACCCAAATCGGTACGTAAACTTAACATTCTGTGAACTCCAAAACCGGCAAAGGTCCAAAGTTTGCAAACCGGTACGTGAACTAAAAAGTTCTGTAGACTACGGAACTTTCAATTAGTTCAAAGTTTGCAAATCGGTACGTGAACTGAAAAGTTCTATAAGAGTCCGGAACTCGGTAATTACATAAGTATTCAAACCGGTGTATGAACTGAGAAGTTCTGTTGACTCCGGAACTCGGTCATTGCATATAAGTTTGCAAAACGGTCCACGTATTATGCCTCAGCCGATTCACGAACAATTCAAGTACTTGTACTTTGTACATCTACAAACTATGTCGATTGTGATCCAATTGCGATTAAATTATTTCGTTGAAGTAATTTGCATTTGATCAACTCTCTAATTAACACTAGACTCATTTGTTTACATAATTGTGCCTCAATATTAATGTCTTGTGAACATGAAAATGAGTGTTACGCTTTTAAGTTCAAATAGGCTAGTTTCGGCTAACCATATTAAACATAGTCTTTATACACGGTTCGGTTACGGTTTACCTAACCATAGTGTATATCTTTTATATGTGAATAAGATTCAAATCTTTCATCTAACGGTGAATATTTATTGCTTGGTTCCAAAGCTATCTTAGCTTAAACCTAAAGCAACCTCGGCTTTTAAATCTATATAAGAGGAACTCTTGGCAACTGGGATCTTTGAATCCTGACAATACTTTTTGGTGTGTCCTAGTTGTACCCAGAGTCGTCCTCTCTAGAAACCCTTCTAGGGTTTAGCGACTACAAAGACTTCATTGGGATTAGTGAAGCCATGTCAAGTTATCTTGATATACTTGAGTATCCTGATCTTGATTGTTTGTAGAGCCTTGCTCCATCAATCAAGATATATAGTAATCAACAAAGTCTCTTCGTCTCATACTTTGTTGATTCCGCAAGTTTTATACTTGTGAGGTGAATAATAATCTAGGCTGCACTTCGGGTTGCATAAGTCCAGATTTTGAGGATAGCCAAACTTTTTCTAAGTTTCTATCGATTTCTATCACATGTATCTATCGTTTGATCTGATCATCTGTTTAGATCCTAAATCAGGAAATCGATAAATAGGCTTAATCTGTGGGAGGAAAATTTGGTTTAAACTCTTCAATTGAGTTGAAGCAACTCGTAGTTGGTGTGACAGTGTCTAAGGGAGTCAATTGCGCAGAGTCTTGCTGGGATTCAAGAGGCGTAAGGAGCGCGACTATACCTGAATCATCGGGAGACTGAGTTCGGTCTCAACTACATTCCAGACCGAAGTTAATTGGTAATTGTTAGAGCATTTCTCGGTCGAACTCGCAAACATTGTTATCTCAAGGTTGTTTGTCAAGTTTAGGTGATCAAAACTATAAGTCTTGATTTATAGTCTACTTATAGCTATGTCTCGGATTAGGATAGAATGTGTACTTGAGATTTAGACTTCACGGTGTTCATCGGTTAAAGACGAAGATCTTCTGACAAGATCTTGGAGAAACTTCATCAACAAAAAGTATGTGGAGACTAAAACTTGTCTATCACTCAGAAGTTTATTCTATTTTATCTCCTAATGAGACTAAGTCTTATAGCTATATAGACTTTTATATTATACACATTTGATATTTCGAGCTTAGTTTAACTCGGTTATCTATTTCTCGAAATATGTGTTGGAAGCTTTTTGCTTTAGCTACGTTCATCATATTCTTGACAAGTTTAGTTGGAAATAATTTATTTGTTGGAAACCAAATAATAAGTCTAAATTTGATCATGTGAAAATCGCCTTGAAACATCTTACATGATTTGTGCGAGACAATCATTTGATGTCGACTCGAAAAGTTTCGGATTGATCATTCGATCACTTGAAAATTACTTATAATCTAATAGTTTGTATGAGAAAATTATTGTCGTTTTTTAAGGATGTTTCAATGATTGAAATGGGAGTTTAGAACTGTTAGATATTCGGGTTGGATCCAAATATGGTCGCCCATATGTATGTGGCAAGTCCGGTAGGTTTTTATATTCCTTTAGGGTTTTGGACCCTATATAAGCATCTCTAGCATGTATGTAGATGTAAGTGATGCCCACCGATATCACACAAAATTTTTACCATTAGAAAAGTGGTAACGCTAACCCTAAAGAGAGTTACCATAAGGAGTAAAGGTTTCAAGTTCTTAGCCTGTGAATCAAGTTCGTGCTCATCTTTGTAGATTGAAGTACCTGTTGATCGTTAAGGTGAAACGTTGTTGTTGATGTTGCTGCTGCTCCTTGTTCTTGCGAATTGGAGTTCAAGTTCAAGGTATGAACCGATACCCGCTTCCGCTTTAATCGTATAATCTCAGATATTGGTATCTTGAGCTATTAGTTTGATGCATTTTCGTGCTTGAATCAACATACTTTGTGTGCTTGAAAGTTGCTGATAACATGATAGTATCATGATTAGGGTTCTTTTTTTTTCTTTTTTTTTTGGTTAATGGATGTATAAATATTTCAAATCTTGATAAAGTTGTTTTTGTTTTGAAATATTTAAATGGGTATGTTCATTATTGATTAAAATGATATCCTGGAAAGTATTGTATCGTTTGAACGTGTGGTTTGAGAGATATAGCAAAACCCTAGTTTTATATAATGTTTATGAGTTGTGGCTTGATGATTGTTTTTGGTGTATATATGTCGAACCAGGTTAATTAAAATTAATGTATATAGATAGTTTTCTCTGATACCTTTCATTTGACATATTATTTGCTCGAATCGGAGCTTGTGTGAGTGAGATATCGTCTTCCGAAGTTGGCCATGCGCGTCTGTGCGCTGCTGAAATTTGGAGAAGACGATGAACAGTAACCGAGTCAAATCAGCGAGTCGAACCAAGTTAAATCGGCGAGTCAACCTGATCCGGGATCAGCGGTTCGGTCCGCGGTTCAGACCGGCGGTTCGGCCATGGTTATTTGTTTTTCATTTGTTTCTCTATTTGTGGTTGTCGGATCAACTCCAATTTTGGTACCCTAAGGTTTTTTGACGCTCTGAATTCAATAAAACTATTTTCAGAACCTAATTAGATTCACATGATAGAGTTTCTTTGAAATTGAATTATATGGTTAATCGCTTTATCCATGATAATGTGAACGGTTCTATGTTGTGATTGTCTAATTTCTTTAATATAAAACAAGTATAGTGATGTATTGAATCCATATCTTACTGAATTGTACGTCTAGATAACATGTTGATTGATTAGATAATCATCTTGGTTTGATAACATGTTTGACTGAATTATTATCTTGATTAAATAACATGTTATTGTTTGTTTAATTGATTAAAACAAGAACATAACTCCTGGATTGTTGATTCCGTCAGGGATCTAATTCATTCTCAACATGACTCTAAGATTGAGATTGTGAACCTTCAGTTACAATTAAATCAGTTATTCGATAGTCAATTCAAAATAATCGAAAAGCAAAAAGTCATGATTCTGAATCAGAAAAAGTTGATCTCTGAATATACAACCCTAAGAAAGCACATTCGTATTGTGAATCGAAAGGTCATTGTACTAAGCCAGGAGCACAACATATTAACCATTCAACGGGTAAAAGATGTTGGAGAGCCATTCTTTGATGGAGTTGCAGAAAGGTATGAAGAAATAGACGAAGTCTAAGTTTTCTTCTCTTAAGATCTTGTCATTAGATTTCTCTTGATTTTCTTTTGTTATCTAGGAAACTTCTTTTGAGGATTTTTTTTAGGAAGGATAACTAGGGTTTGGTGTACCAAAGATTGTGTCACACATAGCTATTTCCAACGTTTTTCATCTTGCATGTTTTTAGATTTATTTATTTAAATTCTAGAGTTGTTGGAAGATGAACTTGCAGTATGTAATCATTATTAGTTTAATCATTGCAAAATGTCTTATGAAATATTTGTGCCTTTACGTTCTCGTGAATCGAGCTAATATTTCATATATGCTCATAAGTTAAATCTATTATGTTTTTTAAAAACGGAAAATAGAACAAACTCTTTGAGATTTTTCTCAAAGTATTGATCTTTTTGTGATCACACTTCTGTGTTTTACTGCTTGACACACTCCTTAAGATTCTCTTATGTTGAGTAAAATCAAGTAAAATTTTCTCGTTGTTCGTAATTGGCCTTGAGATCAATTTATGTCGATACTATGGATACAAATCCTTGTGAATTTTTAATCTCCAAAATCCTTCTTTTCACAAAAGTAAGGTCACTCATGTTATTCTCTCGGG
This sequence comes from Papaver somniferum, assembly GCF_003573695.1. Classification (NCBI taxonomy): domain Eukaryota; kingdom Viridiplantae; phylum Streptophyta; class Magnoliopsida; order Ranunculales; family Papaveraceae; genus Papaver; species Papaver somniferum. The sequence continues at coordinate 185,659,242 of NC_039360.1, read as the reverse complement.
AATGACATTTTATGGGGGAGAGTTCTTAAATGAACTTGTGCTTAATTGCAGTGTCTTTGTGGGAGTGTGGCTGTGGAATTATAAAGGGGATGCTTGTATCTTCTAACTCTCCTAGGATGAGCGCTAAGTGTTTATTACTAAGTGATGTCATATAAACAAGTTGATATGAGGAGTTCCATAACTATGTTATTATATAGTATCTCCATCTTCCTTTAAACTTGAGATATCTTTTGTTTGTATTCATTACGATCCCGCGATTTCGTACCTTTGTTAATTTTATTGACAAAAAGGGGGAGAATTATTTAGTAGTTTCATACTACATACATATGATTTATGGATCATTATGTAAGGGGTAGTGAATCATTTAAGCAATAGGTTTACCTATTAAACAAAAGATGTAAGTATTGATTAAGGGGGAGAAACATATCGCCATAATATTACTTCAGAGTTGAGATACAATTGAACTCTGGAGAGAAGATAATAATACTATGTTTCTGCATAACAACGATTGAGAATATTTGTTTTCAAAAAGTTGTTATCGCTATGGAATCGTTTCTTCAACAATAAAGATGCTGAGTTGAACATGTTCAGAATCATTGCAACTTGAAATAACGAAGAGTTCAAGGAGATTTGGAGAAACCAAGGAAATCAAGAAGACATGGTGGATCGAGAAGTTTTTTCAAAACTTTATTTTTTGTTATCCATATGTATTAGATAGTTTTGTCACTAAAATTAACAAAGGGGTAGATAGTTAGAGCATTGCTCACAAGTGTTTCTATAACAAGATTGTTGTCATATTTAGTTGTCAAAACTATATCTTGATTTCTACTCTATAATTAGTTAAGTCTCGGTCTAGGATAGCGGAGTTGAGAAACAAACTAGTCCTCATTTGTGTTCTACCGTTTGAAGGCGAAGATAAACCGAAGCTTTTGGAGAACTTCATCAACAAAAGGTAAGTGAAGACCGAACCACCTATTTCTCAAGTTATATTCACTTTTCAATCTTGAGACGATTGTCGCATAAATAATTAGACTAGCTTGCATAGACAAGAATTTCGAGTCGAGAACTAATTATTTAATTTACGAATATCTCGAAATATAATGACTAAGATTAATGAACATTGGTTCATACTTGATAAAATTTGGTGGAGAACAATTTATTGTTTGGAACCAAACCATGATTCAAGTTTATCGTTCGAAAATAGACTGAAACAGTGATATGTGTCGTTGATGTTATTCAGGAATGTTTTGAATCGATCTAGAGAAATATAGAACTACTATATTCATAATTTGTCTAAGTCGTATTACATGTATTCCTACACGTAGTAGAGTAGCTATATATAGACTTTCAGATTTGTGTGATATGCATACTCGTATGTACATCATGGGAAAATCTGTTTGTTTCGTGATCCGGATAGGTATATATATATTCGTATACAAACCATTGTGGAACTGTGGTAAGGGAACCAAATTAAAATAATCAAACCGGTATGCGAGCCAAAAAAATTCTATGTTTTAGAACAAGTTTAGTACCCAAATCGGTACGTAAACTTAACATTCTGTGAACTCCGGAACCGGCAAAGGTCCAAAGTTTGCAAACCGGTACGTGAACTAAAAAGTTCTGTAGACTCCGTAACTTTCAATTAATTCAAAGTTTGCAAACCGGTACGTGAATTGAAAAGTTCTGTAAGAGTCCGGGACTCGGGTAATTTCATAAGTGTGCAAACCGGTTTATGAACTGAGAATTTCTGTTGACTCCGGAACTCAGTCATTGCATATAAGTTTGCAAACAGATCCACATACTATGCCTCAGCCGATTCACGAATAGTTCAAGTACTTGTTCTTTGTACATATACAAACTAAGTCGATTGTGATTCCATTGCGATTAAATTATTTCCTTGAAGTAATTTATATTTGATCATTTCTCTAATTATCACTAGACTCATTTGATCACATAATTGTGACTCAATATTAATGTCTTGTGAGCATGAAAATGAGTGTTAATCTTTTAAGTTCAAATAGGCTAGTTTCGGCTAACCATATTGAACATAGTCTTTATACACGATTCGGTTATGCTTTACCTAACCATAGTGTATATCTATTATTTGTGAATAAGATTCAAAGATTTCATCTAACGGTGGATATTGATTGCTTGGTTCCAAAGCTATCTTAGCTTAAACCTAAAGCAACCTAGGCTTTGAAGTCTATATAAGGGGAACTCTTGGAAACTGGGATCTTTGAATCATGACACTAATTTTTGGTGTGTCCTAGTTGTATCTAGAGTCATCTATTATTAACATACTCAGTTATGTGTGTGATCGATCATAAGTGCATTCAAGTTTGTGTTATGCATGTACAATAGAAGGCAATTGAAGATTTAAAGACAAAAAAAAATTAATATTGGTTTTTGTATCTCGTGATTTATGCACACATCTTGATTGGTCGGGATCCGACTTAGATTTGATTTATCTTTGATAGATTTGATCATATAGTCGTATAGATCGGCAACTATCATTTGGTGATATTCTTCAATATCCGAATCTGATAGTTGTGAATCTAAATCTAATTTGTTGATTTGGATTGATCTTACCCGACAAAGGAGTTTACTATTTTAAACGGAAGAGCCTTTGTCAAAACTCAACGAATCATTTTCTAAAAGGTTATTGGACTAGTTACCAAATAGCTTTGTTCCTTTACTGTTTGGAAGAAGATCAAAAGGAGTTGGGTGCTTAAGACTTTACATCGGTAAAGCAACTTAAGACAGTGATTTCTCTCTTGGGATTCACGTGCGTGACCGGTACGTCGTAGACGTGATTGCTGTCGTAGGCGTCAAAAATAATTACACTTTCTTACTACTCAAAATATATAATATAGCAAGGGCAAGAAAGGATCGTTCCCACAGAGAGGACTAGGTTGTCAATATATTTTGGTATCTTAAGCAAACAAAAGGGGGGATATTATGATTTTGATATACTAAAATAAAATAAAAGCAAAACAAAGAAATAAAGCACACAATTCAAATATGTGAAAGTATTGGTCAAGGATATCGTTTTCATCCACAAACATGCTTTTCAACAATAACTAGAATTGATATTTAATCTCAACTTTAGAAAACCCTAACTTCTACTTCATTTTCAACTTCAGCATTAACCCATATCTTCCAATGAGGACCCAAATTCTAGATTACCCATCTTTGATTCAACAGTAGCAGCATCATTAGGCCTTCAGTTCAATAGATCCCAACGTCAATTTCTTCTTCTGTCTTGAATTCGACCTCTCTCTTCAACCTGTGTTGTTCTTGGTTCTAGGGCAGAAGATTCCTAATCCAGACAAAACCCTTATCTGTAAATCAAAAGCACTATCAGACCTTCAAGCTTCTTCTCGATCTCCCCTTCCCTCTCTTACAGCCGCCGCCATAGCTTTTCTCTTTCTCAATTTCAGATGAAACAATTGAGCGATTGATTCTCTGAATTTTAGGGTAATGTAATAATGGGAATTACTTAAGGCACCCTCTGCTGGATACGTCCTACCAGGTCCATATATGGATTGCTGGTTTCAGAAAACCGACAGCCTAATTCTCGATTCAGTTGTCAGTTTGAGGAACTGGAAGTTCATTCTTCACCTCCTTCTTGCGCACCTTAGCCCGCTCCAAGTATAGCTCGCCTGTGAATTGATGTGTTTGCTTTTGCGCTCAAAATGGATGTTTTCTCCTTCTTTTGCTCCAAAGGACTTCATTGCACCTAATAACTCAAAACTAAACATAATAGATGCAATTCACAAGGACAATAACAAAGAAAGCATAAATACTAGATATACAATTAGGTGTTTTACAACACATATCAAATTCCCCCGTACTTAGACTTTGCTGGTGACGGTTGGAATGACACTGAAGTGGTGGCACTGATGTTGCATCTGCGGTTGGAGATATGAAACTGGTGGCTATGCTCGTATGCCATCGAATTAAAGAGAGGAAATGTTGGAGGTGCTGGAATTTGGGTTTGGCTGTGAAAATACAGCTGAGAATGGTGTTGCAGGCTAGACGCAGGGATGGTTGCTGCTACAGTTATTAAGCTGGTTAAATGGGTATAGCTGCAGTTCTGGATAATGACATTGCAGGTGAGATGGAGGTTCGAATCTGAGCTCGAGTCAAGGAAGATATATTAAGGCTCTTGCAGATGATTGCCATGGATTAGGTGGAATTGTGTAAGACTGGAAGGCAGCGTTGCTGCTGCAATGGAAGAATGGCTTGAACTATAAAGTAGTGGTGGTACTGAGCTGCAACTGAAGCTGGTGATGTGAGGATATAAGCAGAAGGATATAAGCAAAGAAGAAGGATATAAGCAACAACTGGTGATGGAAGTTGCAGTTGGTGTGAGGCTGAGCTGCAAATGGTGGTCGCAATGCAGTTGTCGCTGGTGACTGAAATTGAAGGTGATGGTTTTGGATGCATTAACTGCATGTGGTTGTTAAGATGAAGGGTAGCAGGTGACAGTGGAGCTGTTTGTTGTGGCTAAGTGATGCTGCTGATGGCAATGCAACTGTAGGAAGTGAACTATTGCAGGTGCAAGTAGTACTGGCAGAGATAGAGCTGAAGACAATGAAAAGTGCTTCTCATTACAGGTAATGGTTTATATGCCTTGGCCTGTGTAGCTGAACTGAAGCAAATGACAAATGAAGAATGAATGGGTTTAAATAGATGAATGCTAGGTTATGCAAGGAAGTAAGCCCGAAACATGCCTGAAATCGGTGGAGAAATAAACAGGACTCTGCCTGTATTTTGTTCAGGCGAGTTAACTCAGTGAGTCGATCCGACTCAGCTGACCTGGTTGGACTTGGACCTGTGGGCTTGGCTCATGGGCTATTTTATCAGGGTGATTTTGGCAGATAGGCGTGACTTAGAAAGGCTACAAATAGAGAATTCTCTCGATACATAGGGGGGATGATCTAATCTTATCTTCTACGTTTGTTCTAGGGTTTACAACATGATAGATTTATTTCTTCTTTGGATGAACTCCATGAACATGAGCTAGTTTTCTTTTGGTTAAGGAATAAGTTTGAATCCAAACATGATTTTTATGCAATGAATTAGTTTCAAAATTTGATCGCTGTCGTATGCGTCAAAAATAATTTCACTTTCTTATTTAACTAAAATAAATGAAGTATGTGATAAGAAAGAGTTCGTTTCCACAGATAGGCAATTGTTGTTATGCAATTTTCAGATTCTTAAGTAACCAAGGGGATTTTTGTTTATCAATGCAAAGTAAATAATTGGAAGCAAAGTAAATAATTGGAATAATCAATAGAAGAAGATATTGGTCATGGGATAATATCATTCACAAACATGTATTTTCATCAATGAATAAAATTGATATTTTAATCTCTCATTTACTAAAATTCCTAGGATACCTTGATCGCAAGTATATCCCGTTAATTCCCTGATTTCATCACAACCACATTAAAAGATGTATATGTGAATTCTTCCTATAAAGCAACCTAAAGTGTAAAAGCACAATTAAGTTTAACTCCCTAAAAGCACTAAGTTCTATGGAATAAGACTAATCAAGGCAATCAAACGTGTAAAAGCACTAATTCGATTTAACCAAGGTTATGATTCATATGTGACTAGTAGGATATATCACTACAAGCACTACTCACATTTATGCTACTTGTAATCAGGAATTTATCACTTTTTCGTATGATAAAACCTAATCTAGCAATAGATATAAAGACCAATCTAATTGATTTCAGACTCAATCAAACTAGCACTCAAATCATGCAACAATATTAACAATGAATCATAAACAATAAAGCTGAGACAAAACTAATTCATTGAATCAAATATCATTTGTGAAATCTACTTTATCCCATAACCAATAATTATATTTTGGTTCTCATAGCTTTTGAGTTCATCATAATCATAATCAAAAATGAAAATGAAGAAGATGAAAAATAAACGAAAGCAAACACTAGTAGAATCACCGGTCTCCTCCAAAACTCCAAGTAGAAAAATACCTCCTTTCCAAAGTTGTAGAAAACTTTCCTTTTGTAGCTTTTCTCCAACTTCTAAAATTAGGTCCAATCTCCAAAAGTCCATTACCAAAAAGTCCACCAAGCCCATAAAACAATGTGTATAAATGACCCAATAAAATTCTTGCCAAAAAGTATTCGCCGGAAAACTGGGGTCACCGGCCTGAATTTGACCGGGAAAGTCATCTCAGGTGACTGTAAAAGCCACCGGTCAAAACTGTTCAAACGGGTCAGCTCAGAAGTCAGACCGAGTCAAGGTGAATCAACTGAGTTAAGGACGAGTCGACTAGTTGAGTCAGGGTATAACTCATGGATAACTCAACTGACTTGGTTCTAGGCCAAAGCCATCTTCCACAGGCTAGAGCTTGTGTTGCACCATCAGCCTCATACTCTCAGCAACTTCACCATCATCAGCTAACTTCTCTTGCTAGCTTCAGCAAACAACACCTCCAGCTGCATCATGCCTAGTTGTAATTGTTATTCATTAGCCAGTCCACTGTCGTGATATCTCAGCACCAACAACAGCTTGCTTCACTATCAACTACCAAATCTTTCCTCATTTCTCAACTCAAAACCTTCAGCACAACCTTGCACAGTCATCAACTCATTCTTGTACTTATTTCATACAGCTCACTCAATTCCTTGGCTTTGTTCTCAACTGCACAATCTATGTTCTAAGCATTTCCAGCATTAACATCATACTTCCCAATCCTACATACAACACAGCAGCTGCAACAAGGCCATCACTGCCAAGCTCTTTTATCTTGTCTGCATTAGCTATTCCCTGTAATTCCTTAACTTCCTTGTTGATACCACCAGCTCAAGCTCAACCATTCTAGCTCCTCTTTCGCATTCCTGCATACTCTTGAGTCGCAGCCAAACAACCACACTATTACAGCAAATCCAACTCCAATCCATTGCAGTTACCACCATCAAATGCGAATTCTATCAGCTCTATTAGAAAGAACAATTTCTTCCATTCCTTGTGACTGCGAACACTGACCCAAGCCATTCTTCCATTACCATCTCATACAACCACCACTACAACAGTTGCACACTATCCAGCTTCCACAGCTTCAAGCTCAACTCATCTGTCACTGCCAACCACCAAGAAAAAATACCCATCTCTGCATCATGAACACTCGAGCAACTCAGCACAAACCATAGCACCAGCAACAGCTCCATAACTCATTTTCACCAACTGCACGTTCATCTGAATTGTGAATCTGCCTAGCAGCACACATCCATTCTCAGTACCAACATATTACAGCTGCTCCTGCAATCATCAGACCGACATCAACATCAACCCATCAAGCTTCAATTGCAGCTCCAAGTCACCAGATCTTGTAACTACAACCCAATTAAACCACCAAATCCTTCGGTTCATCTTCACCGTCTCTGAAACTCTTCACAACCATGTTTCCATTATCATCTGCAATACATCATACCACTCACTGCATTCACTAGATTCAACTCCATCACAACTTCAATTTCTTGTCATTTGTCTCTGCATTTCAGCTCATTACTTCACCCTGCAAGCACCAATTAACCCAGCTACAACTTCAATTAGTTGCTTCAGTTCAACACCAACAAACCCATTTCATTTTCATGGCAGCAATGAGCTTCTCCATTACTTCCATAACTCACTGTCATATTCTCTGCACCACCAGCACTGCCTGCAACACCCATGAATATCAACAACAACATCTTATCCAACATCTTCTGAGCGCCTGCAACAAACCTAACATCATCACATTTCTTTTCCTCCATTTGAGATCCAACATTCATTCCAACTCTTTGTATTCAGTAATCCAACACAGCACATCAATCTCTCAACTCCAACATCATCATCCCAGGGGTTAGTCCACGAATAAGTTTGGGGGAGTTTAATGTATTTTGAATCTTGGGGATTCTGAGGGAGTGTAAGAGAGTGTGGGGAGTTTGAGAGAGTTTGGTGTTTTGAGTGTGGGGAGTTTGAAAGACTCTCCAGAAATCTCTACTTTTTTGAGAGATTTGGAGTGAGGAAAAAATACACTATAAACTCCCTAGAACTCCCCCAAAAACACCAACTCCCTAGCATTCTAATTTTAACAACTAACAGGGAGTTTGAGAGTTTCTTTCAAACTCCCCCACGACTAACAGGGTTTTCTAGGGAGTTTGGGAGACTCTTCTAAACTCTCCCACGACTAACAGAGATTTCGAGAGACTTCTTTGAACTCCCTCATGACTAACAGGAAAAAACCAAACTACACCCAACTCCCCCAACTCCCTTGAGGACTAACACCCTGATCAACATCTCAAGACTTGAACTGAAGTTTCAGATTCACCAAACCCTAGAGTCTCTTCACTTTCTGTAGCTTCTTCAAATCCCAAATCACAGAAGCTCAAACTTAGATTCAATTCAAATCTTCTTCTTCACTGCCATACCAACATTCCCTGTAGTCATAACATACATCTACTGACAACAACCACAAACTCTTTATAGATCAGAAGCATCTCTGTCTCACTTGTTTCCCGTTTATCTTCATCATCGATTTCTTCTCTCATTCTCTGAGACTCTCTTCCTCTGAATATCACTGCCGCCATGGCTCTATTGAGTTGGAAAATGATAATGATTGAGAAATGAATTCCCTTCTGAATTCTAGGGTGTGGTAGTGATAAGAAGTACCACAGGCACCCAGAACTCTGATAAGGGTTATCTGTGTACTGTTTAGCCTGTCAATCTCAGAAAACCAACAGTTCATCCTTCAGTCCTTCTTGCGCAACATTAGCCTGGGAATTAATCTTTTTTCCATTTTCGCTCCAAATGGACGTTTTCTCTTCCTTTTGCTCCCAGGGACTCCATTGCACCTAATAAACTCAAACTCACACATAAGATACACAATTCACAAGAAAAATAGCAAAGAAAGCATAAACTATAGATATAAATGAAGGTGTTTATGACACCTATCAAATTCCCCCACACTTAGACTTTGCTAGTCCTCGAACAAATAACACAAAATTTATTCTAAAGGATACATACAACTCTATCTCATGAGGGTTTACTAGAGAGATACCCACAAAACCTACTTTTCCAACTTACTAGTTCTCTGTAATGATAACATCCAACGCGCTAAGAATAAATAGAGATTCTGCACACTAGTCATAAGAAGTTAGACACATATATGAACACAATCTCATCCTTAAAAGTTGAGAGAGAAATAACCATCCCTTATCGAAAGAAATTCGTGTTCAAAGTGATCGAAAGTCTCGACTCTGCCTCACAAGAAAGGGTTTTATGAAGTTTCTCTCAATAATAAATAGTTTTTTATGGGTGACACATGTGTCCGGGTAGGAGTGAAGAGAGAATCCTGCGACACCTTGAATGGTAGGAAGGCAAAAACCCTCCGAATTGTATTGAAAACTCACATCTTTTATTCATTTTGAAAACCTTTTTTTATGACGATCTCTAAGAAAGGAAATCAACTACTTAACGAAGGTGAGAATATGCTTACTTACCTCATTATCCGTTCGGCGTGCAGTTAGCACCACTCTCACAGCATCCATAGAAACGTCTTCGGTCTTCAATCCTTGTTTTCATCTTCGTTTTCGGTCTTCAACTCTTGATGATAACTCTTGAACTTCGTAGAATCTTGACAATGTAACTCTTTTCCTCTAAATCCTTGTTGCTTGAAACTTCATTGTGGATATTTCTTCTTTCCATTGGCTTTATTTAAACAATAAAACTAAAAACAAACCAAAATATATTTCTTGTCTTTTTTTTTTCCATTTTTTTTAGAACAAGAGAAAATTATATACAAATAAGATAAAATAAAAAAACTGCAAGTACAAAGGCCATGGTGTAAGTACTTTACCGCTTGATTCTTCACAACTTGTATGTCTCGATATGATAAACTCCTTGAACTCATCTTGATAATCTTCACTCTTGTACAATAGTCTTCAACTTGTAAAAATTCTGCTCCTTGTCTTGTTGCTTTACTTGAATCTGAAATCTGCTCATTTCTGTATCGTTGCTTGTAAACCTTGAACGTCTTCAACTTTCATTCGAATTTGTGATGCTCCTCTTATTGATGATGATAGTGTTTATATGGACCTATTGGTGTAGAGAGAGATAAAGTTTATGGTGCTAACTGCGAACAAGATTACAAGTGGTATGTAAGTTAGCAATTCGATGTCATCATCATGATTGATAAAATAACACTCAAGAGATCAAAATAGTGATTCTATTGGTGGGAGGTTGGGTAGCTCACCATTCTACCCGGAGTTTACGTACGGTGACACACACTCTAAAAGAACATATTTAGACAGGTACAAAGAAGTGAAGGTCGGTGCCTCTCATGATGTAACATGGGTAGTCTCTACTACAAGGGACCACTAATCTAATACCGAATTCAGTCTGCACCTCATTTTCCACTGAGATGGTTAAATCCAACTTTAACTCTCATACAAGTAAGAAACCCGATCATGCTCTCTGTCATCTCTAAGTTCAGTCACTCTTATGAGAATCTCGATGTAATCTTAGCGACATGTATACTATGTGACTCTAAACTAACTACAAGTTGGAGCTTTTTATTCACCATTTTACACATAAGTTGAAAATTTCATGAAATTTTTTACAATGCAAATGCTTAACCACTCCCTCACACTTAAACTTTACATTGTCCTCAATGTAAATTGAATCGTCCAAAGAAAGTCAAGGTGGGAAATCTTATAATGATATGCAACAAGAAATCAGAAAAAGTAAAACAAGACAAGAAAATAAACAAAAACAAGACAAGAAATATTAAAAGATAAGAGATACAAAACTAGTGGATTGCCTGCTGTGCAACACTTGGTTTAAAGTTGTCAGCCCGACTTGCAAGACGAATTCCCCATACACCAATAATCTGAATAGTTGGGGATCCTTCCATGTAACCTGTTTTGCAAATATTAGCTTCACACAAATATTAGTACGATAAAACAGAACTGAAGCTATTAAGCGATAGAAGTTTCCCCCAAACTTATTCTTGTTTACACTTGGAAGTGTATACAGAACATAAAAATCAGGAACTTCTATGGTTTCTTCTTTGCAAACATCTGTAGTATGAGAATCAAATGTTTCTAACGGAGGATATCGAGAAACAAAGTCATTTAACAATATTCTCGAAGCACATACATTCAAGCCAATAAGAGGTAAAGGAGGAGGATTAATAGGCAAAGGGTTAGACAAACCTTGCAACTCTTGTGTTATGGTATCCTCTTCATCCTTAAAGAATTCACGTGAATTACTTACCTCTTGCATATCGTGGTCCTCTATCAAACCTTGCAACCATTCTTCGTCCGTTTCTGCCTTAACCAAAGTCTCAACATCAACATCTTCATTACAATCCTTTGCAAGCTCAATTGGGTCTTCCACAATATTTGTCATAACGGTCTCATTCTCAACATACTCCTCTTCATTAGACTCAAATCTTGTTGTAAGGAAATTCTGTAAAACACTGGTTTCATCATACTTGTGTACCTTTTGAATAGGTGCTTGATCATTATAAAGATTAAGTGTTGAGTCAACTACACTAATGTCACCAAATATCTCCAAAGATTGGTCTTTTTCAACACAATCATCTTCATTTTCAGACTCATCGTAGTAAGAATCTTTATCGGTTTCACATCCTTTATCACGACGTCGTTTAAGTTCCATATGAATGGTCCTCCTAATTTCTGCGACAAGCTCTTCCGAGGTTCCCTCATCTTCCAACTTATATAGTTTCTGTGCAAGTTTCCTGACGTTCACACGCTTACCACCATTGACTACATAGGTTCTCTTTCCCATGACTCTTCCCGTTGAATGGGTGAATGATCATAACTACGATCAGGAGTCGGTTAAGAGAAAGTGTTGCAGAGATCGGTTTGTGCGATGTTCAGTCCATTTATAGCATTCATACATCTTGCATAAAGCAAATTGGAAGTAGAATTGTCCCACCTAGGTGCTTGACTTACATACCCACTGCAAGGTTGTTGTTGGTATGTATGAAAATCACCATAAGCTCTTGGATATTGATCATAGCCAATAAATTGGTTCCGATCGTATTCCGTAGATGGTGGGAAATCGTCATAGTATTGAGGAGGTTGAAAACCGTATCCACTGCTCCAGTATGCTCCTTCCATGTGACTATAAGTACCTGAAACAAGAGTTCTCAAAACTACGTCAAAACTAGAAAATAATAAAAACTAAAAACAAAACTAAAAATAAGAAACCAAAAACAAGTGACAACCGCTGCCTCCCCGGCAACGACGCCAAAATTTAATCGCTGTCATATGCGTCAAAAATAATTTCACTTTCTTATTTAACTAAAATAAATGAAGCATGTGATATAAAGAGTTCGTTTCCACAGAGAGGCAATTGTTGTTATGCAATTTTCAGATTCTTAAGTAACCAAGGGGGGATTTTTGTGTATCAATGCAATAAAAATAACTGGAAGCAAAGTAAATAATTGGAATAATCAATAGAAGAAGATATTGGTCATGGGATAGTATCATTCACAAACATGTATTTTCATCAATGACTAGAATTGATATTTTAATCTCTCATTTACTAAAAGTCCTGGGATACCTTGATCGCAAGTATATCCCGTTAATTCCCTGATTTCATCACAACCACATTAAAAGATGTATATTGAATTCTTCCTATAAAGCAACCTAAAGTGTAAAAGCACAATTAAGTTTAACTCCCTAAAAGCACTAAGTTCTATGGAATAAGACTAATCAAGGCAATCAAACGTGTAAAAGCACTAATTCGATTTAACCAAGGTTATGATTCATATGTGACTAGTAGGATATATCACTACAAGCACTATTCACATTTATGCTACTTGTAATAAGGAATTTATCACTTTTTCGTATAATAAAACCTAATCTAGCAATAGATATGAAGACCAATCTAATTGATTCCGGACTCAATCAAACTAGCACTCAAATCATGCAACAATATTAACAATGAATCATAAACAATAAAACTGAGACAAAACTAATTCATTGAATCAAATATCATTTGTGAAATCTACTTTATCCCATAACCAATAATTGTATTTAGCTACTCAAAGCTTTTGAGTTCATCATAATCATAATCAAAAATGAAAATGAAGAAGATGAAAAATAAACGAAAGCAAACCCTAATAGAATCGCCGCTCTCCTCCAAAACTCCAAGTAGAAAAATACCTCATTTCCAAAGTTGTAGAAAACTTTCCTTTTGTAGCTTTTCTCCAACTTCTAAAATTAGGTCCAATCTCCAAAAGTCCATTACCAAAAAGTCCACCAAGCCCATAAAACAATGTGTATAAATGACCCAATAAAATTCTTGCCAAAAAGTATTCGCCGGAAAACTGGGGTCACCGGCCTGAATTTGACCGGGAAAGTCATCTCAGGTGACTGTAAAAGCCACCGGTCAAAACTGTTCAAATGGGTCAGCTCAGAAGTCAGACCGAGTCAAGATGAATCAACTGAGTTAAGGCCGAGTCGACTAGTTGAGTCAGGGTCTAACTCATGGCTAACTCAGCTGACTTGGTTCTAGGCCAAATCCATCTTGCACAGGCTAGAGCTTGTGCTGCACCATCAACCTCATACTCTCAGCAACTTCACCAGCATCAGCTAACTTAATCCCCTGCAAACAACCATCATATCCTTTCTGCAATTGCACTAGTACCTTCTTGTTCTTCTCTTGCTAGCTTCAGCAAACAACACTTCCATCTGCATCATGCCTAGTTGTAACTGCTATTCATTAGCCAGTCCACTGCTGCGGTATCTCAGCACCAACAACAACTTGCTTCACTAGCAACTGCCAAACCTTTCCTCCTTTCTCAGCTCAAAACCTTCAGCACAACCTTGCACAATCATCAACTCATTCTTGTACTTACTGCATACAACTCACTCAATTCCTTGGATTTGTTCTCAACTGCACAATCTATGTTCTAAGCATTTCCAGCATTAACAGCATACTTCCCAATCCTACATACAACACAACAGCTGCAACAAGGCCATCACTGCCAAGCTCTTTTATCTTGTCTGCATTAGATATTCCCTGTAATTCCTTAACTTCCTTGTTCATATCACCAGCTCAAGCTCAACCATTCAAGCTCTTCTTTCGCATTCCTGCATACTCTTGAGTCGCAGCCAAACGACCACACTATTACAGCAAATCCAAATCCAACTCCAATCCATTGCAGTTACCGCCATCAACTGCGAATTCTATCAGCTCCATTAAAAACAACATTTTCTTCCATTCATTGTGACTGCGAACACTGACCCAAGCCATTCTTCCATTTCCATCTCACGCAACCACAACCACCACTGCAACTGTTGCACACTATCCAGCTTCCACAGCTTCAATCTCAACTTATCTGTCACTTCCAACCACCAAGAACAAATACCCATCTCTGCATCATGAACACTCGAGCAACTCAGCACAAACCATGAGCACCAGCAACATCTCCATAACTGATTTTCACCAACTGCACGTTCATCTGAATTGTGAATCTGCCAGCAGCACACAGCCATTCTCAATACCAACATATTACAGCTGCTCCTACAATCATCAGATCAACATCAACAGCAACCCATCAAGCTTCAATTGCAGCTCCAAGTCACCAGATCTTGTAACTACAACCCAATTAAACCACCAAATACTTCGGTTCATCTTCATCGTCTCTGAAATTCTTCACAACCCTGTTTCCATTATCATCTGCAATACATCAGACCACTCACTGCATTCACTAGATTCAACTCCATTACAGCTTCAATTTCTTGTCCTTTGTCTCTGCATTTCAGCTCATTACTTCACCCTGCAAGCACCAATTAACCCAGCTACAACTTCAATTAGCTGCTTCAGTTCAACACCAACAAACCCATTTCATTTTCATGGCAGCAATGAGCTTCTCCATTACTTCCATAACTCACTGTCATATTCTCTACACCACCAGCACTGCCCGCAACACCCATGAATATCAACAACAGTATCTTATCCAACATCTTCTGAGCGCCTGCAGTGAACCTAACAGCATCACATTTCTTTTCCTCCATCTGAGATCCAACATTCATTCCAACTCTTTGTATTCAGTAATCCAACACATCACAATAATCTCTCAACTCCAACATCATCATCAACATCTCAAGACTTGAACTGAAGTTTCAGATTCACCAAACCCTAGAGTCTCTTCACTTTCTGTAGCTTCTTCAAATCCCAAATCACACAAGCTCAAACTTATATTCAATTAAAATCTTCTTCTTCACTGCCATACCAACATTCCCTGTAGTCCTAACATACATCTAATGAGAACAACCACCATCTTCTTTCTTTTAAAGAACCAACAACAACCCAATCATCTCAACCCGTTACAGATTCAACACAGCTTTTCAATTTCTCTACCATCTACAATTCTTTCTCGATCTGTAGCAGTAGCTTCTCATCCTAATTCCACCAACAGAACGACCACAAACTCTAGTTTATAGATCAGAAGCATCTCTGTCTCACTTGTTTCCCGTTTATCTTCATCATCGATTTCTTCTCTCATTCTCTGAGACTCTCTTCCTCTGAATATCACTGCCGCCATGGCTCTCTCGAGTTGGAAAATGATAATGATTGAGAAATGAATTCCCTTCTGAATTCTAGGGTGTGGTAATGATAAGAAGTACCACAGGCACCCAGAACTCTGATAAGGGCTATCTGTGTACTGTTTAGCCTGTCAATCTCAGAAAACCGACAGTTCATCCTTCAGTCCTTCTTGCGCAACATTAGCCTGTTCCAATTATCGACTGGGAATTAATCTTTTTGCCATTTTCGCTCCAAATGACGTTTTCTCTTCCTTTTGCTCATAGGGACTCCATTGCACCTAATAAACTCAAACTCACACATAAGATACATAATTCACTGGAAAAATAGCAAAGAAAGCATAAACTATAGATATAAATGAAGGTGTTTATGACACCTATAAAGACGCAGGGATACTAAGGGAACCAAGTAACAAGGAGTATATTACTTGGTCTCAACTATACGAATTCGAAGTTGGATTTGTACTTTGTATAGCGACTTAATTATGAGAATATTCAAAACTGGATTAGGTCCCGGGGTTTTTCTGCATTTGCGGTTTCCTCGTTAACAAAATCTTGTTGTGTCATTTACTTTATATCCGAATTATAATTGTTTTTTTTTTTATAATAAAGTTAATAACACTAGTACGTTAAATCCTAATAAGTTGATAATGACCCCATAGTAAATCGGTTTTGGACCGCAACTATTATCAAGTAAATACCTTGTTGTTGTGTTGTCTCGACTTTGTCCATAGACGATCACACTTAGTATCAGACTTATAGGTTGAAAATAAAAACGTGGTGTATTTGGGTACCCTCGTCATTTCAATTGGTATCATAGCAGGCAAACACGAAAAGATCTGACAATCTGTTTTTGCTGCGATCCAACCTATAAGATTTGAATCCAATGGATACCAAGATTTGATGGCACTAACTATCTCTGGTGAAAATCTGCTATGAAATCGTTTCTTCAATCTCGCGATTTTAATACTTGGATATTAATCGAAGAAGGGTATGAACGACCGAAAATGGAATATCTGGACACTAAGTTTAAACGCTTAGTGTTATATTCTAATGAAGAAAAAGCTCTTGTAAAGCAGAATTCTGATGGTTTGAATGTCATAATAGATGGAGTGAGTCAAGATCTTTAGCATAATATCTTCTCTTGTGAAACTTCCAAAGGAGCTTGGGATACTCTTGAGACCGTTTTCGTTGGTAACAATTCATAAAAAGAAGCTAGACTTCAATTTCTCTCTTTTCTGAATGGGAACACCTTAGAACGGATGATAACGATACCTTTAAAGAGTTTAATGTTAAACTCTCTAAGATTGTCGATACTTCTTTATCGCTTGGAAAGACTATATCTGTAAAAGAAACAATATGTAAGATTCTCAGGT
Organism: Papaver somniferum; assembly: GCF_003573695.1. Taxonomy (NCBI): domain Eukaryota; kingdom Viridiplantae; phylum Streptophyta; class Magnoliopsida; order Ranunculales; family Papaveraceae; genus Papaver; species Papaver somniferum. The sequence continues at coordinate 185,642,261 of NC_039360.1, read as the reverse complement.
TGTTACCATCCAGATACGAATCTAAGAAACATGCCATAATGGAAGCCAATAATATTTCTATACTTTTTCGAAGCTCTCTTATAGGAATGTTAAAGATCTTTGATAAAGAAGTCTTGTTGAAGAACAAAATCGTTTGATTTAATGCCATAAATAATACTAAACAATCTTCTAAAGAGGTAAGTATAAATTGCGCCGAGGAATGTTGTAAAGAAGAAATTGTTGAAGATGAGTTTGATTCAACAACTGTACTTCTAACACAATGTGTTAAGGATCTTCTATTGAGAGATAAACAAATCCTTGACAAATCATCATCCAAACGATCTCTTTTTCATAATTGAAAAAGGGATGATGAAGAAATCCAATGTTTCAACTGTCGTGGTTTTGGACATGTGGCCAAAAACTATTCCAGCAAAAGAGCTCACAAAAGTGACAAAGCATTATCATACTACCCTGGATAATATTCCCGAGAACAAAACCTATGAAAGAATATCAAACTGTGTTGCACTTTTTTCCAACACTAAAAACGATCATATTAGTGAGTCTAATAAACTCCTAAGAGACTGTTTAGAAAATCTTGGGATCATGACTAAAGATAATCTAAAGTTAAAAAGGAAACTTGATGACTTAAATAATGTTTTTCTGATAAAACTTAATAGGGAAAAATAGAACAAAAAAAACTTCTTGACACAATCGTTCTAAAAGTCTTAAAAGGTGATCTACAACGTCTCTTAGGAAGTTCGAGCAAAGTTTCGGCTATGCTTTTTGGACAAAAGTCTTTTGGGAATTTGTGTGGTATCAAATATACTGGAAAGTCCGGTTCGAATAACAATAAGTTTATTCCTGCTAAACCAGCTTTGTCAGAAATCTGTAAGGTCGAGGAATATACTTCAAAGTCTTTAGACCTTATAATTTGTTCCTTTTGTGGAAGAAATTGCCACATTGACAACTTCTGTTGGGATTCCAAACGAAATAATAAATTAATAAAGAAACTCGTCAAGGGAATGGAAAAGACGGATCTTGATCTTAATGAATTTACCAGATCTAAAAAGGAAGTTGCAAATTCCTGTAAATTCAAGGAAAATGAGCAAAACAAGCTAAGAACATAATCTATTGTGTTCATTGATCATCCTCAGGTTGTTTCAGTTACATGTGGTGAGATTAATTCTCACCCCAACACACACTAATTGTGTTGGAAAAATGCATCCTCACGTTTTTCCCAATGTTCAATTTGGTGAGGAAGCATGATCTTGGGCAGTTTCTTCAAAAATTTGTTCAAAAATGGTACCTATTTTTTATGATCGGTATCTTTCACATTCTGGGATAAAATCTATATGATTTGAATATATATTCCTTGATTTTCTACTTTTATATTGCTATATTATAAATTGTGTCCGAAAGAAAGTTATTTGATAGGAAATGGAGAAATCAGTGAAAGAAACATCATCTCTTGATGATTTAGCATTATTTTCGTGTGAAACAATCATGAACGAAACACAAGGTGATCAACAACTTAATGTTTGGCGAGATTCTCTAAGAAAACCGATCTTCTTTGTCAAAAAAATGTATCAAGCATCATGACCTAATGCGTACAGATTCAAAGGAAGCTCTTATTGATCTTCAATCTCAACTGGTAGAGATTAACAAACATTCAACTGAAAAAGAAGGTGTTTGGATAAATTTGACTCTTGAGTTCGATAGCGAAGACATACGAAGCTTATAATAGACTAATCAATTGTTGATTTATTTTAATACTTGTGTAAAGTTTATTCAAAACTGTCAATAATATGAATGATTAAGCTTTTATTTAAATCCTTTGTTTTAGAGCATAGCTCGGTTGAACTCACCAAGCAATGGTATGTCAAGTTTGTTTGTCATATTTTAGTATCAAAACTCATCTGGAGTCGCTTGATTAAATACTAGAGTCAACTTCGTTTAGGTTAGACTAGAAAGTCTAGGAATGTTGAAACATACAAGTATTACTCCGAAGACCTGAAGAATAAAAAGAAGTAACAACTGCAATGAAGACATCATCCTTCCACTTGAGGTTAGTAATACTTACTTGACTAGTATCCATTCCTAACGTAACTTCCAAGTCATATTATATTGAAATCATAACATGCAAATCTATATATATATATATATATAATACTCTAGTGATTAGACTTGGTCATATCATTATGATCAAAGTATCAAAAAATTTATCTTTTGAACTTCGTAAATACGATATCAACATAATCTATGTATTTAGTTACTTGATTATTTGTAAGATATAGGTTTGATTTCATCCTAGAAAACTATGTATTATTACATTAGTTTAAGGAAGTTGATATATGAACTTGTTTCATAATCGAAAGGAAAATCATGATTGGTCCAGTTTTTTATTGAACATTGTAGATGGGGAAAAACGATTTGCTGGTTTTTAAGGGATTGAGGAGACGACCGTACGGAGGAGACTCCTCGAACCGAGCGAAATTTTAAACCTCACACAGATGCACCGCTGCAAAGGGGGTGCTTTAGATTCGAGAGATCAATTTGTAGTACTCCGTCCTAAATCAAGACAATGACCGTTCCAAAGTAAATTCGGTCACAAGAGAGGATGGTTGATCTGTAGGAGGGAATCTGAGAAATGTGTGGAATCAATGGTACAAAGATTGTGGGTGTGTGAATTCTGAATACGATAAGCTCTGAATGATTGAAATTGCTCAATTGAGAGTAGTTGCTCAATTGATGAGTTGATGATCTCGTGTTGTCAGTTTGACGTGAGATTGATGATACTTATGATGATGATTCAATCATGATTCAGAGACTTATTTATATTGCTGGAATTGTAGACACCATGATTCCATGAAGTGTGACAGTTGATGGAATCAAGGAGTGGGGAAGTGGAGATCGTGTTTGAAACCAGTTACTCAACGTGTGGAGACTTGGTCGATTTTCCACCCACTTCCTCGTGAATTCCTTCAACTGATTGCACGAATTACTCACATTCCATCGTGTGTTTGAACACACGTGCCGTAGACCGCCAGACCAAAACCCTAAGTGATATCCCCCCAAGTGACGCGATTGATGTCTCGTGGTTTGTTAGTCAATTGATGACTTCGTGGTTTGATGGGACGATGAGTCCATGTGGTCTTTGAGTTGAACATGATGTTCTGAAACTCATGAATTGAGCATGTCATGAGACAGAGGTATAGTTCTTATGATGAAGTGAGCAAGTATTGCTCATTCGATGGATCGTTGAATATCGATTGTTGAACCAATATTCCTTGGTTTGAGCAAATATTCCTCATCTGAGCAAATGTTGTTCATGCGATGAATTATTGAATATTTGATCGTCTGAGCATGTGTTTCTCATCTGATGGATTATTGGCAGCGTACCAAAAATATTAATTAAAGTATTGGTTGTTGAACCGAGCATAATTAATAATATTAATGACCATGAGGTCGTCGTAAAATTATTAAGGTTCGAATCTGGAATGATGATCCTTGGATTCAGAAACCCTAATTTGATCAATTGATGATCAATTCACGGTTCATCAAAATTTTAACCATGGGACGAAGGAGGGAGTGACTACATGGGACCGTGGATCAACCATGTAGTGTCCACATGCTCGCGTGAGCAAATACGAAGAACTCTTGAAGATTTGACGATTTGTTGGTGGAAGAATGATTAAATGCTGGTTTAATCATTTATTCGAAAATGCTCGTCTGAGCCTTAGGTGAGAAAACCTAATTAATTATGACGAGGCGAAGGACCGACCATGGAGTCATGAAACCGGCCCTAGGTTTTCCCTTGACCGCCTGACGATCACTTCATGAAAATCCAAAGTGTTTGGGAGAGTTTTGGACCTAATACGAGCAATTGTGCAAATTAGGTCAAAACTGTGAAAATTAATGTGACCGGCTTCCGTGAGCCAAAGATCCAATCTTGGTCGATCAAGATAGCGTGATCGTGTCCCCAAGGCGTCCGCGTCTCAGTCCTGAGAATTTTGATATTTTCTGGCGTGCAATTGAGCATCCATTCGAGAAAATATGCCAAAATTAGGGTTTCGACGAAACTGAGGAAAACACCAAGAGATGATGAAAAATAATTATAAAATAAGGAATGAGGAGGCGTGGGACCGCCATGGTCAAGGCATTGTCTTCCGGTCGTGACCACGGTCCCGTGGTGCCTTTTCCTTAATTTTATAATATTTTGATGATTTTATGAAAAATTCATGAATTTTGAGAAATTTGATGAATTTTGGGAGTTTCCATGAATTGAAGGAGTTTTCATGAGTTCAAGGAAGCAAAAAATATTAAAATAATAAAAACAAGGGCGTGTGAGACCGTGGAAGGCATGGCCGGCTGGCTAGGGCCCGATCCCACGAGTTTCCCTATTTTTTTAATATTTTTAAGTATTTTGATGATTTGAGGGAATTTTTCCTAATTTGAGAGAAATACCATGAAATCAAGGAATTTGATGAATTCAAGGAAAACTAATAATAATAAAATAATAAAACAAAGGGGCGTGTGGGACCGGCTAGGTGATTAAAATTTTGATGATGTTGTAATAATGAGGTTCAAAATCTCGGACTTGTGAAGATTAAATTTAAAGGTTTAATAAAATTATATACAAAATTATTAACAATGGGTGCGAGAGGTAACCAAGACACTAGATTCCACTATTATGCAAAATTGAATGATAAATATTTCAAAACTCTATTCAATTCTTAAGTCCTCTTTTATCTTTAATTCACTATCAATCATACAGATTCTCAAACATTATTTGTAAACCTTAAGCATAGATTATCAAGAGATTAAACCAAGCATAACCTATCAAACTGAATAACAAATAATTAAGACAATCATTCAAACAATTTAAAACTCTACAAAAGCAGCGATTAGGTGAATTATATAATTAAATGAAATAGTTACCCATTTATGTTGCGTGAATAGATTCCTTCATTGCCTTGGTTACGAGGGAATTAGCTCATCATAGTCTAAATGCTCTCAAAATAATTTATTATGGCTCAAAAATGGTTTACAAATGATGAGAAGAAGAGAAAATGGTGTAAACAGCTAATGTGCGACCCACAGGAAGCGTCACACAAGAACGATACATATGAAATGCTGTTGTCTTTGGGAAACTACGACCCACACTCCACTGTCGCTGTCACTGTTGAAGAACGACAGTCTCTTACAGTCTATTTTTCTTCGTGTTCATCTTCATGCAGCAGCAGAAACAGAGTTTTGTTAAACTCTGATTTCGTCTTCTCTAACTCTCCCTAGCTCCCAAAACTCTCGACCCCTTTCCCAAACTGTTTTGCCTTGTATTTATAGTGAATTGGAGCCAAAAATCCGACCATTGATTACATATATTCTCCATTTAATCCAAATATTCTCGGCTGCCAATAATAAAGAAAATTTCCATTTTTAATCCCATGCACGCGTTAACTTTGATCCTGCACGCTCCCAAATGTCTTCTCCACGCCTCAACACTCTTCCAACGCTAGTAGGACTCTCCCATGCACACAAGAACTCCATTTTTGCTCGTGTTACAGTGCACGTGCTCTGTTTTGGTCTCAAGGATCATCACGCGTTTTCCAGCCACTTCTGATCGAACCCACTGCCCATAATGTGTTCCTCATGCCATATCACATCTTCCTACCAAGTTTGAGCGATTGAATCTCCCTAAAACACCTTCATTTTGTTGATTGAAACTCTAACAGTTGAGAACTTCATTTCCCGCCAAAACAAAAAGTTTTTGAATTTAAAGAGATGAAGTGCCCCTAATCGTCTGTGGAGTGTAAATAGCAAATGCCCAACTGAGGTGCCCCTTAGTAATTGGGTTTCCCTTTAACCAAAATGAGAGTCTGAATAACAAATGTCCTCCGGGGATGCCCCGCATAATTTTTCGAGCAGATCTTTCCAAAAATGTTTATTTCCTAAAAATACATAAAAACACAATATTAGTACAAAAATAGAGTTCCAACAATACGGACATTGAGGACAAATTAGACACAAAAATGTGTATATCACTAGGGAATGGCCGGCCGGCCAAGACCCGGTCCCACAAGTTTTCATAATTTATTTTATTTTATCATTATTTGATGATTTGTGCAAAAATACCATGAAATCAAGGAGTTTTTTCATGAAATTAGAGAAATAATAATAATAATAATAATAATAATAATAAAATAATAAGGAACCGTGGGGTGTGGGGCCGGTTGGGACCAAGGCATGGACGGTTGGCCAATGGTCACGCCCCACACTCCTTTCCTTAATTTTATATTATTTTTTATGGATTTATGGAAGTACCATGAAACCGAGGAGTTTCCTCGAGACGAAGGAGATTTGATAAAATGAGAGAATTTTCATCAAATCATGAAAAATAATAAAAATGCATTAAAAATATAAAACTGGCATGGGATTGACCACGACACGGTCTGTTGGTCGTGTGTCCGTGCTCCCAGCACCCTGTCAATATTTTTAATTATTTATTATTTTTCTCTCTATTTTGCATAGGTTCATCGTTTCATTGTATTTTTGAAATACTCGTTCGTGCGGTGACTGTTAGTGTATCATCGTCGAATACACTTTCACCATTTTAATCAGGGCTTACTTAGAGGTAGCTCATACGCCCGGTTGTTGATTATTTATTACTAATTGTGGAATTCAGTGGAAAATAATTCACAAAACTGAGTAATAAGATGTTTATTATTAATTCATAGGATCAGCTGAGGATTCGACTACGAATTCAGGATAATAAAGTGAGCATTATCATTCCGTGGGATCGTAGATTCACAATAGAATCGGAGTAATTAAGATCTATCTATTACCATTTATGAGACCAGTTGTGGATTCGATCATGAAATCGGAGTAATGAGATAATATAGTTATTGTTATTCTATGAGATCAAGTCGTGGACTCGATCATAGAATCAGAACAATTGTTATTTCCATTCCATGGGACCAGTCGTGGATTCGACCATGGAATATGAGCGACTGTAATTAGGAATAATTAACTTTGTGGCTCTATACTAGCAGAGCAAGCTGTCTAGGAGAATTAATTATCCTGATACGAGGTTGTCGGTAAGTCATATCCTTTATATAGTCAGGGTAAACTCATTGTTTGTTCCTGAAGACGTTATCGTTCTACACTAGCATAGCAAGCTGTCTAGGAGCCGTCCATCACGTGATGTTATATAGAAATAATCAATGAAAGTATTCAGTATTCATGAGATATGTCGTTTTCCAGTCGTGAGACTACATATCCACATGTACTCAGAGAGAAGGTACTCTCCGTTGAGAATTCGATGAGAGACCCGTGTCTCGATACTCACGTCTGATTGCTGAATCAGAGCTTCGTATAATTATGAGTTTACGAATTTATCCTTTGTGCAGGTAATATTCAATATTTATTGTGGAATTTCCTACCAAAAGAGGTAAGTAACAAAACCCAAAGTTTATTATTTTTTAGGTTTTATTTCCTTTTTTGTGTATATCTATTTTTTTTTTAAAAACACGTTGCACACACCATATTGCATCGTCAGAATTACCGAATTTAGGAAACATGTGGAAAAGTACGTTGAACCCGTGCCTTGGGCCTTATGGGAGTTACCAGCCGAAATTCCACAAGCCTCAACCTCGTACCTTTAGGTATATTTTGCTGAGGTAAACCAAGCTTACCTAATTCAGTAAACCCTACATTTGCATGTGCACGATTTTCTTGCTTCACTAGTATTCTTGCGTGTGTATGCGAAGTTGGAAACGGTTAGGAGATAGACTTGATAAAAACGACCTTTTTAATATGAGTCCGACACGTTACACGGATCTAGGTAATACTTCTATTTTTGCCGAAATGGTTAATGAAAAGGACGAAGATGTCCCACCAACCAAAACTCTTAGGGACCGTTTGAGCCCGTCTAGAGTGACACATGAACCTGGGGTTGTTTTACCGGCCACTACCGTTAAGTTTGATATTAAACCTGGGACATTTATCATGCTTCAAAAATTTAAGAGAATAGAGAATGAAAACCTGTATACCCACATAAGAGACTTTGAAATGATCTGTGACACAATGAATTATCCGAACGTCACAAAAGATGTGCTTAGGTTGCGTTTGTTTTCTTTTTCCCTATAAGAGAGATCCAATGAGTGGTACCATTTGATTCCCTCTAAAACAATCACCACCTTGGATGGCTTTGTAGAGGCCTTTGTTAAGAAGGGTTTACCCACACCACAATACTGCTGCTATTCGACAGTCAATCGAAACCTTTAAGAAGAAAATAGGTGAGAGCTTACATGATTACATAGAAAGGTTTAATGAATTGTTATACCAATTCCAAAACCATGGCTTTGAGAAAGCCCACATGTCCCAAATCTTATATGAGGGCCTTGATAGTGAAACCCGAATGCAGGTAGAAACAATGAGTGGTGGAGAATTTAACCATCTAGAACCAGATGAATGTTTCGACGAGTTCATCGATTTAGCTGAAAAGACTCGTCAGTGGGATTCAATGAGGGATCCCGAAATAACTAGGAACCCTATCCATAGGGTCAATAGAGTTGATAATGGGTCTGATATTTTTAGGCGTCTAGAGGCCTTAGAAATGAACCAAAGGTCTACCCAGACTATGAGCTGTAACAGTGAGCCCATAACTTATCCATGTACCATTTGTGGTGACCAAATTCATACTGGACCTCAGTGCCCCCTGTTTTACTCGACTGAAACTACCCGTGACCAGGTTAGTGTCCTACATGATGGTATGAACTCTAAATTTGAGGGTAGACCCAAGTTTGATCCCTATTCTAATACGTATAACCCTGGTTGGAGACATAACCCTAATTTTTCGTGGTCTAAAGGTGCCCAACAGGGTGTCCCATCTAGCAACCCACCACCATGTTTTCATAGGAACCAAACGCAATTCCAAGAACCAAGCCCAGTTGATCATAAGCTGACATCTTTAGAAGAATCCATGAAACTTTTAGCTCAAAGTGTTGTCCAAAGCAACCAAAAGTTCGATGACTTTGTCCTAATGAGTCAGCTTAACCAGCAAAATAATTCCCAAGCTATTAGTAACTTAGAGACTCAAATAAGTCGACTTTCAAACCAGTTAAATGATAGGGAGAACGGGACATTTTCTAGCCAAACGACTCCAAATCCTAAAGGAGTTAACCAGGTTCATGGGTCAGGTAGTTCTAACCACAACGAACATGTCAAAGCAGTTATCAATCTTAGGAGTGGTAAAACTCTAGAGAACTCGGTAGAACCACCTAAGGACAAAAGTCCAGCTGAAAAAGAGAATGACGTTGAACAAACTTCGTCTAAAGACCTTAATGGGCCCGAGAGTGCTAAGAGTCCAAGTAAGGAAGATATCCCTGAGAGAGTGTACATACCACCCGCACCATTTTCTCAGAGAATCGCTAAGAAAAATCCTAGTACATATGCTGAAATCCTAGACATCTTTAAGCAAGTTAAGGTCAACCTTCCCTTGTTAGATGCAATAAAATATGTACCAGCTATGACCAAGTTCCTAAAAGAGATGTGCATTGTCAAGAGAGACGCAGGTGTCTATAAAAAGGCATTTTTAACCCAACAAGTTAGTTCCATAATCTCACAAAAGTACCCTGTCAAATTTAAAGATCCTGGTTGTCCTACTGTCACATGTGTCATAGGTAGCCAAAAGATAGAAAATGCTCTTTTAGATCTTGGGGCTAGTGTGAATCTTTTACCGTTCTCGGTATATGAACAACTTGGACTAGGTGAGATGAAACCAACTAGGATAACACTACAGTTAGCCGATAGGTCAGTCAAAATCCCACGTGGAATTATTGAAGACTTTTTGGTTCAGGTAGAAAACTTTATCTATCCAGTTGACTTTGTGATTTTGGACACTCAACATGTTTGTAGTCAAGATATCAATATCCCAATCATCCTAGGTTGTCCATTTCTATCCACTGCGAATGCAATCATACATTGTCAAACTGGCCTAGTAAAATTTTCCTATGGGAATCAGAAAATCTCGGTGAATGTTTTTAAGGCGTTACAAGCCCCACCGGACCCTGAATACTATGAGTCTATATGCATGATTGATTCTTTAGTTGAGAATACCTTTACGACTAATAGTGTTAGCGATCCTTTAGAGGCCTGCTTGGCCCACTTTGGAGCCTACTATGATGAGGATAGTCATTTTAAAGAAGTTAATGCGTTGTTAGACTCTGCGCCAGTAATGAATTATGGGAAATGGCAGCATAAACCAGAACCTCTTCCCCCGACCATAGATAAACCCCTCCCATCATCAGTTAAGGCACCCACCCTTGAACTAAAGCCGCTACCAGATACACTGAAATATGTATTTCTTGGTAATGAGAATACTTTTCCTGCCATAATTGCCTCTGACTTAGAGCCCGATCAGGAAAGTAGACTAGTTAGTGTTCTCCAATAGCACAAGATCGCAATAGGGTGGACTATAGCATATTTGAAAGGAATTAGTCATGCTGATTGTATGCATCACATCTACTTAGAAGAAGGTGCCAAAACCTCAAGAGAAACGCAGAGACGTTTATCCTAATATGAAAGGAAGTTGTTCGCACTGAGGTGCTCCAATTGTTAGATGCGGGTATCATATACCCATCTCTGATTGTAAATGGGTCAGTCCTTTCCAGGTTGTACCAAAAAAGTATGGGATTACTATAGTTGTGAATGAGAACAATGAATTGATCCCTACCCGTGTTACTACCGGGTGGAGAGTTTGTACAGACTACCGTAAGCTTAACTCAGCAACTAGGAAAGACCACTTTCCTCTACCATTCATCGACTAGATGTTAGAAAGATTAGCTGGCCACAACCATTATTGTTTCTTAGATGGATACTCTGGTTATAACCAAATCCCTATAGTACCGGAGGACCAAGAGAAAACAACATTCACATGTCCATTTGGAACTTTTGCTTACAGGCGTATGCCTTTTGGGTTGTGTAATGCACCCGAAATATTCCAATGTTGCATGCTAAGTATCTTTTCGGACATGGTTGAGCGATTTCTCGAGGTCTTTATGGACGATTTTTCGGTTTTTGGATCCTCTTTCGATGAATGCTTGCACCACCTTACACTAGTTCTAGAACGTTGTAAAGAAAAGAACTTAGTCCTTAATTGGGAAAAGTGTCATTTTATGGTTAAATCTGGAATAGTGTTAGGACATGTGGTGTCCTCTAAGGGAATAGAAGTGAAAAAGTGGGGTCTAACAACACCACCCAATATTTCGATTAGCAATCTGTATGGACTAACTCCGAAATACTTTGCTAGAGATCAACTAGACAGTCAGACTCAATCTAGATAAAAAGTATCTTAAGGAGTTATTATCTCAATCTCTCGATTTGATCTTTACTCAAGCAAATAGAAATATGCGAGTCTTTATCAAAGAGAGATAACTTGGACGGTACCAAAGACCAATGTCCAAGGATCAATCAACTACAATCAACAACCAAAGCTTGGATTAGAGAAGTTGATGATCTTAAGGCACAATATGTATTATTTCAATTATATAAAATATAATGCGGAAAAGAAATAACACAGACACCAGAAGTTTTGTTAACGAGGAAACCGCAAATGCAGAAAAACCCCGGGACCTAGTCCAGATTGAATACACACTGTGTTAAGCCGCTACAGACACTAGCCTACTACAAACTAACTTCTGACTGGACTATAGTTGAACCCCAATCAGTCTCCCACCGATCCAAGGTACAGTTGTACTTCTACGCCTCTGATCCCAGCAGGATACTGCGCACTTGATTCCCTTAGCTGATCTCACCCACAACCAAGAGTTGCTGCAACCCAAAATCACAGACTTGATAATAAACAGATCTGTCTCACACAGAAAAGTTTATCAAAGGATAAATTTGTCTCCCACGAATAAACCCAAGGTTTTGTTCCGTCTTTTGTTATATAATCAAGGTGAACAGGAACCAATTGATAATCCGGTCTTATATTCCCGAAGAACAGCCTAGATTAATCAATCACCTCTCTACAATCCTTCCTGACTTCACAAGCGGATTGTCGAGGAATCACAAACAGTGAGACGAAGATGTTTGTGACTTCTTTATCTTGCCTATCGGAGAACTCTCACGATCTCAAGCCAATCAATTGATTGTACTCGTACGATAGAAGATGCAAGATCAGATCACACAACTACGATAAAATAGTATCGGTCTGACTTCACAATCCCAATGAAGTCTTTAAGTCGTTAACCTGATTTTAGAGAAGAAAATAAAAGTTTAATGGAGATTGACTCTATCGGGACACTAGTAGCACACAGACGTGTGGGGATTAGTTTTGCACAATGCTAGATGTCTCCTTTATATAGCCTTCAAATCAGGGTTTTACCTTAGTTACAAAGCAATCCTTATTCACTGTTAGATGAAAACCTGATTTAGATTCAAGATAATATTTCTCAACCGTTAGATCGAAAACTTAGCCTGTCACACACACTTGGGTAGATGTTTACTGGGTTTGTGAAAACCATGCCCAAACGTGTACGTGTATGTTGGTTCAACATAGTAACCCAAAAGGTTAACCATATGAGCATTTCATATTAACCTTGTTCTTCTTCACCATAACTAGTTCAATTGACTCAAATGAACTAGTTAAAGAGTTGTTCAATTGCTATGAGTTCTTATGTAACTACACAAGACACAATTGAAACAAAGATGATTCGATTCGATTGAATTGGCTCATGAACATTATAGCCACGGTTTGCATAAAGCATTCCTTAGTAATTTAATGTTTCATGTTCAGAGCACATATTTATATCATAACCTCTTAAGTTCACAAACAAGTTCGCGGACTTAAGTTAATCGGTTGAGTTTTCCAAACTCAACAGAAATTCTCGGAAAGAGAACTTCCGCCAGTTCGCGGACTTAGCACACAAACGAGTTTTGGAAAATCCAGCAGAAATTCTCGGTCGAGAACTTCCGACAGTTCGCGGACTGAGCCTGCGTACTGGGTTCGCGGACTTGGCAAGCCAATTCCACAATCCTCCCGATTTCTCTTGATCAACAAAGTTCGAAAACTTCGGTTCAAGGAATACATGGTTATGTAATCTAAACTCTCATTTCAATCATTGAGACATTCTCAGAGGACTCTATGTAGCCGTTATTCACAGACCGATTAACTTCAGAGCAATTCTCAAAGTGATTGAAACTTTTCATGACTTTCGTCACTAGGTGAAGATAAACTTGATCAAAGCGAAACGCTTTACCAACACACGATTTCGAGATAAAAGATAAGCAATGAATGCTCAGATTGAAATATCAAATGTGTATGATCTAGTCTATATAGCATACGACTTTTGTCTCATAAGAAGTAGGAGATAGAAGAGATAGACTTTTGAGTGATAGATAAGTTCAAGTCTCCATATACCTTTTTGTTGATGAAGTTCCACGGTTCCTTGTATAGATCTTCGTCGTTGTATGATGAATCTCTATGAAGTCCTTGAGATCAACTACGCTTTTCTATCCTAGTCCGAGACTTAGATATGTAGGCTAGAAATCAAGACTTATAGTTTTAATCACTAACATTGACAAACATGCTTGAGATAGCAACGCATGCGAGGTTGACCGAGCTATGCTCTAACAAGAAGTTGATAAAGCCAAGGTTGAACTAATTTCAAAATTAAGACCACCTAATAATGTAACAGATGTTAGATCTTTCCTTGGTCATGCTGGATTTTATCGTCGTTTCATCAAAGACTTTAGCAAGATTGCCTTACCTCTGTCGAACCTACTTGCTAAAGATACTTCCTTTGTATTTGGTGAAGCCTGTGTTGCAGCTTTTGAGAAGCTAAAATCATTGTTGACTTCTGCACCTATCATCCAACCACCCGATTGGAACCTCCCATTTGAACTCATGTGTGATGCGTCTGATTATGCGGTTGGTGTCGTCCTTGGCCAACGACGTGATAAAACACCTAGTGTGATTTATTATGCTAGTAGGACCCTAAACGATTCTCAGTTAAACTACACCACTACTGAGAAAGAAATGTTAGCCATCGTTTTTGCTTTGGATAAATTTAGATCATATCTCCTAGGGTCTAAGGTCATAGTTTACTCTGATCATGCCGCACTCAAATATCTCCTTTCCAAGAAGGTCTCAAAACCTCGGCTGGCCAGATGGGTATTGTTGTTCAAAGAATTTACTCCAGATATTCGTGATAAGAAAGGGTCTGAAAATGTAGTAGCTGACCATTTATCCCGTATCCTTGATGAGACTAGAGATGATGAGAGACTGATCCATGACACGTTCCCGGACGAACAATTATTTTCCATCTCTGTGTTACGCTGGTTTGCTGACATTGTTAATTATTTGGTAACTGGTCAAATGCCCGACCATTACTCTAAACAGGATATAGCTAAATTCTTGTCTGAGGTTAAATACTTTTTCTGGGATGGTCTGTACTTATTCAAATATTGCCCTGATCAGATCATCCATCGTTGTATTCCTGACAACGAAATTTCCAGTGTCCTGACTTTTTGTCATTCTGGAGCTTGTAGGGGCACTTTAGTTCTAAGAAAACAGCTGCGAAGGTTTTGCAATCCGGTCTTTATGGCTAACACTGTTTAAGGACTCCCACTTATTTTGTCAAAGTTGTGATAGATGTCAAAAGTTAGGAAAGATGACCCGACGTAATATGATGCCACTTAGTCCTATACTAATAATAGAAACATTTGATGTGTGGGTTATAGATTTTATAGTTCCTTTTGTCAATTCCTATGGCAACTTTTACATCTTATTAGCTGTTGAGTATGTGTCTAAGTGGGTAGAAGTAATCTCTACCAAGACAAATGATCTCCACGTTGTGATCAAGTTTGTTAGAGACAATATTTTCTCTCGATTTGGTATGCCTAGAGCAATCATTAGTGATGGAGGTACCCATTTTTGTAACCGGTCTTTTGAGGCGCTCATGAAGAAATACTCCATTACCCATAAGGTTTATACACCTTATAACCCACAAACTTGTAGCCAAGTTGAAGTGTCTAATAGCCAGATTAAACAGATTTTAGAAAACCGTAAACCCGAAAGGATTGGTCTC
Source organism: Papaver somniferum (assembly GCF_003573695.1). NCBI lineage: Eukaryota > Viridiplantae > Streptophyta > Magnoliopsida > Ranunculales > Papaveraceae > Papaver > Papaver somniferum. Next base: position 185,627,193 of record NC_039360.1, on the reverse strand, counting down.
TGCGCTTAGTAGAAGCATTGTGGGCTTACCGAACCACTTTTAAGACTCCACTTGGGATGTCTCCATATAGACTTGTCTTCGGTAAAGCCTGCCACTTTCCTGTAGAATTAGAACACCGAGCTTATTGGGCCATTAAACGGCTAAACTTTGACATATCTACTGCTGGTGATCACCGTAGACTGCAACTCAATGAGTTAGAAGAAATTCGTAATGATTCTTACCAGAGTGCGAAAATTTACAAGGAGAAAAAAAAAATTCATGATAAATCGATTATTCGAAAGACATTTGAACCAGGTCAAAAAGTTCTCCTTTATTATTCTCGTCTACATCTTTTCCCTGGTAAATTGAGGTCTCGGTGGTCCGGACCATACTTTGTCAAAATTGTTTTTCCTCATGGTGCAGTTGAAGTTGAAAATCCTAAAAACGGAGAAACTTTCAAGGTTAACGGTTGAAACCATTCTTGAAGTTACCCAGTCATGCAATAGAAGATCGAAGCTGAGAGATCATGTCTACCAGGATTAATTTTAACGGGTAACAAAGTCTGGCTGAAAACAATAAACTTAGCGCTTATTGGGAGGCAACCCATACATGGTGATATTAAGGTCCCTCTGGAGGACCCTGCTGCTGTTGTACATTAGTTTTATTTTTGTTTTTATTTTATTTCTTTCTTGCTCCTATGGAAGGATTGCTACGCCTCATCCAGGTACTATCTTTCTGACTTACCTCTTTATTCCTCTTGTTACTTATATTTTTGGTACTCCACTTTAGTTTAAAACATTGAGGACAATGTTAGGTTTAAGTTTGGGGGTGAGGGAAAAACTTTTAGTTAATTTTTAATAAAATAAAAAAATAAATAAAGTATAAAAAATTAATAAAAAAATTAAACTCCAGAGCCTAGAAATTTGTGCCAATTCAGGATGACACTAACAAGTCTAAGTGAATAGAAACATCTTGGTTGTAGGAGTTAAGGAACCCAATAACAGAGTCTATTCATAGAAAGACAGAGTTCAGGTGTTAGAATGGAATCATCACACTACGTTCTGTTTTTATTTTATTTTATTTGAAAAATTATGTTTCTTTAAGTGATTTGGTGGGGCCCACATATCGAATTGTTACCACTGCCGGATGGAATAGAGTGATTGAGTTACTAAATAAATAGACCAGACCAATCATACCAAACGGAATAAATAAAATCTCCACAAAAAAAAAAAAAACTTGGATAGCAATATGTGTGTGTTTTCCCTGTCTCTGTCGCCTAAGCAAGCGTGGAACGCAGGATCCATGGGAACTATCATGTAATCTGCTGAAAAGAAGCATGCGCTTGGATCCAAAAGATCAAATCATGCAGTTAAAAAAAAAGGTTTATTATTGTGCAATAAAATCGACCGCTGGTTCCCTTGTATACGCCAGTTGAGTTGATCTAGAATTAAGATTATCGACCGCTGGTTCCCTTGTATATTCCAAGCAGTGTTGATATTAGTCCAGACCAGTATCTCAATCTATTAAGATTCATAGGTTCATCTTGGCGGAGGCCTTCAGACAGATATAGGAAACACCGTTCACCTTAGACAACATTGTTTGAACTATCTATCTCTATAATCCATCTTCTTAATCTATCCATGTGTGTGATTCCGATTACTGATGTCCATAGTGCGATTATCTGAATAGAACTTTGTCACTTATATATATATATATAAATGAATATGATTCACATCAGGGTACTTTCTCTTGTGATCAATGAGAGTATGCCAACCAAGGAGATTCTTTAGTGTCATTCCTAAGTTCTCCACATATATCTAGGGTCTGGAGTAAAAGGTTTTGTGGGTATACCTCTTGTAAACCCTCCCGAGACTATAACACGGCCACTAGGGCCACCTAGGGGTTTAAAGGCTTGTTATACATGCTAAGTATGACCGTATCCTCAACGACAGGGAGTTGTATATTTTAAAATTAGTTTAGTTTGATTTGCTCGAGGACTAGCAAAGTCTAAGTGTGGGGGAATTTGATAGGTGTCTAAAACACCGTGATATTTATCTATTGTTTATGCTTTCTTTGCTAAGTTTTCTTGTAAATTATGTATTTTGAGTTTTAGGTACTTTGGAGCAAAAGAAGAAGAAACGTCGCTTAAAATGGCTAAAGTGTCATTTCATGTGAAACTACTATTGGAGCGAATTATTTCTCATTATTTGCTTTTATTTCTTCATCTCTATCTGAAAAGCATGTCGTCTTTAGTGATGCGAGTTATGTCTGAAAAGCATGGCAGCTTTAGTGATGAAAAGAAATTGAAGAAAAGAAGTGGATCTGAGAGGTAAGTGATAGACACATTTTTGTGTCTAAGTTGTCCTCAATTTTCTGTATCGTTAGTGCTCATTTTTGTACTTATTATGGTGTTTTATGTGTATGTAGGTATTTTTTGGGAATAAATATTTTTGGAAAAATCGGCTCGAAAAGTTGTCTAAAGCACCCGGAGGACATTTTCTATGCGGACTCTCACTTTGATTAAGGGGCACCTCAATTACTAAGGGGAACCTCGATTACTAAGGGGAACCTAAATCACTATTTGAACCCCAGGGCGTCACCTGCTAAACGCACCGCCATCTCTGTTTGGGGGAGGTCATCTTCTTCATTCAAATTCCAAGTTTTGGCGGGAAAGTTTTGCAGCGGAAGAACAGAATTAGGGTTAGTGATTTGGGCGTGTATTAAGGAGATTCAATGGCTGAAACTATTTGGGATAGCTTGAATCAGATTATCAGGCATGATATGAGCTTCAGAATCAACTAAATTGGGTTGGTTAGCCGTGTGGAAGCAAAACAGGGAACTTTGAAAACCAGAGACTTCTGGTTCGGTATTGGAGGAGATTTGGTCGGATTCTTCGTGTGATATGGATTAGTATAACCCTGTTTCATCTAAACAGGGTAGGTATATGACTTGGATTAACTTAAAAAGAAGATTTCCACGTAAAACATAGAAGAAATATTCTCGGGATTTTCGGAGCCGCTTGTTGTATCTGCGTGTGACCTGAGTATGTTATAATCAATCTGCTACGTGTTTGGATGAAGAATAAACTATATTGGAGTGTGCCAACTATATCCAGACGCATGAGAATGGAGACAAGAAAAATATATAATATCTCGGAAAATTGCAGAGAGTGATTGCGGAAGATTTTGGAGTTATTGTTGATATTTGGAGGATCTGTTGGGTATATATAGAGGTCTGGGACATTGTCGAGAGGTATGGAGAGTTAGGGGACGAAATAGGGCGAGAAATCAGAGTTACAGAGATGAGCCAGCTCTGCTGGTGAAGAAGAACACGAAGAACATTAGACTATAGAAGACAGTCGTATTGCTACAGTGCCAGCGACACTTCATATTTATCGTTCTCTATAACAGTCTGGTTTGTAACAAATATAATTGTTACAAACCCGGTTTTAATTATTTTTCTCTTATTTCATTATTGTGAACACCTTTTGAGCAATAAAAATGAATTTTGAGTGTGTTTCCAACCTAATGAGCTAAACCCCAACACTGGGACGACGGAGGAAGACGAATTTCATACATGGGTAGAATTATTTAATTCTTTTTAAGACTTTTGCATTAATTTTAATTGAAATATGATTTGAATTAATTGGTTGTCATTTAATTTGATGAAGTATGCTTAGCTTAAATGGTTTGATACATCATGCTTAAGATTTACAACTAATCTTTTGAGAATCTACCTTGGAAAAATCAGAGTCCATGTTAATTTTATTTATTGAGCTTTAATTGTTGAGAATAAATAAATTGAACCCTATGTTATCAATTCGACGAAGTCCTAATCCCAGTAACTCTCTTCATCCTGTGACAATATTTTGTATATATATTTTTTTTTATTTTAGTTTATTAATTCTTAAAATCAATCTCATCAAGTCCGAGTGAACGACAACCTTCTTACCACTATATAAAATTCGATCAATTTTTGGCGCCGCCGACGCGGACTTGTGTATAGATTTGTTTTTAGGTTTTATTTTTATTTTTATTATTTTTGTTCTTTTTTACGCCTTTTGGTATTGTTAGAGCATTGCTCGGTCGAACTCGCATGCGTTGCTATCTCAAGCATGTTTGTCAATGTTAGTGATCAAAACTATAAGTATTGATTTCTAGCCTACATAGCTAAAGGTCTCGGACTAGGATAGAAAGTGTAGTTGAGATCAAGAACTCCATGGAAATCATCATACAAGACGAAGGACTACTCAAGGAACTGGTGGATCTTTATCGACTAAAAGGTATGTGGAGACTTGAACTTATCTTTCACTCAAAAGTCTATCTATTTTATCTACTACTCTTGAGACAAAATTCGTTTTGATATATAGACTTTCATTATGCACATTTGTTATTTCGAGCCGAGTTTATCTCTCCTATCTATTTCTCGAAATATGTGTTGGTAAGATTTCGCTTTAGCCGAATTCATATTTACCTAGTGACGAAAGTCATGTTATGTTTCAATCACTTTGAAAATTGCTCTGACGAAAAATGGTTTGTGAATAACGGCTATATCCGTCCTCTGAGAATGTTTCAATGATTGAAATGAGAGTTTAGATTACATAACCATTGGTAGTATATAAGCATTGTTGTGGAAACACATATATGTATAAGTCCTTATTCCTTGAACCAAAGTTTGCGAACTTTGTTGATCAAGAAAAATGGAAGTGGCATGAGCTAAGTCCGCGAACTGGTGGAAGTTCTCGACCCGAGAATTTCTGCTGGAGTTTGTGAACTCCTTCCATGAGCTTAAGTCCGCGAACCCAGTCCGCGAACTTGAGCAGGTTATATCTAAAACCGGTTGCTCTTGAACTCATGTTTATTTAAACTAATGGATGCTTTTGCAAACCATGGCTATAAAGTTCATGAACCGATTCGAGTGAATCAAATCGTTTTTGCTTCGATTGTGTCTTTTATAGTTACATAAGATCTAAGCAGTTGAACAACTCTCTAACTAGTTCATTTGAGTCATTTGAACTAGTTATGGTGAAGAAGAATATGGTTGATATGAAAGTAATCATATGGATAACCATTTGGTTGACTTGTTGAACCAACAAATGTTAATGTTTGGGTACGGTTCGTAAACCCAAAATTGGACATTTCATTTGTGTGTAACAAGCTAAGTTTTCAATCCAACGGTTGAGAAATATTAGCTTGAATCTAATCAGGTTTTCATCTAACGGTGAATATTGAATTCTTTGTTACTAAGCTAACATTGATTGCAAACCCTGATTTGAAAACTATATAAGGGAGAACTCTAGCAACTGGGAAACAAAATCCCCACACCTTACGTGTGATACTAGTTGCATAGCTAGAGTCGATTATCCTTTAACATTTGGTTTCTTCTTCTAAACCAGGTTAACGACTTAAAGACTTCATTGGGATTGTGAATCCAGACCGATACTACTTTCTTGTAGTTGTGTGATCTGATCTTGTTGTTTCTATCGTACGAGTACAATTGTAATAATTGGCTTGAGATTCATATCTCTGATAGGCAAGATATAAAAGTAATCACAAACACTTCGTCTCATCGTTTTTGATTCCCCAATATATTTTTTCGTTGCGTCGATTAAGATTATTGTGAGGTGATTGAAAAAACTAGGCTGTTCTTTGGGAATATAAGTCCGGTTTATCAATTGGTTCTTGTTCACCTTGATTTATCAAAATACGGAACAAAATTCGTAGGTATATTCGTGGGAGACGGATTTATCTATTACCGTAGACTTTTCCATGTGATACAGATCTGTTTATTAAAGTCTTCGACTTTGGGTCGTAACAACTCTTAGTTGTGGGTGAGATCAGCTAAGGGAATCAAGTGTGTAGTATCCTGATGGGATCAGAGGCGTAGGAGCATAACTGTACCTTAGATCAGTGTGAGATTGATTGTGGTTCAACTACAGTAGCTATAACAATGAGAGAAATCGAGATTCTCGATCATTATTATACAGTGTCATAGTATTATTATATAACATCAAAGTCCAATTGTACCACGACTTTAGCAATAATACTACGGTGATATGTATCACTCCCCATTATTCAATACTACGTCTCGATCATGGAAACCACTCCCCCTTACACAATGATCCGAAAACCATATGTATTTGTAGTGTGAACTACAATATTTCTCCCCCTTTTTGTCGATAAAATTGGCAAAGGTATAAAAATGGGATCATAATGAAATTTCCACAAGAGACATTTCATGACCAAAAGAAAAATACATACCAACTTAATTTAGATGCAATCTAATAGCCGAAGCTAACAGCATTCATCAAGGAGTTTTAAGATACAATATAACCCCTATAAAATTCCACAGCCGCACTCCCTGCAAGATATTACCATTAAGCACAAGTTCAAAAGAACTCTCTCCCATTTGATATCATTCCCGAGAGAACAACAAGAGCGACCTTAATTTCGAAAGAAAAGAAGGATTTTTTATTGGACACCAAAAACCATAGGAAGGATTTTCTATATCCAAAGCTCAACCAAATTAATCACAAGTAAACCCATGATTAATTCAATTGCAATACGCAACTAAATCAAACCACAAAAGTGATCAATTTAATTGAAAGTGCTCAACATAAGTAAACTCACGGAGCTGCGACTAAGTCAATCACACGAAGAAGACTAACTTAACCATTCAAATACTCAACATAAGGAAAACCTTACGGAATATATGACTACATTAACCAAAGAACATGATAGTGTAGCCTTTCATATACTCAAGACAAGAACTTGTGGAATATATGAAAACTCAACTAGATTAATTACAAGAGAACCTATAATTAATCTAATTGGAATACAAACAACCAAACTAATCACCGAAGTAATCAATTTAATTATTTTGGGCTCAACATAAGAGAAATTATGGAACCCCGACTAAGTTCATCATAGAATATGACAACCTTAACCGTACATGTACTCGACATAAGAAAGAAGACTTATGGAGTACTAACTAAATAAACAAACTAGTTGATTAATTTAGTTCCTAATGCTCGACATATAGCATCTTATGGAACAACCAACAAAGCCAAGGTAAATCGACTTAGTTGTAAGGTGCTCAACATAAGACACACAATGGAGCCTTCACGGTAAAACATAATAATATGGATCAATGAAGATCAATACCGTGGATAACATACAAGGATCTATTCTATTTTCCATCATAACGACATAATAGACTTTATCCTTGTTGAACAAAAGATTTTATCCTATTTTCCATCAAATACATGATTACACAGGCTTAAATTTTGTATATGTCAAAAGTCCATTCGTCCTTTCATCAATAAGAATACCAATTCATGAACGACTTTACTTTTGACAAAATATGGGACCTTCAAGTTCACGAATGCAAACAATACATATTGCAATATCACAAACCATTAAAATACTGCAATAAACATCATCCTCTAAATATTTTTAGAATTTAAAACCAATAAACCTAAAAATAACATAAGAAGATGAAAACAAAAATAGCTATGTGTAGTCACAATCATCGCTATTCAAAGCACTAGTTATTCTTCCAACTAATCCAAAAAGAAGACTTACTAGGCATATAAGACTCAATTTTCCTTGATGATTTCATACCTCTGAAATGGTCCATCAAAGTAAGAGTCACTGATATCCTTGACCCTGTTGACCGTAGAGACACCATGTTCAAAAGTTAGAACGTTGACTTTTCGATCAATAGTGCGAGCATAATGACGAGCCTTTGCACAGTCAAGGATAACTTTCTTCTGATTTCTGATCAAGATATTCTGAGTACCAAGGATTTTCGCCTGTCCATCAATCAGTTGGTTTATCTGCAATTGAAGGTTATCCAGTTCGTTCTTAACTTCATTATGAACACGAATCAAATCCTTTACAGATTCACCAATCCATGTGTTATACTATCTTCTTTCAAGCAACTTCTTCTGTATAAAATCTTGACCAGAATCACATCCTTTGAGATCATCCTCAACCATAGGGTTAACTTCTTCTTCGGGAACAGTTTCCATAAAGCTCCTTTCTAGAGAAAAATGAGACACCTATAAGATTTATATATGTTCGTGAATGCCATGGCTAGAAACCCTAGATTTCCTTGAGGATATACAGACATTTGTGGCCGACCAAGAATGGCCCTAGAAAGAGATACTGTGCATCTTCCAAAACGTCCAACATCCCAAAAGATCAAAGTGACAAAATTAAAATGATACTAGAGAAGATAATTACAACAAGGGATATACAATCCTAGAGAAAATATAGTACAATACTTGAGCATCTCTCAAATCCTCATCCTTGTATCTCTCAAGTTAGACATAAGGATAGAACATTCTGCTGCTAGGTAGCAGAGAGAGACATAGTCTCACCATCGGTTCTGAGAGAGTACCTATAAGTTCTTTTAGGATATCTTATCTCAGCAATTCTTATCCTTTCACTGCATCTTCCAGGAAGAAGGGTGTGTCTCGCAGTCCTTCTGGGAATCACAGGAGAGAAACCCTTCTGATACCAAAGTCTAGGACCTCTAGAAATAGGTTTTAGGGGATTTTCCGAAATTCGTCTCCACACACTAGACTTAGATTTATCAGATGTATTCTTATAAGCACATGACATACTTTCATTGGTAGCACGAGAATTTACAAATGTCCTGTAATGATTTCTAGGAGAGAGATCATTTTTATAAGATGCATGGTTTCTTGTGAAAGGGACCTTCACTGTAGTAGTCGTTCGACTATTTACTCCATTGACAGTAGAAAGAAGCAACTTGTGGAGTTCAGAAACACGTTTTTTTCTAGAAAAGCAATGGATAACATAGTGATTTCCTTTTCCACATAAGGTACATATTCGTGGAGGAGAAGCAACAACCGGCACTTGTTTAAACTTCATAGCCACTGGAGAAGATTGTAAGTTATGAAAACTTTTCTTGACACAATCTTCTCTTGGAGAAAATTTCATTATGTACGGTAACTCATGAGAATTAGTTTGTGCAGAAGAATTATTCTTTAAAATAGAGTTTTCCTTTTCCAAGGATTTGCACTGTCCATGGGCTAAGACAAGCGATGCTCCAAGTTTCTCCCTATCAACACGAAGTCTGTCTAGATCGGATGAATGCGTCTTGATCAAACAATTTTCTCTAGTTGAGCCTTTTTTGACCAGCTTTTCAAGAACACAAATCTTTTCACGCTGTATATTGTTTTCTTGAAGAAGTTTCTCAATTTCCTTAGAGAATGACCCTATAATGTTGTAGAGTACTTGTTCATGATCAATAGAATTTTCGAATTCATCCATGAGTTGTACATGATCCTTGAGATCAACAAACTCTGTAGAATTTTTTGAAATTCTGGTAAGCTCCATTTCAGCTTTTGCCATTATGTCCAACGTCTCATTGGAGGAAGAATGACCAACACATGATGGAATAGTCTTCCTACCTCGGGATTTGGAAGAATCATCTAAGGAGTGACCCTTTGAGGTATTACCGAGACACTTGGCAAAGTTGACAGCTTTAGGAGGCATTTTGGTACGCGTATGAGATTCTGTCCACAGACTCAGATTGCCACAAACACAGACTTATGAGGTCTTTAGAGTGTTTGTCTGCTCTGATACCAATTGAAAAAGCGGGGGTCTAACAACACCACCCAATATTTCGATTAGCAATCTGTATGGACTAACACAGAAACACTTTGCTAGAGAATTAACTAGATAGTCAGACTCAATCTAGATAGAAAGTATCTCAAGGAGTTATTATCTCAATCTCTCGATTTGATCCTTACTCAAGCAAATAGAAATCTGCGAGTCTTTATCATAGAGAGACAACTTGGACGGTACCAAAGACCAATGTCCAAGGATCAATCAACTACAATCAACAACCAAAGGTTGGATTAGAGAAGTTCATGATCACGAACGCACAACCTGTATTATTTCAATTATATAAAATATAATGCGGAAAAGAAATAACACAGACACCATAAGTTTTGTTAACGAGGAACCGCAAATGCATAAAAACCCTGGGACCTAGTCCAGATTGAATACACACGGTATTAAGCCGCTACAGACACTAGCCTACTGCAAACTAACTTCGGACTTGACTATAGTTGAACCCCTATAAATCTCCCACTGATACAAGGTACAGTTGTACTCCTACGCCTCTGATCCCAGCAGGATACTGCACACTTGATACCCTTAGATGATCTCACACACAACCAAGAGTTGTTGTAACCCAAATTCACATACTTGATAATAAACAGATCTGTCGCACACATAAAATTCTATAAAAGGATAAATCTGTCTCCCACAGATAAACCCTAGGTTTTGTTCCGTCTTTAGATAAATCAAGGTAACAGGAACCAATTGATAATCCAGTCTTATATTCCCGAAGAAAAACCTAGATTAATCAATCACCTCTCTACAATCCTTCCTGACTACACAAGCGGATTGTCGAGGAATCACAAACAGTGAGACGAAGATGTTTGTGACTTCTTTATCTTGCCTATCGGAGAACTCTCACGATCTCAAGCCAATCAATCGATTGTACTCGTACGATAGAAGATGCAAGATCAGATCACACAACTACGATAAAGTAGTATCGGTCTGGCTTCACAATCCCAATGAAGTCTTTAAGTCGTTAACCTGATTTTAGAGAAAAAAATCAAAGGTTAATGGAGATCGACTCTAGCGGGCGCACTAGTAGCACACAGAAGTGTGGGTATTAGTTTTGCACAATGCTAGATGTCTCCTTTATATAGCCTCCAAATTAGGGTTTTGCCTTAGTTACAAAGAAATCCATATTCACCGTTAGATGAAAACCTGATTTAGATTCAAGCTAATATTTCTCAACCATTAGATCGAAAACTTAGCTTTTCACACACACTTGGGTAGACCTTTACTGGGTTCGTGAAAACCATGCCAAAACGTGTACGTGTATGTTGGTTCAACATAGTAACCCAAAAGGTTAACCATATGAGCATTTCATATTAACCTTGTTCTTCTTCACCATAACTAGTTCAATTGACTCAAATGAACTAGTTACAGAGTTGTTCAATTGCTATGAGATCTTATGTAACTACACAAGACACAATTGAAGCAAAGATGATTCGATTCGATTGAACCGGCTCATGAACATTATAGCCACGGTTTGCATAAAGCATTTCTTAGTAATTTTAATATTTCATGTCCAGAGCACATCTTTAGATCATAACCTCTTAAGTTCACAAACAAGTTCGTGGACTTAAGTTAATCGGTTGAGTTTTCCAAACTCAGCAGAAATTTTTCGGAAAGAGAACTTCCGCCAGTTCGCGTACTAAGCACACAAACGAGTATTTGGAAAATCCCAGCAGAAATTCTCGGTCGAGAACTTCCGAAAGTTCACGGACCGAGTCTGCGAACTAGGTTCGCGGAATTGGCAATCCAATTCCACAATCCTCCCGATTTCTCTTGATCAACAAAGTTCAAAAACTTCGGTTCAAGGAATACATGGTTATGTAATTTAAACTCTCATTTCAATCATTGAGACATTCTCAGAGGACGCTATGTAGCCGTTATTCATAGACCGATTCACGTCATAGCAATTCTCAAAGTGATTGAAACTTTTCATGACTTTCGTCACTAGGTGAAGATAAACTTGATCAAAGCGAAACGCTTTACCAACACACGATTTCGAGATAAAAGATAAGCAATGAATGTTCAACTCGAAATGTCAAATGTGTATGATCTAGTCTATATAGCATACGACTTTTGTCTCATAAGAAGTATGAGATTGAAGAGATAGACTTTTGAGTGATAGATAAGTTCAAGTCTCCACATACCTTTTTGTTGATGAAGTTCCACGGTTCCTTGTATAGATCTTCGTCATTGTATGATGAATCGCCATGAAGTCCTTGAGCTCAACTACACTTTTCTATCCTAGTCCGAGACTTAGCTATGTAGGATAGAAATCAAGACTTATAGTTTTGATCACTAACATTGACAAGCATGCTTGAGATAGAAACACATGTGAGGTTGACCGTGCTATGCTCTAACACTTTTCCGCATTATATTTTGTTATATAATTGAAATATCACGGGTTGTGCGTTGTTCAATCAATTAGAATATCCGACCTTTTGGTTGTTGATTTAAATTGATTGACACTTGGATATTGGTCTTTGGTACCATCCAAGTTATCTCTCTTTGATAAAGACTCGCAGATTTCTATTTGCTTGAGTAAAGATCAAATCGAGAGATTGAGATATAAACTCTTTGATATACTTTTTATCTAGATTGAGTCTGACTGTCTAGTTGATTCTCTAGAAAGTATATTGGAATTTATCCATACATATTGCTAAGCAAAATACTGGGTGTGTTTGTTGTACCCCTACTTTTTCAGGTATTTTCTGTTTGCTTTCAGGTTTGGAGCGGAGCTAAAGAAAAAGAGACAAAGTGCTGAAAAGAAAAGCGAAGCCAAAGAAGGAAAGAAAAGAGGAATCCAAAAGGAGTGAAGAAGAAATTTTTTTTGTATATAAATGTATTTTTTTATTATTATTTTTAGAAACTGTAAATAGGTTTTTCTTTTTGTAATTTTGTAATTTTTTTTTTATTTTTGGACACTTTTCAAACTTTAGTTTTTTGGGACTTTTGACATTTTTTTTAAAAAACCCTAAGGAAGGGTTAATTTAAATAAAACTGTTGCAGGGAAGGACGACAGTTACGATACTTTCTCAGCCCCTCAGGTTCGTACACTGACATATGAGTCGGTGGCCTGAGTCGACTTCAACGGTTCATCGCCCATCTGGTACGGGAGGTAAGACTCTATCCACCCACGAATCCCCTTTCAGTGGGTTTATTTTTGAGAATGTCGAACTGGTATTATTACAATAGCCAATACAACGAATATCCGATTGATTTTCAAAATGGACATTACTTTGACAGTAATGTGAATAATGGTTGGGAACATCAACCTTTTGAAATTTATGGTCCATACCATGGTGATCCCAATTACTATCCACATGCCTACCGGATATACGAGCAAAATTTTGTAATTCCTCTCCTCTAGATGAGGCACGTAAGATACTTGAGTCAACACGTAAGTTACTTGAGTCAACACATGAGTTAGCGGACACAAATGACTTAGTTATGGATGAAAGAACTGTAACAATGAGTGAACCTTCTTTAGAAGATAACCTCAGGAAGTTAGCTGAGTCAACATGTAAGTTAACTGATTCAACGCATGAGTTTACAGAGTCAGCATGTAGGCTTGAGTTAGAGACATAAGAAAGAATTTCTCGAATTACACTAAATTGCCAATACATTCTTCCAATATCACCCGTGAAAATGAGGACAATTTTTATAATCAGGATGACGAGGTTAGAATTAGAAGCAATACTTTAGATAAGGTTCAACCATCTTCATATTACTATGATGATGAGGATAGTGTTGATGAAGAATTTGAAATATGTAGGCACAATGATCAGGAATTTGCTACTCCAATTAAGCTTTACATTGATAATGTTACTTCTAGTTCAGATCCAAATAATTTTGATAATTATTCACCTATTCAAAAGGACGAGGATTTGACTAGAAGTATCCCCGTTTTAGACGACGTAGTATTTCCTTATTACAAAGCCAATGATGGTTTAGAGGAACGGGTATATTTTGAGTCTAGCGATTTAAAAACAATAAACTTAGAAAAACAATATGAACCCGTCGATATGAGTGAGGACGTACCTGACTTAGAATAATCAATTGACCATTTTCAGGAATCTGATGACCTTGAAACTAGGGAAGTTGTGACTAGTCTTTATAGAGACACTGAAAACTTCTAAGTTTGGGGGTGATTTTTATTCTCCATGTGCTTTAACTCTTAGAAAGGTCCCTCACTTGGGACTTAACATATATGCCTCAACCATTTTATAATATTATCTTCATACACGTTTTCCCGAACCTCATGATGTCCAGAGTGAATCTCAGTTGTTAGAAACCCATCCTCTGGTTGATGTGGTTAACCCAGGCTATGGTACCAAAATTGACTTTGTTTTCCCACCAAAAACTTTTCTCTCAATTGTGGGAACATATGAGTTACAGGTGTGTCAGTTATTAAGTTTTGAGACTAAACCTAATTACTTTGGTAGATTAAGGTCGACACATTTGTTTAAGGAATACCACCACTCTCTTTGTGGTCAGCTGTGTAAGTCAAATTTGATTGACTTTAAGGATCCGCAATTATTTAGGTTATTATTACGTGCTTCTAAGTTTTTATTTGAGTTTTCCAGACTCTAGAACCTGAACATTCGGATCTAACTTATGAGGAAATGCAACCCATGAAAATATATTATCTAGACCCAATTATAGAACCTGAACCTGAACCACAACTATATGTAGTTGTCTTAAATAGGAAACTAGACAAGGGTGTGCTTTATTTGTTAATTTTCTTGGCATGTTGCAGATTCCTTTTACTTGTGATAGATGTATTTGGTTTTTGTGATCCACAGTTATTCCGGCTATTACTTTATGATTCTAAAAGGTGACTAATCCTTTCTTAGTCTGGATGAAGACTTTAAACTTAGTACTTCTTGGGAGGTAGCCCAATATTCATGCGACATGGTAATATCTTTCATTATCTCTTTTGCTTCAAATGGTAACGGTTTCTCATTGTTCATGCTTTTAATTTCATCTTTAGAACATTGAGGACAATGTTAGATTTAAGTTTGAGGGTATGGGATAAACTTTTTAGTTGCAGTATATAAATAAATAAACTCCGGAGCCTAGAAATTTATGCCTATTAAGGATAGCACTAACCAATCAAAGTGGATGGAAGCATCTTGGTTGCAAGAGTTGAGGAACCAATCTGATTGGATGGAAACATCTATAGAGTCTATTCATAAAAGCACAGAGCTCAGGTGTTAGAAATAACATGGTAGTTTCTCCATATCTCGTTGAGTCCTTTTCACCTTATGTTTTCATTTTTCTTTTCTGTTAAGTGACTTGGTGGGGCACACGATTCAAGTTGTTACCATTGCTAGGGTGAAATAGAGTGATTGAGATAACACACACACACAAAAAAAACAAAAAACAATTGAGACCAGACCATCAGACCAACCTGAATAAATTCAATAAAGTCGACCGCTGGTTCCCTTGTATATGCCAGTTGTGTTGACCTAAAGTTAGGATTATCGGCCGCTGGTCCCCTTGTATATGCCAGTTGTGTTGATATATTAGTTAGACCAGTATCTCAGTCCATTAGGATAGGTTCATCTTGGCAGAGGCCTTCAGACAGATATGGGAAACACCATTCACCTTAAAACCATCTACGTTTTTCTCTATATCCATCTTCTTGATCTTTTCATGTGATTTGTTGACTCCGGTTATGATGTCCATAGTGAGACTATCTGAGTAGAGCTCTGTCACTTATATATGAATTTTAGTATGCTTGAGTGCAAACTCGTGTACAACGGTTGTAATTTCGCATCAGGATACTTCCTCCTATAGTCAATGATTGTATGCCAACCAAGGAGATATTTTAGTGCTTTTCAAGGTTCCACGTAGATAGCTAGGGTCTGGAGCAAAGGTTTTGTGGGTACACCTCTGGTAAACCCTCCCGAGACTATAACTCGGCCACTAGGGCCACCTAGGGGTTCAAAGGCTTGTTGCACATGCTAAGTGCAATCGCGATGCCTGCGACAGTGAGTTCGGATTTTATTTTCTAGATTAGATTTGCTCGAGGACTAGCAAATAATAAGTTTTGGGGTATTTCATATACACATTTTTGTGTCTAAGTTTTCCTTAATTTTATGTATTGTTAGTGCTCATTTTTTTACTTATTATGGTGTTTTATGTGTGTGTAGATATTTTTGGGTGTAGATGGTGGATTTTCGACAAAGGCTAAATTCGTAAACTCTTAATTATACGAAGCTCTGATTCAGCAATCAGACGTGAGTATCGAGACACGGGTCTCTCATCGAATTCTCAACAGAGAGTACCTTCTCTCAGAGTACATGTGGATATGTAGTCTCACGACTGGACAACGGCATATCTCATGAATACTGAATACTTTCAGTGATTATTTCTATATAGTATCACGAGATGGACGGATCCTAGACAGCTTGCTCTACTAGTATAGAGCGATAACGTCTTCAGGAACAAACAACGAGTTTACCCTGACTATATAAAGGATATGACTTACCGACAAGCTCATATCGGGATAATTAATGCTCCTAGACAGCTTGCTCTGCTAGTATAGAGCCACAAAGTTAATTATTCCTAATTTCTCTTATTCCATGGTTGAATCCACGACTCGTCCCATGGAATGGCAATAACAATTGTTCTGATTCTATGATCGAATCCACGACTTGATCTCATAGAATAGAAATAACTATATTATCTCATTACTACGATTTCATGATCGAATCCACAACTGGTCTCATAAATGGTAATAGATAAATGTTAATTACTCCGATTCTATGGTCGAATCTACAATCCCATGGAATGGTAATGCTCACTTTATTATTCTGAATTCGTAGTCGAATCCATAGCTGATCCTATGAATTAATAATAAACATCTTATTACTCAGTTTTGTGAATTATTCTCCACTGGATTCCACAATTAGTAATAAATAATCAACAACCGGGTATCTGAGCTACCTCTAAGTAAGCCCCGATTCAAATAGTGAAGGTGTATCCAACGATGATACACTAACAGTCACCGCACGAACGAGTATTTCAAAAATACAACGGAACGATGAACCTATGCAAAATAGAGAAGAAAATAATAAATAATTAAAAATATTGACCAGGGTGATGGGAGCACGGACACATGACTGATCGACCGTGTCGTGGTCAATCCCACGCCAGTTTTATATTTTTAATGCATTTTTATTATTTTCCATGATTTGATGAAAATTCTCTTATTTTACCAAATCTCCTTTGTCTCGAGGAAACTCCTCGTTTTTATGGTACTTCCATAAATCCATAAAAAATAATATAAAATTAAGGAAAGGGGTGTGGGGCATGACCATTGGCCAATCGGCCATGCCTTGGTCCCAACCGGCCCACACCCCACGGTTCCTTATTATTTTATTATTTTTATTATTATTTCTCTAATTTCATGAAAAAACTCCTTGATTTCATGGTATTTTGAACAAATCATCAAATAATAATAATAAAATAAAATAAATTATGAAAACTTGTGGGACCGGGCCTTGGGCGGCCGGCCATGCCCTAGCCGGTCCCACACGCCCCTTTGTTTTATTATTTTATTATTAGTTTCCTTGAATTCATCAAATTCCTTGATTTCATGGTATTTCTCTCAAATTAGGAAAAATTCCCTCAAATCATCAAAAATACCTAAAAAATATTAAAAAATTATGAAAACTCGTGGGACCGGTTCCAAGCCGGACGGCCATGCCTTCCACGGTCCCACACGCCCTTGTTTTACTATTTTAATATTTTTTGCTTCCTTGAACTCATGAAAACTCCTTCAATTCATGGAAACTCCCTAAATTCATCAAATTTCTCAAAATTCATGAATTTTTGATAAAATCATCAAAAATATTATAAAATTAAGCAAAAGGCACCACGAGACCGTGGTCATGACCGTCCGACCATGCCTTGACCACGGCGGTCCCACGCCTCCTCATTCCTTATTTTATAATTATTTTTCATCATCTCATGGTGTTTTCCTCAGTTTCGTCGAAACCCTAATTTTGGCATATTTTCTCGAATGGATGCTCAATTGCACGCCAGAAAATATCAAAATTCTCAGGATTGAGACGCGGACGCCTTGGGGACACGAGCACGCTATCTTGAACGACCAATATTGGCTCTTTGGCTCACGGAAGCAGGTCCCATCAATTTTCACAGTTTTGACCTAATTTGCACAATTGCTCGTATTAGGTCCAAAACTCTCCCAAACACTTTGTATTTTCATGAAGTGATCGTCAGGCGGTCACGGGACAACCCAGGGCCAGTTTCATGACTCTATGGTCGCTCCCTTGCCTCGTCATAATTAATTAGGTTTTCTCACCTAAGGCTCATACGAGCATTTTGAATAAATGATTAAACCAGCATTTGATCATTCTTTCACCAACAAATCGTCAACTCTTCAGGAGATCTTTGTATTTGCTCACGTGAGCATATGGAAACTACATGGTTGACCCACGGTCCATGTAGTCGCTCCCTCCTTCGTCCCATGGTTGAAATTCTGACGAACCATGAATTGATCATCAATTGATCAAATTAGAGTTTCTGAATCCAAGGATCATCATTCCAGATTCCAACCTTAATAATTTTACGACGGCCTCATGGTCATTAATTATGCTCGGTTCAACCACTAGTATTCTAATTAATATTTTTGGTACGCTGCCAATAATCCATCAGATGAGCAACACATGCTCAGACGATCAATTATTCGACAATTCATCACATGAGCAGCACTTGCTCAGATGAGGAATATTTGCTCAATATTGGTTCAACAATCAATATTCAACGATTCATCGAATGAGCAATACTTGCTCACTTCATCGTAAGAATTATACCTCTGTCTCATGACATGTTCAATTCATGAGTTTCAGAACATCATGTTCAACTCAACTACTACATGGACTCATCGTCCCATCAAACCACGAAGTCATCAATTGACTAACAAATCACGAGACGTCAATCGTGTCACTTGGGGGGATATCACTTAGGGTTTTGGTCTGGCGGTCTACGACACGTGTGTTCAAACACACGATGGAATGTGATCAAGTCGTGCAATCAGTTGAAGGAATTCACGAGGTAGTGGGTGGAAAATCGACCAAGTCTCCACACGTTGAGCAACTGGTTTCAAACACGATATCCACTTCCCCACTCCTTGATTCCATCAACTGTCACACTTCATGGAATCATGGTGTCTAAAAATTCCAGCAATATAAATAAGTCTCTGAATCATCAGCATCAACAGTATCATCAATCTCACGTCAAACTGACAACACGAGATCATCAACTCATCAATTGAGCAACTACTCTCAATTGAGAAATTTTAATCATTCAGAGCTTATCATATTCAGAATTCACACACCTACAATCTTTGATTACCATTGATTCTACACATTTCTCAGCTTCCCTCCTACAGATCAACCCATCCTCTCTTGTGACCAAATTTACTCCGGAACGGTCATTGTCTTTATTTAGGCCGGAGTACTACAGATTGATCTCTCGAATCTAAAGCACCCCCTTTGCAGCGGTGCATCTGTGTGAGGTTTAACATTTCGCTCGGTTCGAGGAGTCTCCTCCGTACGGTCGTCTCCTCAATCCCTTAAAAACCAGCAAATCGTTTTTCCCCATCTACAGATTGGCGACCACAGTGGGATATTAATCTCTCGGTTGCAATCTAAAAATTTCACAAGATGGTTGATCTCAGGTCAGGTTCAGTTCCGAATCCTAACACAAACCGTGCTAGCACTAGCAACAACAACAATCAGAATATCCTGGAGACAATTCCGACCTCCAACACTGATGGTGGTGACACTACTCCTCCTCACGCCGAAGGTCATCCACTGTGCGGACGACACCCTGAAGAAGTCAGAGAAGATCCACCGCCTACCATTGCTGATCTTATCAAAGCGTAGGAGACTCTTGCAAAGAACTAGACTGACATGGCTGCTACACATAAGGAGCTGTGTAATTATCTCAAAACTCTTGCTGACAAGATGTCAGAGAAAACTCAAGAGAAGGGAAAGGAGAAGGAGAAATCCTCAGATGACGGTCCTGAAGTAATTCCAATTCATACAGTAGAAGACGACGAAGTCCACAAAACTGCTGCAGACAACTCAGCGAAGGGATTATCGAATTTCATCACTCGCGAGGATCTGGAGCACCTTTTGGAGAACCGTGGAAAAGAAAAAACATCGCATGACCA
Organism: Papaver somniferum; assembly: GCF_003573695.1. Taxonomy (NCBI): domain Eukaryota; kingdom Viridiplantae; phylum Streptophyta; class Magnoliopsida; order Ranunculales; family Papaveraceae; genus Papaver; species Papaver somniferum. Next base: position 185,607,336 of record NC_039360.1, on the reverse strand, counting down.
TCGTCATCAACCTCCTTATCCTGCCGCTACGCATAGGATTCCACACCCCAGAGGTTAAGTCTCTCCAACCTTCACCTTATATGATGGAACTGGCAATGCTCGGGAACATGTCTCTCGTTTTCTCGAAGCCCTGGGAGAACATGAACATAATCATTTCGTTCGTCTCAAGGAATTCTCAAAATCTCTGAAAGGCAGAGCATACACCTAGTACAACAACATTGCACCAGGGACTATCAACAATTGGGGAGAAATGGTTAACGCATTCTACAGGAAATACTTCTTCGTGTCAGAACAAGTTACCCTCTCCGACGTTGGAAGAATGTTTCAGAGGGTCAGTGAAAATCCCAATGATTATGTGAAAAGATTCAGAGTCCAAGCCCGGGATTGTCATGACTCAAACGTCACGGAGCAACAACTGGTGGACTTGTGCATCAATGGCATGCTCCCGGTCTACATATCCTTGCTAGAAAACCTTCGATTCCAGACTTTCTCATAGCTTCACGAAGCTGCGAAGAGGTCGGCAACCACTGCACCCGCTCTTTTGGAAAGAGCAAAGTCTACAAAGACTAAAGATTCAAAAGACACTCGAGGAAGCAGGCGCTTGATCAACAAGCAGTATAACCTTCAACCTTCAACAAATGTTGTCGCGGAAGGGAGTAAGCGAAAAGCAGAACCACAACACAAGCAGACTTCCTCCACCCCTTCAAAGACACACAAGAAGGAGAATTCGAAAATCTCTCCTCAGCATACGGAAGATCCAGAAGCACCTGATTTTTCCTGTTCAATGGAAGAAGTTAATGAACTACTCGATGCCTGGATTCAATACGGCGCAATAAAATTGCCTTATGTCAAGAAGGAAACAACAGTAGAGGCCATGGAAAATCCTCGGTATTGTCGCTTTCATAGATACGTCAGCCATCCCACGAGTGATTGCAAAATTTTGAAGCGCATATTCAAAGAAAAGGTCGAATCAGGAGAGCTCAACCTGGGGACTGAGGGGGTACACAAAAAACCCCTCCCAGTCAGAACTTTTACCATCTCTGAACCTCCTGTCAAGGAAACGGTCCAATCTCTGATCGAACATGTCTGCGAGTTGTTGTATCTTTCGAAAGCTCAAAGGAAAGACATGTTTGCTGCACTGAACCACATCGTGTCCGGAAGACGTCCACTGATCCAAGATACCACCACTGGACCTTCAGCCACCGACACAGAAATGTATCACTGTGGATTACTCACCACAATGCACATTAAAGGAAATGAATTCAAGAGGGCGTTCGTCGATGTTGGTACCGCCGTCAACATCATCCGTTTGAAAACTCTCAGAGCTGCTGGTATTACTCGACGGGAATCCACCCACGCTCCCACAGCAATCAGGGACCACGAAGGAATCTCCATAAACGCATACGGCTTCATCACTCTCAAAGTTACGGAAAGATTGATCTGCACTGAGGCCAAGTTTTTCATAATCCGGGAAGACCCTGGATACGACATGGTCCTTGGGAGAACTTGGATTCATGCTGAAAGGACAACGATGCCTTCAACAGATCCTGTCATTGACAAGGATTCCGAGTCGGAAGACGAAGCAGAGGACGCACCACAGTTTGAGCATCTGGAAGAAGTAACAGCTCTGATGGGACTTACACAGGCACTTGGAGAAAATCCGCACACCTTTGTCAGAAGGTTTCGAGCTCAGGAAAGTCTTATTCCTCCTCATGCTCCAATATTACCAATGTTCAAATACGCTACTATGGTCCAGGGACTTCTCCCCATGAACAAATTAGCAGTCATCAAAAGCTATGAGTGGGTAACTTCACCTCAGCAATATTACACTCAATGGTTGGGTTCAGAACTTACTCAAATCGGTCACTTCATCGAGAGGTTTATTGCTGAAGACCTGGCTAAGCATGATCAACACTATGCTGGATACTCTCTTCCGCGCGAGTGTCCATATGGGCCACAATCATGGAATTCCATCAAACAAGGAATTCCGAATCAGCGGAAGATATTCAAGGCACGATCGACCAAGCCCAACAAGTTTAATGAAGGGGACCTATTTATCAAAGCAGTTCAGCGCGGTCTTCATTCTACAAGGAACTCCAATTGGTAAGGACCATTCATGGTCGCTGAGTCCGTGGCCGGAGGATACTTCAAATTGACCAACACAGATGGCAGAACCCTACCAGTAATTCACGATAATTGGCTCAAGGCGTTTATCTGAAATTATTGGACATTTAAGGTATTGGGAGTTTGAAGCACTCATGGCGTTGGGATTTAACATTTAGGATTTTCTTTCATTTGTATTTCAATTCCTCCAAAACATTTGCAATCAGTATTTGAATTCAGCAACTTATCAAAATTCAGTTCATATTTCGTAAAAGAAAATCTCTATCAAATCTACAAGAAAATCCTTAACCATCAGTCAATCCAAAACCATCTAAATATCAAAACCCAAGTATAAACCTCACATCTCTCAGAAGTTCAGAAGTTTAAGAGATCATCAAGAAAAGGCTTTATCTCATCATCATCCTTCAAGATTTGCAAAGCCGCCCTCTCCTTGTTCAACTCCTCGGTCAGCTTGGAAATCTTGTCCTCCTTTTCCTTCACAGCATCGTTTGGAAAGGGTATGTTCTTCTCACATGAATCCTTGATAACGTTTATTTGCTTACGAAGCCATTTCACGTTGAGGCCAAGTCTTTCTGAATTCTCCAAGTTAAACTCCCAATCAAAGAGTATATCTAGAGTCACGGTATTCCTGGGTCTCGTATGCATATCACTCACGACACGCAAGATAACGCCTACTTGCATGGTTAAAGCATAAGCACGCCCAGGGTTCCTGTCAACTGTCATGTGGCCAAACTTCTTCCATATCGTCTCGTACAAGTGTGCATATCCAATGGGAACACTGAATCCACCGATCAGTTCATGATACGGGAGTGAAGTGTTAAAGAGAGGATCGAAAGCAACCCCTGCAGTTGGATATTTATACACTATTATACGGTTCTCAGTTACTGGAGCTGCTTCCACGACCAAAGCAACAATTCCTTCGGTATTCTCCGCTGCTATCTCGGTTTCTTCTATCACTGAGGCAACAACCATCTGGTTTTCCATAACATCAGCAGCGACCTTCTCATGGCCTCGAAGTGCAGGGATGACTGTCTCTTCATCAATAACTTCGGAAGGGTTAGAGTTGTCATCATTGGCTCCAGTATCCTCAACTTCGGTATTTAGCACCTAATACGAAGATTACATGAGGTTAGAGTCACGAAGCCAAAGGATATTATGAAACACAGTATACCAGCAAGGCAATATCATCAAATTTCATCATACTACATTCAAGGCACGAGAAAATAACATGAAAGTCATGAAAACACATTTTACGATGAGTCCGTCTGAAGAAACTGAACTCTGCCCTGTACTAAGAGACGAACTGGGAGCAATCTACAAGGAATCTGAGGATGGGTCATATTCCATTCTCTTTGTATGGATATCCTCCATGACATGATAAAATTTCATGACAATCCGATGAACGAGCGAGTACATGTGGCCAAAATATCAAGTGACGCGCAATCTGAAAAAGTTCTGGAAGTCTCCTGGAAGTTTACTATTTCTCCTTTTTCAGGCTCTGAACGTGCTCAAAACTTAAAAATATTCTTTGCTAAAGCTTGGAAATTTTCCGGGATTGAATTTGCACATGCGGATCATCAAAATACAACTCCGGACAAAGATTCTACAACGTTTTTACTAAAAGCTGGGTTCTGAATTTTCTGACAACGAAGTTCGACTGAGTTTTCATATATTCACATGGGTTCTCATTAATTCGTTCACAAGTCAGCACTTTTATACTTCTATGAAGAATATACAGGATGAATACTTACTTGAGGAGTCTCCAAAGTGTCCAAGGGGTTGGAATTGTCCACATCAACGACAAGAGGAACATCACTTCCATCCGGCTCCGAATCTTGGGAATTACCTCCATTCCCATTCCCAGGGATGATTGAGTTCCAGAATTCTCCATCTCCATGAAGACATCCTCCTGTACACGTCCTTTACAATCAATATTTTCATCTATGAAGCACCACATTTGAACATGTGAGGAAATACTTACAGTTTCTTCGTCACTCAAATCAGCGATTGCTTGTTCAGTAGCAGAAAATTGAAGACCTTCGAGACTCGATGGAGTAAAATTCTGCAACAAAGTTAACAACATTGGCTTCATGATTCTAATGTTAATAGCAATGAAAGTCACGGTAAGAAATATTGGGAACTCACCAAAGCACCAACTGGGGTCTTTACGGTATTGGGTAACAACTTATAACCTTTATGCCTGCCTTCTCCGCCATGAATAACCGCCTCAGTCTCTGAGAAATCTACACCGATTCGAGGTCGTATATTACGACCGTCCTGTGGTGAAATCCAGTAATGTAATCAGAATACAGTTCTTATAATTTCGCGAAGATTATATGAAGAAACATACCTGAGAGCATCTTGGATACAAATTTCGTTTATCACCAGAAAGATACTTCAATCTTGGTCGACTGGAAATCATCTCAGCCGAAGGAAGATCCTTGAATGGAGGTCTGGGAAATCTTACAAAGCCACGCAAACGCCCAAGTTGCTGATCCAAGAATTCTACATAACCTGGGGTTACATAGGCGAATCTATCAGAACCAGGAGGAAACCAGTAGCTACCCATCCACGTGACTATGATCCAAATGAGTCCTGAGTTGCTCAACTGATGGCTTCCTTCTCCGTATGGTTGGAACACACTGATCCATACCATTTGTCGAGCTGCTCTATCAATATTATACTCCTCCACTGAAAGCTCTCCAAACGTGACTGATAGCAAATGACCAGGAGTGCAACTCAACATGAAAGATCTTTCACCACATCAGATGCGCACCAGACGTCAAACTCGTGCCTTCTCAGTATTGAAAGTCATCGCTGAGAAACATAATCAGGGACTGACACCCACAGGGAAAATTGAACTCAGATTCATCTAACACATCAATAAAACGTATTTAGAACGAGGTTGCTTGGTGGACCAACGCATGATCCTAGCATTATCTTTCTCAGGGAAAGTATGGCGCGCATCAGTATTCGGTCCTTGCAGAACATTACGTGGAGTAGGTGCATAATTCTTAAAATGCTCCCACATCAAAGCTTGAAAAAACATCGTGTTGGCATAACACTCAATCTTCATAGAGCCGTTCGACACACTGAGTCTATAATCAAGGAGTCCAGGTTGTAATACAAGGGCCTAAGAATAAACTACCATCGGAAGTTGCTCACCTTGAGCCATCTTAATAGCAAAGGGAATCACAAAAGCTTCAACAAGTTTCCACTGTCTTCAAAAACTCTTGGACAACCATAAACATAAGAAAGCAGCAACGGGTAACATACCGTCGATGGGTTTATCAGAAACCTCGTCTTGGGCCACAGTGTGTCAACCAGGAAGCATAACATCCTTTACTACCAGCCTTATTCGCTTTCTCCATTGCAGCTGTCAAGACATGAGAAACGGCGGTCTCCTCATCTGAAAGATCCCCAGGAAGATTGCCCGTGATCGAGAGATGCATCAGAGCCGCCACGTCTTCCAAGGTAATGGTAAACTCTCCCATCTACATATGAAAGTGTGAGTGGGAATGCACCAGCGAGCAAACAGAGCCACAATACCACTTGCGTCATGATAAATGAACAACTCTCCAGAAGCTTGAATAGCTCTCGTCACCTGCGCCTGGTCGAGCATATCCTCACATGAGGAAACCCAACATATGCCTCGCCCAGCCGGCAAATTTCTCCAAAGGTCGTCGAGAAAGCTTAAACTCTATGATTGATGAGGCGAAGACCCCTCGTTCAAGACAAAATCGAATCACTGTCTTAGGAGTCACCAATTTATTGAGTAACAGTTCTGGGATTTATCAAAAGACGATACACTGGGGATTTCAAATGTTGCTCAGCTCCTGGAATATCTTTTTCAAGAATGCATCGTCTATGTTCGGACATTCTTAATCCCAGGGATTTCGTCTTCGTCTCCCCCAACGGAAGTTTCATCCATGCATGTCTCATCTCTGGAGATACCATCATCAACGCATATCTCTTCCCTCGAGGCGTCGTCAGCTTGGGAATTGGTCATCTTTGCTGAGTAGCTGAAAAGGTTCACACTACATTCTACTTCAGTATGCGTCCAGATATAAATCAAGGAAATACAAGAAAAAATGGTAACTCTTAACTCTACCTTTTATACTTCCACTACAATAGTGATAGTAATGCTAGAGTAACACCTCAAAATCGTTCGTCTCTTCGAAAACTGCAAAAACGAACGAAACTTTATTTAATTTCCGAAACTGATTTTTCATGAAATCATGGACACAATTTCATAATGTGAACATTCACACCACTGACCAATGAAGTTTACAACAATAAAATATTTCATCATAAATATATTGTCTATCTTCAAAGGTTCCTAAAACACGCTTTGATTTTTCGAAAAAAGCAGCAATTAATGCAACTTGCATACATAAACTCTCAAGGATTTATTAATGAAAACAAACTCATGAAAATAAAATATCATCATATTTTGCACATATATGTCACGGCTGCATATATATATATATAAAAAACTATTTTTCCTTCGTATCGTCATTATTTGTCTTTAAAACGAAGGTTTATTTCAAAAAATATTGTGAAAGCTCAAATCTCATACATATGATAAAGTTTTGTATTTACATGAAAGCTCATAAGAAAATTTTTATCACTGGACACAAGTTCATCATACATATTTTCCTTCGTGTCATCATTATTTGTCTTTAAAACCAAGGATTATTCCGATTTCACGAAAATTCACTTCTTTTATGATGAAACCTTGGTATACATGAAAGCTCATACACTAAGTTTTATCATTGAACCCAGGTTCATATTTAAAAAAAAAAATCTCTCCTAAATCAGGGATTATAGTTAGTTTGCAAAACTAACGATCGAACGAACATACGTTTACAAAACTAGGGTTTTCATAAAACTCACATCAATTGTACACACATGTATATGATTTTAACATGATCACTTCATGAAATTCATGTAAACAACAACAAACATAAAAAAGAAAAAAAAATCGCTCACCTGGTCGGCGCCGGCCGGAAACTGTTCGGACGGTGGCGGCGACGGTCGGCGGCGATCGGCTCCGGCGGAAACTCTCCTTCCCTGGCATGAAGGTGATGAAGATATGGTCGTGGGGAAAAAAAAGTATTAATCCCTTTTATATCAAATTTATTTCCAAAACCTAATTTTCTAAGGATTTCCTTATTGCGCCCGACCCGCGAATCCTAACCGACCACGGACTCGTCGTCCAAACCAGCGGTTCAACTCTAATTTATGCTCATCAAACGACGCTCCAATCATGACATTGAATCCTTCATCAAGTCGTGGTTTGCTCATGCTCTCTAAATCCGGTAACGTCTCAACTTATGACTAAGTTCAATTACTGGTATTATTATTTATGGCCGGAAAATCACCATTTAATGCTGACTGAGGAACACAGCTTTCCTCAGTAAGCAGGGGACTTAATGTAGATGGTGGATTTTCGACAAAGTCTAAATTCGTAAACTCATAATTATACGAAGCTCTGATTTAGCAATCAGACGTGAGTATCGAGACACGGGTCTCTCATCGAATTCTCAACAGAGAGTACCTTCTCTCAGAGTACATGTGGATTTGTAGTCTCACGACTGGACAACGACATATCTCATGAATACTGAATACTTTCAGTGATTATTTTTATATAGTATCACGATATGGACGGCTCCTAGACAGCTTGCTCTGCTAGTATAGAGCGATAACATCTTCAGGAACAAACAACGAGTTTACCCTGACTATATAAAGGATATGACTTACCGACAAGCTCGTATCGGGATAATTAATGCTCCTAGACATCTTGCTCTGCTAGTATAGAGCCACAAAGTTAATTATTCCTAATTGCTCCTATTCCATGGTCGAATCCACGACTGGTCCCATGGAATGACAATAACAATTGTTCTGATTCTATGATCGAATCCACGACTTGATCTCATAGAATAGCAATAACTATATTATCTCATTACTCTGATTTCATGATCGAATCCACAACTGGTCTCATAAATGGTAATAGATAAATCTTAATTACTCCGATTCTATGGTCGAATCTACGATCCCATGGAATGGTAATGCTCACTTTATTATTCTGAATTCGTAGTCGAATCCTCAACTGATCCTATGAATTAATAATAAACATCTTATTACTCAGTTTTGTGAATTATTCTCCACTTGATTCCACAATTAGTAATAAATAATCAACAACCGGGCATCTGAGCTACCTCTAAGTAAGCCCCGATTCAAATGGTGAAGGTGTATCCAACGATGATACACTAACAGTCACCGCACGAAAGAGTATTTCAAAAATACAACGGAACGATGAACCTATGCAAAATAGAGAAGAAAATAATAAATAATTAAAAATATTGACCAGGGTGATGGGAGCACGGACACACGACTGACCGACCGTGTCATGGTCAATCCCACGCCAGTTTTATATTTTTAATGCATTTTTATTATTTTCCATGATTTGATGAAAATTCTCTCATTTTATCAAATTTCCTTCGTCTCGAGGAAACTCCTTGGTTTCATGGTACTTCCATAAATCCATAAAAAAATATAAAATTAAGGAAAGGAGTATGGGGCGTGACCATTGGCCAACCGGCCCGCACCCCACGGTTCCTTATTATTTTATTATTTTTATTATTATTTCTCTAATTTCATGAAAAAACTCCTTGATTTCATGGTATTTTGCACAAATCATCAAATAATAATAATAAAATAAATTATGAAAACTTGTGGGACCGGGCCTTGGACGGCCGGCCATGCCCTAGCCGGTCCCACACGCCCCTTTGTTTTATTATTCTATTATTAGTTTTCCTTGAATTCATCAAATTCCTTGATTTCATGGTATTTATCTCAAATTAGGAAAAATTCCCTCAAATCATCAAAAGTACCTAAAAAATATTAAAAAATTATGAAAACTCGTGGGACCGGGCCCAAGCCGGCCGGCCATGCCTTCAACGGTCCCACACGCCCTTGTTTTATTATTTTAATATTTTTTGCTTCCTTGAACTCATGAAAACTCCTTCAATTCTGTAGGATCAGAATCTCGCAACGATAATGTCTCAGCGAAATTATCAACTACACAACACAACAGTGTCGCAGAACAATTTCAGAAATGATACGATAAACAACATCAGCTAAAATCATGAGAAAGATGTGATAGTTCGGCGAAAATTAGAAAGCTTGCGAAATTAACATTTGTAAGGTTGCGAGAATGTCGCAAACCATACCCGAAAATAAAGGACAGATTAGCTGTCATCCATTATGTATTTCCCTATAAATAGTCGTTCAGTTGTAAAGGAGAGAGAGAGATCTTTTTTTGAGTAAGAAACAAATAAATACGAGACAGAAAGTCTAGAGCAGAAGTCATTCTTGATTCTTTTATCTTTTCTTGTAAGAACATTCAAAGATTGATCAACAAAATTAAGAGTGTAAATCTAAAAATGGGTTGAGTAATAATGAAATCATATGAGGGGTGTAGTGTAGGATTTCCTACAACTACATAATGGCGCTAGAAACAAGGAGGTATGGAAGATTATTCTAGAAAAAGCTGAAAATTAATATTGAGATTTGTGAAAATTTAGAGTGATTGTTTAATAATTTTCCATAATTTCTTGCAATATTGTTAACATTGAAGAAATGTCTAGAAGAAGATATACATCCGAACAACCGACTACTGTTAGAAGAAGCAAGAGAATTGCTGGTAGAGAAAGAAGTGAAATGGGAGAATCTACTAGAATGAGAAGTAATAGAGAAAATCAAATTCAACCACCAATTCAACAAACACTAGTTCAAGGGAGGAATACAGATTATGATAGGGTGAGTATACAAACTTGGAAATCAAATTCGGCAGAAGAAGTAGAAGAAGAGAAACAAAACAGAAATTATAGACGGGAAGAGAGAAATCAAGGAGCAGATGAAGGAATAATTCATGGAGATGAGGAAATTGGAGCGTTAGAAACGTTGAGACGAAGAATACATGAATAAAGAAGAGCTGAGGCAAAAGAACGTGCAAATCTAACAAGGCAAAATCACGAATTAAGGATGGAGAATATAAGACTACAGAATAGAAGATCGAGAAGTATTACAAAATCATATTCAAGATCGACTAGAAGAGAAATGAGGTGAAACTCACCCACAATCAATGTTGGAAGCAATATTCAAGAAGAAATATCAAATCCTAATGAAGAATATCGCGAAAATAGAGAAAAAGCTGATGATCGTTACGTTCCACAAAATGAAACTTTTGATGATGGGAAAAATGATGGAAATCAAGAGAGCGGACAACGTCAGGGACGAAATGACCAAGATGGCGAAGGAAATCGAGAGGAAGGAAGAAGAATTTTACATGAAAGAGAAAATCAAAGAAATCATTAGACAATTGAAGAAGAAATTGAAAGACATTATGCTGAACAAGCACTTTTAATCTGCGAACGTGAAAGATTGAGAACGGAAATGGAAGAACAAGAGATTCAGGAGACAATTCGCCAGAACAATCACGACAATCGAGAAAGAAGGCGTACAAAAAACCGGAATAATGGTAATCTCAATGAGGAGTATGATAGAGTACAGAGGATGGCTGAAAGACAGCGAATGGAATTGATAAGAAATGAACAAAATCATGGAGGGGAAAATGAAAGGCATCATCATATGCGAATTCAAGATAGAGATGAGGAAGAGAATCGCAGAAGAAGACAAGATGAGGATAATGAAGAAGCAATGCAAAATTTCGCGAGAGAAGATAGACATGAACGCAGAAGAAGAGAGGTGAAATTAAAAAGACCAATGGATCAAGATTCAGGTGTAAATAAACAAATCTTGAAAGAATTAGAAGAAATGAGAGGAATGTTAAATAATAGAGGAGAAGTAGACAGAAGACAATTGGATGAAGCAATAGAAGAAGATGCGAAAACTCCATTTACAAGGGAAGTACAATTAGGAGGAATACCACTGAAATGCAATTTGCCCGCATTAACCAGCATTTTTGATGGAACAACTTGTGCAATTCAACACATTAAAGCCTATGTGAGGTGCATGTTACAATGGGAAAATCATGATGCCGTATTGTGCAAATATTTCGCATCCAGCTTAACAGGAGAGGCATTAAAATGGTTTGAAGGTCTACCAAAGAACACAATAACATCCTTCAATCATTTGCAGACTACATTCTTAGGGGCATATATAAGTAATATTCGCGACCTGGTATAGAAGATGTGTTTGGATTAAAACAGAGGATTGGCGAAAGTTTGAAACACCTGACTAAAATATGGAGAACTATGTGTAGCGAAATGGCTGGCCGTGTAGATGAGAGATATCTTTTATTATCATTTATCAATGCTATGTTTGCAACAAACCTATTGTATGTCCAAATTTTCAGAGTCAAGAATACGATCACAATGACTGAATTGCGAGAACTTCAAAAAGAATACATTGCTCTAGAGGAAAGGCAAAATGAAATGGAATCATATCCAGTTGCGAACACCAACTCACAAACAGTGAATGCAAGTTTATTACCCAAACTAATAAATACAGTAGCGAATACTTCGCAAGTACAACAAGAGAAGGTGATAGGTAACAATCAACAGAAACTAGTGGCTATGGGAAGCCGAGATCAAGAGGAGTATGAAAGAGAAAGAAATTTCTACAATCGTGGTGGAAATAACAAGATTCAAAGACTCGATCAACCACAGGAAACTTATGGAGGTCAAAGACAAAACTATAATAGAGGACAAGGAGGTCACAAGGTAGTATGGGAAGAAATCAAGATGCCACCTCTAAATGCAAGTGTGGAGAAAATATGGGAAGCTATAATTTTGATGGAGAATATACCAACACCGTGGAACATGGGAACGGAACCACCTCCAAACCACAGAAGCCATGAGTTTTGTTCTTATCATCATTTCCATGGACATACAACAAATGATTGTAGAAATGTAAAAACAATTATTTTGAGAATGATAGATCAAGGAAAACTAAACCACTTTTTGGTAGGGCATCCACAATATCAACTACTGCCACGACCACCAGAGCATCACAAAGTGAACAGATGAAAAAGAAGGAAACATTCTTCATAGAAGTTGGTGCAAAAGAAAAAAATCTATTCTGTCACTCTATCGTACATTCATATAAGAAAATTGAAGATTTTCATGATAGTGTTTTGAGTAGAGTGTTCGCAAGAGATAACGATGGAAGAGAAATTATGAATATTGCGAAAATCTCGCCACTAGAGGAATGGCAGAAACAAATTAATTCTTTTATCGCAGAAGAGATTCCCGAAGGTGAAGAGGTGCATGATAATCCATTGGTGGTAAAATTAGAAATTAATCCAAAACCGAAAGAAGATGAGGATGATGAAGCTGAAGATTCATGGGCAATTAATAGAATTCTAATCGATACTGGAAGCTCTGTGAACATCTTATTTTATCATACTTATAAAACTATGGGAGGAAGAGATGATGATCTTATACCATCAACATATAGGATATATGGTTTTAATGGTACTGCTAACAAGCCTAAAGGGGAGGTTACTATGCGAATTCCATTGAAGGGAATATCTTCTGAAATCTTATTCTGTGTCGTTGATGTAGAATCACCCTACAATGTGTTAATTGGTCGACCTTGGATACATGGGATTCTAGGTGTAGCTTCAACTTTCCACCAGTGCATCAAATTCCCTCACCCCAGTGGTGTAGGAATCATAAAGGGGGATTGGGTTGAAGGAAAAAGATGTTACGAAACTGAGATAGAATCTTGCGAAGGAAGAGAAAACAAGAAGGAAAATTGGCGACACAAAATCAAAGATACACAGAGAAGTGAGAGGTTGATGGTGGATGCAATCGAAAGAAAAGGAGAAGAGATGTTGTGAAACTAATACTAGCTCAGAATAAAAATGATGAACATACAAATACCAAGGAAGCAGTAGCAGAAAATAATAAAGAAGCAGAGGATGCAAAGGTAATAAAAACAAGAAATGTATGAAGGATTATGTTGTTGCGACACTTTCGCAATAAGTAAAATTCTCAAAAATACATTTGATTGAATGACAAAATTGAGATTGCGAAATCCAAATACAATATGGTGATGTGTGAGAATCTCGCAGAGATAATGAATTTTACAGAAAATAATCAGAGAAAAATGACAAAAGAGAAATAGGCGAACCTTTATGGCGTACACCCTAGTTCGCGGATACAATTTCGCAAGAGGAAAATGTAAGACCTAAAGTACGTCATATAAGGGGGTACCTGTTGCATGGCTCAGGGAAAGGCTACACCGCCACCGGAACCTGAGTCATGGAGATTTGAGGTCAATAAAGCCCATCCGGGAGAGGCACCTTGGATTCTCAGCTTAAGCATATGACTTAAGTTGGGCGACTAAGGTAATAAGGACTCTCCCAAGGAGTGCAGATCTGATCAAGGCTCCGAGGTACACGGTTGAGTCAAGAGTGCCAAGGATGTTTGAAGTGTACCTTGCCATTCTTGACAAGTCTTGGTTTATACTGCACTCGGCCTGAAGAAAACCCCACTTAGGGTGCAGTCTCGTAACCATAAGCCCTATAGGTAAAAGGGATAAGAGGCTGCGAAAACAACTGGTTGTTGTTAAGACTGGATGGGAGGAGCTAACCTTGTATGGTAGAAGTACGCCTCCTTGAAGGGGCAACCAGGGGGGAGATAAGGGTGGCACCCTCCATTAGGGAGATGATAAGTGTCTTAAGACGCAAATGTCATGAGGCTTTTTATTCGCAAGGATATTAAGGCTTGCCATATTTGTGCAACAATCCTGAAGAGGCAATAATACAAAAGAAAAGGATAAGACGAGATCAATGGGTTTTCGCATGAAAAATTCCCTCAAATCATCAAAAATACCTTAAAAATATTAAAAAATTATGAAAACTCGAGGGACCGGGCCCAAGCTGGCCGACCATGCCTCCACGGTCCCACACGCCCTTGTTTTTATTATTTTAATATTTTTTGCTTCCCTGAACTCATGAAAACTCCTTCAGTTCATGGAAACTCCCTAAATTCATCAAATTTCTCAAAATTCATGAATTTTTGATAAATTCATTATAAAATTATGGAAACTCGGACCGGGCCCTAGCCGGCCGGCCATGCCTTCCACGGTCCCACATGCCCTTGTTTTATTATTTTAAAAATTTTTTTGCTTCCTTGAACTCATGAAAACTCCTTCAATTCATGGAAACTCCCAAAATTCATCAAATTCCTCAAAATTCATGAATTTTTCATAAAATCATCAAAATACTATAAAATTAAGGAAAAGGCCCCACGGGACTGTGGTCACGACCGGCCGACCATGCCTTGACCACGGCGGTCCCACGCCTCCTCATTCCTTATTTTATAATTATTTTTCATCATCTCATGGTGTTTTCCTCAGTTTCGTCGAAACCCTAATTTTGGCATATTTTCTCGAATGGATGCTCAATTGCACGCCAAAAAATATCAAAATTCTCAGGAATGAGACACGGACGCCTTGGGGACACAAGCACGCTATCTTGACCGACCAAGATTGGCTCTTTGGCTCACGGAAGCCGGTCCCATCAATTTTCACAGTTTTGACCTAATTTGCACAATTGCTCGTATTAGGTCCAAAACTCTCCCAAACACTTTGGATTTTCATGAAGTGATCGTCAGGCGGTCACGGGACAACCCAGGGCCGGTTTCATGACTCCATGGTCGGTCCCTCGCCTCGTCATAATTAATTAGGTTTTCTCACCTAAGGCTCAGACGAGCATTTTCGAATAAATGATTAAACCAGCATTTAATCATTCTTTCACCAACAAATCGTTCAGGAGTTCTTCGTATTTGCTCACGTGAGCATATGGACACTACATGGTTGATCCACGGTCCCATGTAGTCGCTCCCTCCTTCGTCCCATGGTTGAAATTCTGACGAACCATGAATTGATCATCAATTGATCAAATTAGGGTTTCTGAATCCAAGGATCATCATTCCAGATTCTAACCTTAATAATTTTATGACGACCTCATGGTCATTAATTTTTAATTATGCTCGGTTCAACGACCAGTATTCTAATTAATATTTTTGGTACGCTGCCAATAATCCATCAGACGAGCAACACATGCTCAGACGATCAAATATTCAACAATTCATCACATGAGCAACACTTGCTCAGATGATAAATATTTGTTCAAACCAAGGAATATTGGTTCAACAATCAATATTCAACGATCCACGAATGAGCAATACTTGCTCACTTCATCGTAAGAACTATACCTCTGTCTCATGACATGTTCAATTCACGAGTTTCAGAACATCATGTTCAACTCAACGACTACATGGACTCATCGTCCCATCAAACCACGAAGTCATCAATTGACTAACAAACCACGAGACGTCAATCGTGTCACTTGGGGGGATATCACTTAGGGTTTTGGTCTGGCGGTCTACGGCACGTGTGTTCAAACACACGATGGAATGTGAGCAAGTCGTGCAATCAGTTGAAGGAATTCACGAGGTAGTGGGTGGAAAATCGACCAAGTCTCCACACGTTGAGCAACTGGTTTCAAACACGATCTCCACTTCCCCACTCCTTGATTCCATCAACTGTCACACTTCATGGAATCATGGTGTCTACAATTCCAAGCAATATAAATAAGTCTCTGAATCATGATTGAATCATCATCAGTATCATCAATCTCACGTCATCGACAACACGAGATCATCAACTCATCAATTGAGCAACTACTCTCAATTGAGCAATTTCAATCACTCAGAGCTTATCGTATTCAGAATTCACACACCCACAATCTTTGATTACCATTGATTCCACACATTTCTCAGCTTCCCTCCTACAGATCAACCCATCCTCTCTTGTGACCGAATTTACTCTGGAACGGTCATTGTCTTGATTTAGGCCGGAGTACTACAGATTGATCTCTCGAATCTAAAGCACCCCCTTTGCAGCGGTGCATCTGTGTGAGGTTTAACATTTCGCTCGGTTCGAGGAGTCTCCTCCGTACGGTCGTCTCCTCAATTCCTTAAAAACCAGCAAATCGTTTTTCCCCATCTACAGATTGGCGACCACAGTGGGAGTCATTCTCTCGGTTGCAATCTCACAATTTCACAAGATGGTTGATCTCAGGTCAGGTTCAGTTACGAATCCTAACACAAACCGTGCTAGCACTAGCAACAACAACAATCAGAATATCCCGGAGACAATTCCGACCTCCAACACTGATGGTGGTGACACTACTCCTCCTCACCGAAGGTCATCCACTGTCCGGACGACACCCTGAAGAAGTCAGAGGAGATCCACCGCCTACCATTGCTGATCTTATCAAAGCGCAGGAGACTCTTGCAAAGAACCAGACTGACATGGCTGCTACACAGAAGGAGCTGTGTAATTATCTCAAAACTCTTACTGACAAGATGTCAGAGAAGACTCAAGAGAAGGGAAAGGAGAAGGAGAAATCCTCGGACGACGGTCCTGAAGTAATTCCAATCCATACAGTAGAAGACGACGAAGTCCACAAAACTGCTGCAGACAACTCATCAGCGAAGGGATCACCGAATTTCATCACTCGCGAGGATCTGGAGCACCTCTTAGAGAACCATGGAAAAGGCAAGACATCGCATGACCATCGTCATCAACCTCCTTATCCTGCCGCTACGCAGAGGATTCCACTCCCCAAAGGTTACGTTTCTCCAACTTTCACCTTGTATGATGGAACTGGCAATGCTCGGGAACATGTCTCTCGTTTTCTCGAAGCCTTGGGAGAACATGAACATAATCATGTCGTCCGTCTCAAGGAATTCTCAAAATCTCTGAAAGGCAGGCATACACCTGGTATAACAGCATCACACCAGGGACCATCAACAATTGGGGAGAAATGGTTAACGCATTTTACAGGAAATACTTCTTCGTGTCAGAACAAGTCACCCTCTCCGACCTTGGAAGAATGTTTCAGAGGGTCAGTGAAAATCCCAATGATTATGTGAAAAGGTTCAGAGTCCAAGCCCTGGATTGTCATGACCCAAACGTCACGGAGCAACAACTGGTGGACTTGTGCATCAATGGCATGCTCCCGGTCTACAGGGCCTTGCTAGAAAACCTTCGATTCCAGACTTTCTCAGAGCTTCACGAAGCTGCGAAGAGGTCGGCAACCACTGCACCCGCTCTTTTGGAAAGAGCAAAGTCTACAAAGACTGAAGATTCAAAAGACACTCGAGGAAGCAGGCGTCTGATCAACAAGCAGTATAACCTGCAACCTTCAACAAATGCTGTCGCGGAAGGGAGTAAGCGAAAAGCAGAACCACAACACAAGCAGACTTCCTCCACCCCTTCAAAGACACACAAGAAGGAGAATTCGAAAATCCCTCCTCAGCATACGGAAGATCCAGAAGCACCTGATTTTCCCTGTTCAATGGAAGAAGTTAATGAACTACTCGATGCCTGGATTCAAGACGGCGCAATCAAATTGCCTTATGTCAAGAAGGAACCAACTGAAGAGGCCATGGAAAATCCTCGGTATTTCGCTTCCATAGATACGTCAGCCATCCCACGAGTGATTGCAAAATTTTGAAGCGCATATTCAAAGAAAAGGTCGAATCAGAGAGCTCAACCTGGGGACTGAGGGGGTGCACAAAAACCCCTCCCAGTCAGAACTTTTACCATCTCCGAACCTCCTGTCAAGGAAACGGTCCAATCTCTGATCGAACATGTCTGCGAGCTGTTGTATCTTTCGAAAGCTCAAAGGAAAGACATGTTTGCTGCACTGAACCACATCGTGTCCGGAAGACGTCCGCTGATCCAAGAGACACCACCGGACCTTCAGCCACCGACACAGAAATGTATGACTGGGGACTGCTCACCACAGTGCACATTAAAGGAAATGAGTTCAAGAGGGCGTTCATCGATGTTGGTACCGCCGTCAACATCATCCCTTTGAAAACTCTCAGAGCTGCTGGTATTACTCGACGGGAAGCCACCCACGCTCCCATAGCAATCAGGGACCACGAAGGAATCTCCAGAAACGCATACGGCTTCATCACTCTCAAAGTTACGGAAAGATCGATCTGCACTGAGGCCAAGTTTTTCATAATCCGGGAAGACCCTGGATACGACATGGTCCTTGGGAGAACTTGGATTCATGCTGAAAGGACAACGATGCCTTCAACACATCCTGTCATCGACAAGGATTCCGAGTCGGAAGACGAAGCAGAGGACGCACACCGTTTGAGCATCTGGAAGAAGTAAAAACTCTGATGGGACTTACGCAGGAACTTGGAGATAATCCGCACCTTTGTCAGAAGGTTTCGAGCTCAGGCAAGTCTTATTCCTCCTCTTGCTCCAATATTACCAATGTTCAAATACGCTACTATGGTCCAGGGACTTCTCCCCATGAATAATTTAGCAGTCATCAAAAGCTACGAGTGGGTAACTTCACCTCAGCAATATTACACTCAATGGTTGGGTTCAGAACTTCTTCAAATCGGTCACTCCATCGAGAGGTTTATTGCTGAAGACTTGGCTAAGCATGATCAACACTATGCTGGATACTCTCTTCGCGCGAGTGTCCATACGGGCCACAATCGAGGAATTCCATCAAACAGGGAATTCCGAATCAGCGGAAGATATTCAAGGCACGATCGACCAAGCCTAACAAGTTTCATGAAGGGGACCTGGTTCTCAAAGCAGTTCAGCGCGGTCTTCATTCTACAAGGAACTCCAATTGGGAAGGACCATTCATGGTCGCTGAATCCGTGGCCGGAGGATACTACAAATTGACCAACACAGATGGCAGAACCCTACCAGTAATTCACGAAAATTGGCTCAAGGCGTTTATCTGAAATTATTGGACATTTAAGGTATTGGGCGTTTGAAGCACTCATGGTGTTGGGATTTAACATTTAGGATTTTCTTTCATTTGTATTTCAATTCCTCCAAAACATTTGCAATACTTGCAATCAGTATTTGAATTCAGCAATTTATCAAAATTCAGTTCATATTTCGTAAAAGAAAATCTCTATCAAATCTACAAGAAAATCCTCAACCATCAGTCAATCCAAAACCATCTAAATATCAAAACCCAAGTATAAACCTCACATCTCTCAGAAGTTCAGAAGTTCAAGAGATCAGCAAGAAAAGGCTTTCGCTCATCAGCATCCTTCAAGATTTGCAAAGCCGCCCTCTCCTTGTTCAACTCCTCGGTCAGCTTGGAAATCTTGTCCTCCTTCTCCTTCACAGCATCGTTGGAAAGGGTATGTTCTTCTCACATGAATCCTTGATAATTTATTTGCTTACGAAGCCATTTCACGTTGAGGCCAAGTCTTTCTGAATTCTCCAAGTTAAACTCCCAATCAAAGAGTATATCTGGAGTCACGGTATTCCTGGGTCTCGTATGCATATCACTCACGACACGCAAGATAACGCCTACTTGCATGATTAAAGCATAAGCACGCCCAGGGTTCCTGTCAACGATCATATGGCCGAACTTCTTCCATATCGTCTCATACAAGCGTGCATATCCAATGGGAACGCTGAATCCACCGACCAGTTCATGATACGGGAGTGAAGTGTTAAAGGGAGGATCGAAAGCGACCCCTGCAGTTGGATATTCATACACTATTATACGGTTCTCGGTCACTGGAGTGGCTCCCACGAAAGCAACAGTTCCTTCGGTATTCTCCGCTGCTGTCTCGGTTTCTTCTATCACTGAGGCAACAACCATCTGGGTTTCCATAAAGCAGTAGCGACCTTCTCATGGCCTTGAATGCAGGGATGGTTGTCTCTTCATCAATAACTCCGGAATGGTTAGAGTTATCATCGTTGGCTCCAGTATCCTCAACTTCGGTATTTAGCACCTAATACGAAGATTACATGAGGTTAGAGTCACGAATCCAAAGGAGATTATGAAACACAGTATACCAGCAAGGCAACATCATCAAGGTTCATCATACTACATTCAAGGCACGAAAATAACATGAAAGTCATGAAAACACATTTTACGATGAGTCCGTCTGAAGAAACTGAACTCTGCCTGTAAGGAGACGAACTGGGAGAAATCTACAAGGAATCGAGGATGGGTCATTCCATTCTCTTCGTATGGATGTCCTCTATGACATGTCAAAATTTCATGACAATCCGATGAACGAGCAGTAGATGTGGCCAAAATATCAAGTGATGCGCAATCTGAAAAAGTTCTGGAAGTCTCCTGGAAGTTTACTATTTCGCCTTTTTCAGGCTCTGAACGTGCTCAAAACTTAAAAATCTTTGTTAAAGCTTGGAAATTTTCCGGGCTTGAATTTGCACATGCAGATCATCAAAATCCGACTCCGGACGAAGATTCTACAGCGTTTCTACTAAAAGCTGGGTTCTGAATTTTCTGACGACGAAATTCGACTAAGTTTTCATATATTCACATGGGTTCTCATTCATTCATTCACAAGTCAGCACTTTTATACTTCTATGAAGAATATACAGGATATATACTTACTTGAGGAGTCTCCAAAGTGTCCAAGGGGTTGGAATTGTCCACATCAACGACAAGAGGAACATCACTTCCATCCGGCTCCGAATCTTGGGAATTACCTCCATTCCCATTCCCAGAGGATGATTGAGCCAGAATTCTCCATCTCCATGACATCCTCCTGTACACGTCCTTTACAATCAATATTTTCATCTATGAAGCACCACATTTGAACATGTGAAGAAATACTTACAGTTTCTTCGTCACTCAAATCAGCGATTGCTTGTTCAGTAGCAGAAAATTGAAGACCTTCAAGACGATGGAGTAAAATTCTGCAACAAAATTAACAACATTGGCTTCATGATTCTAATGTTAATAGCAATGAAAGTCACGGTGAGAAATATTGGGAACTCACCAAAGCACCAACTGGGGACTTTACGGTATTAGGTAACAGCTTATAACCTTTATGCCTGCCTTCTCCGCCATGAATAACCGCCTCAGTCTCTGAGAAATCTACACCGATTCGAGGTCGTATATTACGACCGTCCTGTGGTGAAATCCAGTAATAATCAGAATACAGTTCTTATAATTTCGTGAAGATTATATGAAGAAACATACCTGAGAGCATCCTGGAGACGACTTTCGTTTATCACCAGAAAGATACTTCAATCTTGGTCGACTGGAAATCATCTCAGCCGAAGGAAGATCCTTGAATGGAGGTCTGGGAAATCTTACAAAGCCACGCAAACGCCCAAGTTGCTGGTCCCAGAATTCTACATAACCTGGGGTTACATAGGCGAATCTATCAGAACCAGGAAACCAGTAGCTACTCCCTTCCACGTGAGTATGATCCAAATGAGTCCTGAGTTGCTCAACTGATGGCTTCCTTCTCCGTATGGTTGGAACACACTGATCCATACCCATTTGTCGAGCTGCTCTATCAATATTATACTCCTCCACTGAAAGCTCTCCAAACGTGACTGATAGCAAATGACCAGGAGTGCAACTCAACATGAAAGATCTTTCACCATCACTCAGATGCGCACCAGACGTCAAACTCGTGCCTTCTCCAGTATTGAAATTCATCGGCTGAGAAACATAATCAGGGACTGACACCCACAGGGGAAAATTGAACTCAGATTCTTCATCTAACACATCAATAAAACGTATTTTAGAACGAGGTTGCTTGGTGGACCAACGCATGATCCTAGCATTATCTTTCTCAGGGAAAGTATGGCGCGCATCAGTATTCGGTCCTTGCAGAACATTACGTGGAGTAGGTGCATAATTCTTAAAATGCTCCCACATCAAAGCTTGAAGAAACATCGTGTTGGCATAACACTCAATCTTCATAGAGCCGTTCGACACACTGGAGTCTATAATCAAGGAGTCCAGGTTGTAATACAAGGAGCCTAAGAATAAACTACCTATCGGAAGTTGCTCACCTTAAGCCATCTTAATAGAAAAGGGAATCACAAAAGGCTTCAACAAGTTTCCACTGTCTTCAAAAACGTCTCTGGAAAACCATAAACATAAGAAAGCAGCAATGGGTAACATACCGTCGATGGGTTTATCAGAAACCTCGTCTTTAGGCCACCAGTGTGTCAATCAGGAAGCATAGCATCCTTTACTACCAGCCTTATTTGCTTTCTCCATTGCAGCTGTCAAGACATGAAAAACGGCGGTCTCCTCATCTGAAAGATCCCTAAGAAGATTGCCCGTGATCGGGAGATGCATCAGAGCCGCCACGTCTTCCAAGGTAATGGTAAACTCTCCCCATCTACATATGAAAGTGTGAGTGGGAATGCACCAGCGAGCATACAGAGCCACAATACCACTTGTGTCATGATAAATGAACAACTCTCCAGAAGCTTGAATAGCTCTCGTCACCTGCGCCTGGTCGAGTATAGTCCTCACATGAGGAAAACCCAACATATGCCTCGCCCAGCCGGCAAATTTCTCCAAAGGTCATCGAGAAAGCTTAAACTCTATGATTGATGAGGCGAAGGCCCCTCGTTCAAGACAAAATCGAATCACTGTCTTAGGAGACACCAATTTCTTCTGAGTAACAGTTCTGGGATTTATCAAAATACGATACACTGAGGATTTCAAATGTTGCTCAGCTCCTGGGATATCTTTTTCAAAGAATGCATCATCTATGTTCGGGACATTCTTAATCCCAGGGATTTCGTCTTCGTCTCCCCCAACGGAAGTTTCATCCATGCATGTCTCATCTCTGGAGGTGCCATCATCAACGCACATCTCTTCCCTCGAGGCGTCTTCATCTTGGGAATTGGACATCTTTGCTAAGTAGCTGAAAAGGTTCACACTACATTCTACTTCAGTATGCCGTCCAGATATAAATCAAGGAAATACGAGCAAAAATGGTAACTCTTAACTCTTACCTTTTATACTTCCACTAACAATAGTGATAGTAATGCTAGAGTTAACACCCCAAAATCGTTCGTCTCTTCGAAAACTGCAAAAACGAACTACACTTTATTTAATTTTCGAAACTGATTTTTCATGAAATCACGGACACAATTTCCATAATGTGAACATTCATACAACTGACCTACGAAGTTTACAACAATAAAATATTTCATCATAAATATATTGTCTATCTTCGAAGGTTCCTCAAAACCCACGTTTCTGATTTTTCGAAAAAAAACAACAATTAATGCAACTTGCATATATAAATTCTCAAGGAATTTTATCTAATGAAAAAAAATTCATGCAAATAAAATATACCATCATATTTTACACAATATATGTCACGGCTACATATATATATAATTTTTTTTCCTTTGTATCGTCGTTATTTGCCTTTAAAACGAAAATTTATTTCAAAAAATATTGTGAAAGCTCACATCTCATACATATGATAAAGTTTTGTATTTACATGAAATCTCATAATAAAAATTTTATCACTGGACACAAGTTCATCATACATATTTTCCTTCGTGTCATCATTATTTGTCTTTAAAACGAAGGATTATTACGATTTCATGAAAATTCACTTCTTTTATGATGAAACCTTGGTGTACATGAAAGCTCATACACTAAGTTTTATCACTGGACCTAGGTTCATATTAAAAAAAATCTCTCCTAAATCAGGGATTATAGTTAGTTTTCAAAACTAACGATCGAACGAACATACGTTTTCAAAAAACGAGGGTTTTTTCATAAAACTCACACTAATATACACACATGTATATAACTTCATCATGATCAAATCATGAACATCTCATGAGGATCATAAACATCAGAAAACAAAAAAAAACGTACCTTGGAGCGCCGACTGGAAATTGGCCGACGGCGGCAGGTGGTGGTCCGGCGGCGGCGGGAAAACTCTCCTTCCGTGGCGTGAAGGTGATGAAGGTGCTGGTCGTGTGTGAGGAAAAAAAAAGAGGATTAATCCCTTTTATATCAATTTTATTTCCAAAACCTAATTTTCTAAGGATTTCCTTATTGGGCCCGACCCGCGAATCATAACCGACCACGGACTCGTCATCCAAACCAGCGGTTCAACACCAATTTATGCTCATCAAACGATGCTCCAATCATGACATTGAAGCCTTCATCAAGTCGTGGTTTGCTCATGCTCTATAAATCCGGTAACGTCTCAACTCTCGACTAAGTTCAATTACTGGTATTATTATTTATGGACGGAAAATCACCATTTAATCCTCACTAAGGAACACAACTTTCCTCAGTAAGCAGGGGACTTAATGTAGATGGTGGATTTTTGACAAAGGCTAAATTCGTAAACTCATAATTATACGAAACTTCGATTCAGCAATCGGACGTGAGTATCGAGACATGGGTCTCTCATCGAATTCTCAACGGAGAGTACTTTCTCACAGAGTACATGTAGATATGTAGTCTCACAACTGGACAACGGCATATCTCATGAATACTGAATACTTTCAGTGATTATTTCTATATAGCATCACGAGATGGACAACTCCTAGACAGCTTGCTCTGCTAGTATAGAGCGATAACATCTTCATGAACAAACAACGAGTTTACCCTGACTATATAAAGGATATGACTTACCGACAAGCTCATATCGGGATAATTAATGCTCCTAGACAACTTGCTCTGCTAGTATAGAGCCACAAAGTTAATTATTCCTAATTAAGATTGATTCTGCCGTGACATTCACTACTGAATTCCCGGAATAATCTATTATTGCTCCTATTCCATGGTCGAATCCACAACTGGTCCCATGGAATGGCAATAACAATTGCTCATATTTCATGGTCGAATCTGGTCCCCTAGGATGAAAATAACAATTGTTCTGATTCTATGATCGAATCCACAACTTGATCTCATAGAATAGCAATAACTATATTATCTCATTACTCCTATTTCATGATCGAATCCACAACTGGTCTCATAAATGGTAATAGATAAACCTTAATTACTCCGATTCTATGGTCGAATCTACGATCCCATGGAATGGTAATGCTCACTTGATTATTTTGAATTCGTAGTCGAATCCTCAGCTGATCCTATGAATTAATAATAAACATCTTATTACTCAGTTTTGTGAATTATTCTCCACTGAATTCCACAATTAGTAATAAATAATCAACAACCGGGCGTCTGAGCTACCTCTAAGTAAACCCTGATTCGAATGGTGAAGGTGTATTCAACGATGATACACTAACAGTCACCGCATGAACGAGTATTTCAAAAATACAACAAAACGATGAACCTATGCAAAATAGAGAAGAAAATAAATAAATAATTAAAAATATTGACCAGGGTGCTGGGAGCACGGACACACGACCGACCGACCGTATCGTGGTCAATACTACGCCAGTTTTATATTTTTAATGCATTTTTATTATTTTCCATGATTTGATGAAAATCCTCTCATTTTATCAAATCTCCTTCGTCTCGAGGAAACTCCTCGGTTTCATGGTACTTCCATAAATCCATAAAAAATAATATAAAATTAAGGAAAGGAGTGTGGGGCATGACCATTGGCCAACCGATCATGCCTTGGTCCCAACCGGCCCCATACCCACTATTCCTTATTATTTTATTATAAAAGGGAGCCACTAAGGCATTTATTAATCAAAATCAATATTACAAGAGATGGTGGGTATCCTAGCAACAAGTTGGGCACCAACACCTTTCTGAATAACAATTCCTAGCCTATGAAAAAGAGAATTGCCTATCTTAAAGTTGGCATCATGTCCTACCATGCAATTCCTTAATCTCTTCAGGAAAGTTAATAAATCCGTACTAAGCTCTCCAAAAGTGGAGAAAGCCAAAACACCGAATCCATATCCGAGAGAAGTGCAAACATCTAAGTATTTAGTGTTCTTGCGAGTAATTGCTGCAGAAATGGCGTGACATGGTACGAAGTGGCGTAACTTAGCACTGGTAAACGGAGAGACCCCAGTGACATCGAAACAAACATCCTTACCATCTATCCAATTATAAACCATGATGTCCGCTGGCCGAAAATCCTTATTATTGATGACGCCCAAAGAAACCTCTTTTCTAGCCACAACCCCAGCTCTGTAACACATGTCTGCCAGAATATATTTTACTAAATCATGTCTGAATTTAAGCCCGACCTCGCTAGCACAATGGATAGCGTGGTCTCCAAAGATATCCATGAGTTTGCCACAACAGGTACATTTATTACCTTCCCCAAAAAGGGGTATAGCTAAACGATATTGTAAGACCGAGCTAAACTGCCTGGAACCAACTGCCTGGTTGAGCCCAGGAATAGGTATTTCCTTAAGAAAATACATAGCATGATCAGATCTATTACATTGCCAAACAGTAGCTTCACGTGTAGAAAAATAAAAGTGAGTAAGTACATTTTCCCTGATAGCTCCAAAGTAGATAGCAGCCAATGACTTCATGTAATGAGGGGCGGCATCATTAATGTTGAAATCAGAGAGGGGGATCTCACAAGCTTGTGTGAAACTCTGTAAAGTAGTATGGAAACCAAGGCATAAGTCGGTTGTAGCAGGCAGCCTCAAAATAGAATTCTGCAAATGCTGGGTCTGTGCCTGAGATGCAAGGTAACAGTACTGCATAGTATCTGTCATAGTAAGAATACCCAGACCACCATCTTTGATGGGGAGAGTGGCTAGTCGCTGTTGGACTAAGCCAAAACCAGCCCCATCTCCGACTATAAGACGACGAAGATATCGCATAAGATAATCATCAAAGCGCGTGGCAACATTCTGAATCTCCTTGGGGCAGGTAGTGCGTAAGGAAAAATATAACCTCGAAACTCCAGTACAGTTGGGCAAAAGCAAAAGTTCACACTGAGGATCATGCAGCTCTTGAATCTTGTAAATGAGCTGAGAGGTTTTGTCAATCCTGTTCAACACCACATTACTACAAAAGTTCATATCTAGGCTGACTGGTCCACCAAGCAATTTAACACCATCATTTGGCTTACCAATATTCGCAGGAAAGGCAGTATCGGAATCCCTTCTCGGGTCATAAGAGGGCCAAAATAGTTCAGTCTTCGAAATATTCAAATGTAACCCGTAGGCAGGACCGTCCTCTTGGAGAATCTTCAATGCCTTAGACACTTCCAAAGTGTCACCTGCGATGGTGCCATCGTCTAAATACCAGGCATGGAAATCCAACATACAAGTGGATGCAATCTTCTCGATAAGAGGGTGTAAAGCTAAAGCAAAAAGAAGGGGACCAAGAGGGTCACCCTGCTGAACCCCTTGTGCCGAGGAGAGTAAGTGTTCCTGATAATATAGCCTGGCGGGTTGCATATAGCAGAATTCAACCCAACGAGAGATGCTAGGGCAGTGTGTTCTTACCTCACGGATAATAGTAGATCGATCAACCATGTTGAAAGCGTTTTAAAAATCTATCAATAATATAGATTTGGTGTTATCAGATCCATGCATTTCAAGCAATCTATTCGCCGCATGTAGAATACTTTCTCCGCCGCAAGGGATGCCAACTCCATATTGGTGATTGCCAAGATAGTTGTTCAAGTTTTTGCAAACAGAAGTAGCTGCTAACTTAGAACACAGCCTGCGCCATATGGTGCCTACAGCAATTGGTCTCAAACCACCACCAGGTTTAAGTAGTGGGGTTAAGGGGGCACTGGCTACAAATATACCAAGAAAAGGAGGGCATTTACCTGAAAGCCACAGGTTCACAACGCCAGTAATCGACAGCAGCAAATCATCAGAGATCGCAGCACCAGCTCCACTCATGGCTTCCAACAAATGCTGAGCACGTAGACCGTCTCTGCCACAAGATGTCCCCTTGGGGAAGCTCTTAAGGGCTGCAAGCACAGCCTTGGAATCAACAGTCAGAGAAGGTGTTGAGACAGCTTCAGTGGGTATAGTAGGGGGTGGAGCATATGGGTGTTTCTGCTGGAGTTCGAACAAAGTGTATGCAGTAGGTTGAGAAACACCACTAGAAGAAAGAATGCGAATTGCTGCTGTGTAGTGGCCATAACTCAGCTTTTTACGACAGGCTTCTATATGTCTCGTCTTCTTTTTGATAGGAGCACGCTGTGTAGAAGCTCTTTTGGTCAGGCCAAGCAATTGTTGTACCAAACTGATGCAGCCGGCAGGTTCCCTCCAAACCAACAAAGCTTTGTTAACAGCAGCAGTCTGCAACTTCTTTCTCGTACCGGAGCGTTCCTCACTGGAGCTCTGAGGTTCATACAGGTTTAGTGTACAAATTGGCAGCAATAACAGTCGTATCCAGGCCGCAATGTTCATGGGATTAACAAGAACTCTAATGCATACTTGAGAGCACGCGAAAAATGTAACCTGCAGTGTGGAGGAATACTAACAGTTGTATGTATTTGTCGTTGCAGCATCAGGTTTAGTATCTCCACATTAAGGCCAGCAAACTCTTCATCACCTGCAAGCTCTTCACTCACTGAAGCCCCTGCACCAGCATTATCCACTGCACCAGGCAAAGCAGATTGAGGTTTCGCAACACCATGGATCAGGAAATCTGCACCAATTCCATTGAACGGCCCTGGAACGACATCTGCAGCATGCAACCTGTTTTTGCAGGCCATTTTCCATGTATGAGTAGTCATGCATTTGGTGCATAACCAAGATTCCAACATCAACAGGTTGCTTTCCCATGCAGTGAAGCAGCTCTCGTTAGTCTGAATCCTTTCAATGCAAACCAATATGGCATCATCTGTTGGAAAGTGGTGGTCTTTCAGATGTCTTGATAATCCACTCTTGGAGTAACCCAAACCACCAGGACCTCCTTGACATCCATCAAAAGTTGCGAAAGGACAAGGAAGCTTATCACTCTGTGAAGAAACCTGCCATGCATTCCTACAGACTGAAGAAGATGAGGCCGTGGAGGATTGGGAATCAGGGTTGTCATTCTTACGGACTGAAGAGACTGAAGAACGTGTTTTGGGCATAGAAATCCTAGGGGAAAGCTGCGTATGAACATAAAAACCCTAGAAGAAACCTGCCATGCATCCCTATATGCAAACAAACAATAAACTCAGAGGAAACAGGGAGATTGTACGTTGAAATCACGGACAAAGGCAGGGGAGATTTCTGGTTTTCAGTCGCCTGAAAATCCCCCACACAATCGCCGGAGCTTCTCTTTCCTAGGGTTTATTATTATTATTATTATTATTATTTTTTTTTTTTCTCTTATTTCATGAAAAAACTCCTTGATTTCATGGTATTTTTGCACAAATCATCAAATAATAATAAAATAATATAAATTATGAAAACTTGTGGGACCGGTCCTTGGCCGTCCGGCCATGCCTTAGACGGTCCCATACGCCCCTTTGTTTTATTATTTTATTATTAATTTTCCTTGAATTCATCAAATTCCTTGATTTCATGGTATTTCTCTCAAATTAGGAAAAATTCCCTCAAATCATCAAAAATACCTTAAAAATATTAAAAAATTATGAAAACTCTTGGGACCAGGCCCAAGCCGGCCGGCCATGCCTCCACGGTCCCATACACCCTTTTTTTTATTATTTTAATATTTTTTGCTTCCCTGAACTCATGAAAACTCCTTCAGTTCATGGAAACTCCCTAAATTCATCAAATTTCTCAAAATTCATGAATTTTTCATAAAATCATTATAAAATTAGGGAAACTCGTGGGACCAGGCCCTAGCCGGCTTGCCATGCCTTCCACGGTCCCACACTCCCTTGTTTTATTATTTTAATATATTTTTTTTGCTTCCTTGAACTCATGAAAACTCCTTCAATTCATGGAAACTCCCAAAATTCATCAAATTCCTCAAAATTCATGAATTTTTCATAAAATCATTAAAATATTATAAAATTAAGGAAAAGGCACTACCGGACCATGGTCACGACCGGCCGACCATGCGTTGACCATGGAGGTCCCACGCCTCCTCATTCCTTATTTTATAATTATTTTTCATCA
This sequence comes from Papaver somniferum, assembly GCF_003573695.1. Taxonomy (NCBI): domain Eukaryota; kingdom Viridiplantae; phylum Streptophyta; class Magnoliopsida; order Ranunculales; family Papaveraceae; genus Papaver; species Papaver somniferum. Next base: position 185,577,357 of record NC_039360.1, on the reverse strand, counting down.
TCTCATGGTGTTTTCCTCAGTTTCGTCGAAACCCTAATTTTGGCATATTTTCTCGAATGAATGCTCAATTGCACGCCAGAAAATATCAAAATTATCAGGACTGAGACGCGGACGCCTTGGGGATACGGGCACGCTATCTTGACCGACCAACATTGACTCTTTGGCTCACGGAAGCCAGTCCCATCAATTTTCACAGTTTTGACCTAATTTGCACAATTGCTCGTATTAGGTCCAAAAATCTCCCAAATACTTTGGATTTTCATGAAGTGATCGTCAGGCGGTCACGGGACAACCCAGGGCCGGTTTCATGACTCCATGGTCGGTCCTTTGCCTCATCATAATTAATTAGGTTTTCTCACCATGGTTAAGCCAGCATTTAATCATTCTTTCACCAACAAATCGTCAACTCTTCAGGAGTTCTTCGTATTTGCTCACGTGATCATATGGACACTACATGGTTTATCCACGGTCCCATGTAGTCGCTCCCTCCTTCGTCCCATGGTTTAAATTCTGACGAACCATGAATTGATCATCAATTGATCGAATTAGGGTTTCTGAATCCAAGGATCATCATTCCAGATTCTAACCTTAATAATTTTATGACGACTTCATGGTCATTAATTTTATTAATTATGCTCGGTTCAACTTATAATTAATATTTTTGGTACGCTACCAATAATCTATCAGACGAGCAACACATGCTCAGACGATCAAATATTCAATAATTCATCACATGAGCAACACTTGCTCAGATGATAAATATTTGTTCAAACCAAGGAAATATTGGTTCAAAAATCAATATTCAACGATCCACCGAATGAGCAATACTTGCTCACGTCATCGTAAGAACTATACCTCTGTCTCATGACATGTTCAATTCACGAGTTTCAGAACATCATGTTCAACTCAGCAACTACATGGACTCATCGTCCCATCAAACCACGAAGTCATCAATTGACTAACAAACCATGACACGTCAATCGTGTCACTTGGGGGGATATCACTTAGGGTTTTGGTCTGACGGTCTACGGCACGTGTGTTCAAACACACGATGGAATGTGAGCAAGTCGTGCAATCAGTTAAAGGAATTCACGAGGTAGTGGGTGGAAAATCGACCAAGTCTCCACATGTTGAGCAACTGGTTTCAAACACGATGTCCACTTCCCCACTTCTTGATTCCATCAACTGTCACACTTCATGGAATCATGGTGTCTACAATTCCAGCAATATAAATAAGTCTCTGAATCATGATTGAATCATCATCAGTATCATCAATCTCACGTCAAACTGACAACACGAGATCATCAACTCATCAATTGAGCAACTACTCTCAATTGAGCAATTTCAATCACTCAGAGCTTATCGTATTCAGAATTCACACACCCACAATCTTTGATTACCATTTATTCCACACATTTCTCAGCTTCCCTCCTACATATCAACCCATCTCTCTCTTATGACCGAATTTACTCTGGAACGGTCATTGTCTTGATTTAGGCCGGAGTACTACAGATTGATCTCTCGAATCTAAAGCACCCCCTTTGCAGCGGTGCATCTGTGTGAGGTTTAACATTTCGCTCGGTTTGAGGAGTCTCCTCCGTACGGTCGTCTCCTCAATTCCTTAAAAACCAGCAAATCGTTTTTCCCCATCTACAACCCCCTTTGCAGCGGTGCATCTGTGTGAGGTTTAACATTCCGCTCGGTTCGAGGAGTCTCCTCCATACGATCGTCTCCTCAATCCCTTAAAAACCAGCAAATCGTTTTTCCCCATCTACATTGGGGAATAAACATTTTTGGATAAATCAACTCGAAAAGTTTTCTAAAGCACCCGGAGGAAATTTGCTATGCGGACTCTCACTTTGGTTAAGGGGCACCTCAATTACTAAGGGGAACCTCAATCACTATTTGCACCCCAGGGTGTCACCTGCTAAACGCACCCCCATCTCTGTTGGGGGAGGTCATCTTCTTCATTCAAATTCCAAGTTTTGGCGGGAAAGTTTTGCAGCGGAAGGACATAATTAGGGTTAGTGATTTGGGGGTGTATTAAAGAGATTCAATGGCTGAAACTATTTGGGATAGCTTGAACCAGATTATCAGGCATGGTATGAGCTTCAGAATCAACTGAATCGGGCTGGTTAGCCGTGTGGAAGCAAAACAGGGAACTTTGAAAACCCGAGACTTCTGGTTTGGTATTGGAGGATATTTGGCCGGATTCTTCACGTGATATGGATTGGTATAACCCTGTTTCGTCTAAACAGGGTAGGTATATGACTTGGATTAACTTAAAAAGAAGATTTCGACGTAAAACAGAGAAGAAATATTCTCGGGATTTTCGGAGCCGCTTGTTGTATCTGCGTGTGACCTGAATATGTTATAATCGATCTGCTACGTGTTTGGATGAAGAATAAATTATATTGGACTGTGCCAACTATATCCAGATGCGTGAGAATGTAGAGAAGAAAAATATAAGGGAATAATATCTCGGAAAAATTGCAGAGAGTGATTGCGGAAGATTTTGGAGTTATTGTTGATATTTGGAGGATCTGTTGGGTATATATAGAGGTCTGGGACATTGTAGAGAGGTATGGAGAGTTAGGGGACGAAATAGGGCGAGAAATCTAGGTTGTAGAGATGAGACGGTTCTGCTGGTGAAGAAGAACACGAAGAACATTATATTATAGAAGACACACGTATTGCTACAGTGCCAACAACACTTCATATTTATCGTTCTTTATAACAGTTTGGTCTGTAACAAATATAATTGTTACAAACCCGGTTTTAATTGTTTTTCTCTTATTTAATTATTCTGAACACCTTTTGAGCAATAAAAATGAATTTTGAGTGTGTTTCCAACCTAATGAGCTAAACCCCAACACTGAGACGACAGAGGAAGACAAATTTCATACATGGGTAAAATTATTTAATTCTTTTTAAGACTTTTGCATTAATTTTAATTGAAATATGATTTGAATTAATTGGTTGTCATTTAATTTGATGAAGTATGCTTAGATTAAATGTTATGATACATCATGCTTAGGATTTACAACTAATCTTTTGAGAATCTACCTTGGCAAAATCAGAGTCCATGTTAATCTTATTTATTGAGCTTAAATTATTGAGAATAAATAAATTGAACCCTATGTTATGAATTCGACGAAGTCCTAATCCCAATAACTCTCTTCATCCTGTGACAATATTTTGTGTATATTTTTTCTTTTATTTTAGTTTATTAACTCTTAAATCAATCTCATCAAGTCCGAGTGAACGACAACCTTCTTACCACTATATAAAATTCGATCAGTAAGGGACGGATGTTGTTGGTGGAATAATTCGAAAAGTGGTGTTTGAACCTTCCCAGAAGAGTTGATAAAGGCACCCTGGAGTTTTCACTATCTACATCCCAAAATTTATCTTTGTACCCCACGAATTGCTATCCGCACCCCAGGAATTGCTAAATGTACCCCAGTTTGCTAAATGAACCCCGGTTTGGATAAGTGGTCGTCATCTTCAACAATTTAAACTTAAAAATTGGCGAGAAAGTCAAATCTCAACTGGCACAATTAGGGTTCGATATTTGGTCGAGTTTTAATGAGACTAAAGCCCTGAAATTTATTGGGTTTGTTTCTATGACTTAAACAAGGCTAGTATGGGTCTTTTTTTTTATCAGAATTGGCCGGAACTCGAGTTGGAGTAAAACAGGATGTTTGGCCGGAATTGTTTATCTTCTCCTACGGAATTACCTGGTTATGATTTGGACGAGTTTCTGTTGGACTTTCTCATGGTTTTGGGTTAATATGGGTCTGTTTGGATAAAACAGGATTGGTAATTCAGTTAGATTTGAAAGGCAAGGGTGATTACGTGGAACAGAGGTGAAGATGTTCTCGGTTTATTCTTCATACTTTACCGAGATATCAATGCTATTTTTTGGTAGATTCTGAAGAGTTTAAAGCAAGATTGAATTTTTACCATAACAACAGGGATGTTACGTGTTTTGGAGTTTAAAACAATAGGAATCAAATCTTTTGATTTCAGGGATTATCGACAACACAGGAAAGTGAGGATATCTCGGTTTTTTGGAAGTTTTGGGTTGAAAACAAAGGAAGTTACGTGCAGTTTGGGAATGTTTTCAATTACACAGTACACTATGATCCTAGAACTATATTTCATTGGTTAGAAAAGGTTTTGACAACACAGAGAATCCATGAAGAAAAAGGGAAAGTCCGAGACTTGAGAGGAAAGATAAGAGAATATTTATCGAGACTTTATAGAGCCTGTGGTGTATAAAATGTTCGCTGGAGGTCATAAAGGGCATACGGAGAGTCTGGGAAAAAATATAAGCTTAGAATCGAGAAAAATATAGGTTTAGAAAAATTCTTTATGTTGTTGCTCAACCAAGAACACGAAGAACATAGGCCGTTCAAAACAATCGCAGTAGCAGTCTTATATTCAATCGCAGAAGAACAATATCGTTCATTGTTTAAGTTGCAGTACATCCTTCACAACTAAGCTATTGTAACAGCTTCGTGGATGAATACCTTTAGTGACCAAAAATCGTTGTAAGCATATTTTTATCTTTTTGAATACAATGATTAATCAACTTTTCTTCAATTTTCGATCCATGAGTAGCTAAATCTCTTTTATAGGGTTTTGGAAGAAGCTATTTTTGATGCGTAATTTTTGGTAATTATTTTCTTTGACAAAAATACTCTAATATTGTGCTTTTTAAATTATTAAAAATTTTCTCTTCTTTATATGCTTCGTGAAAATTGTTTTGGGTAGTTTAGATACCGTTCTTTTATAAGCGAAGGAAAATTAGGCCGTAGAATAGTGACGAGAGTCATAAAAAAAAGAGCTTGTAACGATTATATTTTCCAAAGCATGAGATTGGGTTCGAAACTGTTTTGAGTAAAGTAGGAGTATTTTGTCAAAGAAATTGTTATTGAGTTCACAATATTGGAAGTAGTGGAATCCAAAACCCTAGAATTATCTCTCCTTGATAAAAAAAAAAAAAACAAAGTTATCCAAGTTAATTAGTTTTTCTTTCATTAGTCTAGAACCAATTCTTTAAAAATTCCGAGAATCGAATCCCTTTCTTACCACACTTCAAAACTACATCAACTAACAACCTTGCTACCTCAAATTTCGCATCCACTTCTCCAATATGTTTGCTTCTTCTTCCAGGTAGAATTGATATCGAAATATCATTATGTTGTCATCCTTATGCAAAACAAAAGGATAACAAAAACCAACCTTTACCAGAGAAAGGTTGAAAACCAGTTTTAACAATTGCAAGCAAAAGTTGAAAACCTTCGAAACACATATGTTTTTATGCTAAACCAAAACCGATTCAACATATTGTGATTTTTTCACATATTGTTTCTACCAGAACCCCTCATGATCCTTTGATAAAGCCTACCAACATGGGCTGGAACTTAATCCTACTAAATCAAAAAGTCACCCAAACCATAATGGTTCACAATATTATGAGATCGAATATCAAGGTAATAAAACCGAAATCAAACATCCCATAAACATCCATAGAAATAATAAAGCATTCAAGCACAGACTATGTAAATCAAAAACCATCATAAGGAAAATTATAAATCAAATAATTTTATTCATAATAGTTTTATTCATAATAGACCTAATACAATTATTGAAAGAAATCAAAACTTGATGTATATTATTCCCTTCTCAGTTCTTGTGAAGATTGCTTTCAAAAACTGGATTCAAATTCTTCTGAGCACTTCCCTTTTCAGTAGATAGTTTGTTCATCTCAAACAGTTGAGAATGAAGATTATCTAATACTTCTTTTGAATCCTTTATCACGAGCTCATGATATCCAATGCAACCTTTAACAGTAAGAATCTGTTTCCATAAATAATCTTGAGAGTTACCATGAAGAGAGTCATCATGAGTTTCAGTCATAACTGATGCGCAAAGTGCTAAATCATCAAGAGATGACCCTTCTTTTACCAATTTCTCCATTGAAATAAACTAGTCTTCTTTCGGACATGAAGAAGATATATAATACGAGATAAAATCACGGAATAATTTGGTTTATGGAAACCGAAACTATTTTTCCCAAAAATAAAAGATATCCTTTATTTTTCACTAAAGAAACATATATGAACAACTTGCCAAGATTTATGCTTCCTCACAATCAGAATTTTGGGCAACAAGTGAGGATGCATATTTCCACACAATCAGTGTATGTTGAGGTGAGACTTATTCTCACCACAGTTAACAAAGACATCCTTAGGATGACTTATAAACACAATAGTCTGTGTTTCCTTCTGTTTTCTTTCTCTTGTAATTACAAGAGTTTGCAATCTCCTTTTGAGACCTCATAAACTTACTAGTCTTCTTTATTCCCTTACTAAGAGCTTTGATAAGTTTATTTTCAAGAAGGATTGTAGTGAAATTATTTTCTCCACATGAAGAACTTATCATATTATCAGAAAACCTAGTTTCCGATTTTCTTGGTTTTCCACCCAATTTTTCTTGTTCAGATTTTACCATAAGGGTTTTATCTGAGAGGAATTTCAAAAGTTTTTCAAGTACCAACCTTAACCTTTTGTTTTCCTCAATCTCCAACTCACGTTGTTTTAGGAGTTGATTAGACTCGCAGAAATCATCATTGTTAGAGTTGGCAAGGAGTGCATTACACTTAGATATTTCTTCATTGGATTCTTCCTCCAGAATATCATCAAGAGTGGAGACACAAGCTTTGTTGCACTTTTGATTTCTTCTGTTGGGACAGTGTTTTGCCATATGTCTGGATCTACGACACTTGAAGCATTGTACTTCATCATTACCCCTTTTATGGCAAACCGATAGTGTATCAGGAACATGTTTATCAATAGATAAGATGTCCTTTGTTCGTTGCGCTAGAAGCACAATAGTTGAGTCAAGCTCTTTTTCAACATATACCTTGTCCTCTTGGCAACGTTTCTTAGTTTCATTCTTTGGCAGAATTTATCTATCAAAGATCTTTAACTTTCCTACAAGAGAGCTTCGCATAAAGTAAAGAAAGATCATTACCTTCTATTATGGCATGTTTCTTAGACTCGTATCTGGGTGGTAACGATCTGAGAATTTTGCATACTATTTCCTTTTCAGGTATAGCCTTTACAAGGAAGACAGATGCATTGACAATCTCAGAAAGTTTAGAATTAAACTCCTCGAAAGTATCATTATCATCCATTTTGAGTTGTTCCCATTCAGATGAAAGGGAAAGATGTCTAGCTTCTTTTTCAGATTCATCTCCCTCTAATACGCTCTCAAGAATATCCCATGCCTCTTTAGAAGTTCTACAGGTCAGCATATGATGTAGAAGGCCATGACCAACAACATGTATGATGGCATTCAAATCATCCGAATTTCGCTTTGCAAGAGCTCTTTCTTCAAGAGTATAAGACGCTAACCATTTAAACTCTGACTCCGAATAATCCATCGGTTGCTGGTATCCGTCTTCGATTAATAGCCAAGTATTAAAATCCCGGGATTGAAGAAAAGCTTTCATAGCCGATTTCCATAATGGGTAGTTTGTTCCATTAAATCTTGGTGGTACGTTAATGAATCACTTATTAGATTCATTCTTATAGGTTGGATCGCACCAAACACGGATTGTTATATCTTTTCGTGTTTGCGTGCTCTGATACCAATTGAAAAGGAGAGGGTACCCAAATATACCTCAAGCTAAAACTTTTCCTACCTATAAGTCCTTTCTTCGAAAGTGATTGTCTATGGACTGAGTCGAGACAATGCAACTAATCGGTTCACACTTCGTGTGATCGTCTATGGATACGAGATCGAGATAATACAACAACGAAGTATGTTTACTTGATAAAAAGGTTCAGACTTAACCAAACACAATAGGATTGCTTATCAAGTGAATAGGAATTAACGTTTGTGTAATTTACTTTAATTATAATAAAAAAATTATAATGCGGAAATATAAAGTAAATGACACAGCAAGATTTTGTTAACGAGGAAACCGCAAATGCATAAAAAACCCGGGACCTTGTCCAGAATTGAATACTCTCAGGATTAACCCGCTACACAAAATTAAACCTACTTCGTATAGTTGAGACCAAGCAACTAAACCTATCGTTCACCTAGTTCCGTCTGTATTCCCACGCCTCCAACTTATGAATAAGTCACATACTTGGAACAATTCCTTTGGTTCGTATTCCAAACAGTAAAGGAACAACAAATTTGTTTGGTATCAACTCTATTCAACCAAGTGATGTGAGTCGGACAAAGGCTCTTCTGTTTATCTTAACATAAACTCCTTCGTAAGGTTCTTAGATCTATCTTATGTTCAACTACCAAAGGTAATTGTTAATATTTTGCAATCAATACTTTTAATCACAAAAAATTGTGTTGATGCCGATCTACAAACTAATCAATCCAATCTACCACAAGGATAAACCGATTATCGTTGGATCCTCTTATACCGAAACAAGTATTGTGCACACCAAATATTATGAACCCCAAATCAGAAATCTTCAATATCTTCTTCGTCTTCAAATCTTCTTATATCTTCAATAAACACCTGCACACAACAACTTGAATCTCTTGTAATCAATCACGTACATAACGTAGTCTGTTAACAATGGATTATCACAAGATCGTCTTTAGCACTAAAACAGTCTAAAGATCCCTGTCGAAACTTCGATCTAGTTTGAGTGAATCTTATATCAGAAGAGAAGATTCTCAAGCATAAAAAAATAGGTGCAATCAAAGTTCAACCACCGTCAGTCAATCAAATCAATCGAAAACACAAGATAAACCGCAATTATCTAGTTTCCCACCAACGATACTCGTAGAGCTTCTTAATCCCAAAGAAGACTTTAAACTGAGCGGATGTAAGAGATTTCGCCTAATTAGGTTACTCTCCTCTCTGAATAGGCGGCTACACCAGTAACAACACAACCGAGGAAGTTTGTTGTCACGAAGGATTAGTTTGCTAGAAATGCAAACTTCAAGTATTTATAGACAAGGAAGTTTGGACACCAAGGAATTTCCAAAACAGAAAATATTCTCAAAGATATTCAATATATTCCAAATTCGGTTTTCATAATTCCTGGAAATGCTTTGACCAAAATAATGACCGAAAATCTCTTTGGAAAATCTCAACTAGTAAATGCACATTACTAATTCTCATTTTCCTAAAATAAAATTAACAACCTTAATTAAAAGATTCTTAACTTATTTATATTTCGATCCTGGGATTTTCTTCCTGTATCTATTAAGGAATAACTTTGAACAGTAAAAGATAAACATTATTGTACGTGTTCAAAATATGTCGACATCCTTACTTTGTAAGTCCTCTTTCATACTTATAACCTTGAAACCGATTTGCCACACTTCCAAACAAGTTTAGAATTGGTTCATCTGACTTTCAAGAACTATGTGATTGATCAAGAACACTCAATCACAATTCATGGGTTTAACGGTTCTACCAAAACAAGTTTCGGTTCTACCTCCATGTGAGTATTGTGCATAGTCACACTAGCTTTCCAAAATTCGGTTGACTAGGTACTAGGATCGGTTCCCCACATATATATGGTATCTAATTTATATGTGTTGCACATGTCCATAGGATCGGTTCCCCTTTGCCTAAAAACGTGTTGCACGTGTCCATAAAATCGGTTCCCCTTTCTGCTACAAATTTGTTGCACCTCATACAAGGATCGATTCCCATTTGTGATGTGTTGCACCTTTTTATAAGATCGGTTCCCCTTTACCCAGATTCGGTTCAAAAAAACATAAACTCGATCATACCATCTCAGGTGATTACTTAAGATCGGTTTCACTAATAAAATTCATACCAATACATAAGTCAGGCCTTTGTGAATAGTTTTACCAAGAACACAAACAAGTCGCGAGCGGTTATTTTTCCTTTTTGATTCATAAACAAGTTTATGAACTTACTTCCTTAAAACACATGTAAAAATATTATTTCCTAGGATGAAATCCTCACCTCATACCCATACATAATCGCAATAGCATTTAAACGATTATGCCGATGTCTTATTGTAGATGGTGGATTTTCAACAAATGCTAAAATCGTAAAATCATAATTGTACATACTCCTGATCCAGCAATCAGATAAGTATTGAGGCTCATGTCTCTCATCGAAGCATGAAAGTTCATGTCGCAAGAACCTCTGACTGAGAATATTGTCTCTCGGAGCATATGTAGATGTGTAGTCTCTCAACTGAGGCAACGACATATCTCATGAATACTGAGCAATTTCAGTAATTAATTCTATGTAGAATCGAACGATTGGACGGCTCCTAGACAGCTTGCCTGCTAGTATAGAGCAATAACGTCTTCAGGATGTAACAATGTTTGCCCTGACTATATAAAAGAAATATGATGCTTCAACAAGCTCATATTACTCAACTATCAAATAATTAATGCTCTTAGACAGCATGCCTTCTAGTATAGAGCCATCAATTAATTATTTTCTAAATCCTTAAATTGATTAATTAAATATTCGGAAACATTCTAGTTCTTCATAATATTTCATTACTTCAATTCGTGGTTCTTCCCAGCAGAGTTCCATGAGTTAGTAATAAATATTCAACGTGCGGGAATCTGAGCTGCTATCGAGTAAGCCCCGACCAAAATGGTGCAAGTGTATTCAGCAATAATGCACTAGTGAGCACCTGAATGCACAAACGAGCATTCCAAATGTTGATGGTGGTTTTTAGTTCAGGGTTAAGATTGTAAAACCTCGCATTTAATGTGCCGTCACTCTGCAAGGAAACGGAGCCATGTAAAAGTGGTGAGTGTTCAACCTCTTCACTGGCGCATTTATTGAGCAACTCAATATTTTCTCATGAAATTTATCCAGAATGGTGCATGTAGCAACAATCCCAGATAATATGTAAATTTTGGCACCTTGCCTGTATTACTCGGTTAATATAAGTTTGTTTGAATGCTTTCTGTGCTACGTTCCCCGGTTGAACCCTTAATGTTGATATGGCATGACAATTTGTGTTCACTCGCAGCAGAGTAGCACAAATTTCCAAGTATCAAGGTTAAGGTCCTTGCATGAAGTATTTAATCGGAAAGCATACTTCTCTCTGGAAATAAACTTAAAGAACTCTGTGTCAACACATAGAATTCAATCAATTTTGTGATAATTCACAAGATTCAGATATTACCTGACTAATTTGCAAAAATTAGGGTTTTGCGCCCTGCGCAGTATATTAGACCTTGCCTATCGAAATTAAGCCGAGGATAACTAGGTAATTAATCCGCCATGGATTAGTAGGTGCAAAATCCTACCTAAAATCAGAAAACAAAGAATAAAAGGAGCCGCAGAATAGGATCATCAAGAAAGGAAGGTGTGGCCATGCCATAGGCCAGCCGACGCCACTTGCAAATGGCCACACCCCATGTTGCTCAACCGACCCCTATTTCCTGTCGGCCAATCAGGTCACCTTAAACCCGCCACACATGAGTTGTGGTTGGGCCCATACTTGCTGTCCATATTTCCTATCGACCAATCAGGTCGCTTTAAACCCGCCACACGCACACCAGAAGTGTGGCCACGCCCACGCTTGGCCGTCCCCCTATTTTTCGACCAATCAGGTCGCGTTAAACCTGCCACAGTAGTAAAAGAGGCAAAGTTATGCCAGATGGTCATGATGCCAAATTGGCTTCCCAAAAGCCGCGCCAACATGCTAATTGGCATGCCAAACGTGCATGCCAAACGTGCCATTCCGTTCCAGCGTGCTAGTGGCATGCCAAACATGCCATGCCGCGCCAATACACTAATTGGCATGCCAAACGTGCCACTTTGCCTCAGTAGCATGCCGAACATGCCAAACGTGCCACTTTGCCGCAGTAGCATGCCAATCGTGTCAACATGCCATAAATAGTGCGCCAACGTGCTAATCCACTTCTTGTTTGTGGCCAAACGCCATAACATATTCCAATTAGGGTATTATAAACGGCTGTTCCTTAGTGGCATTAGTCGAAACCCTAATTTGCAGTTGTGAGTGGGGAAAAACAATTTGCTGGTTTTTACGGAATTGAAGAGTCGACCGTTTGGAGACTCCTAATGTTGAACCTCACACAGATGCACTGCAAGAAGGGAGTGCTTTAGGTTCGAGATATAAATCTGTAAGACCCCGGCCTAAACCGAGAACAATGGTCGTTCCAGAGTCAATTCGGTCACAAGAGAGGATGGGTTGATCTGTAGGAGGGAAGCTGAGAAATACGTGAGATCAATGGTGATCTGAGATTGTAGGTGTGTTGTGAATTCAGCGTGAAAATGATCTGAATGATTGAATTTTTCTCAATTGAGAGTAATTTCTGTGAGTTCGTGTAGACGAAAGATTGTCTGTATGAACTTTGATGAGAAACTGCTCGTTTTGGCGAATGTTGTTCGATTGTTCGAAAAAACCTCCGTCTTTTCAATCAGGATTCAGAGACATTTTATAATGTCGTAGTTGAAAACACCATGATCCCATGAAGTGTGACAGTTGCTGGAATCAGAGAATAGGAAATGGGGAAATCATGTTAAAACCAATTACTCATCGTGCAGAGACTTGGTTAACTTTCCACCCACTACTTTGCTGACTCTTCCAACTGATTGCACGACTTGCTTTCATTCTCATCGTGGGTGAACACACATGTCGTAGACCTCCAGACCAAAAACCTAATTAATATCCCCCATGTGACACGATTGAAATATTGTGATTGTGGAGTCAGTTGCTGACTTTATGGGACGATGAGTCCATGTAGCGCTGAGTTGAACATGATTAGCAAATGTTTCGAAACTCATGAATTTAATGTGTCTGCTGAGACGAGGTATCATTATAACCTAAGACGAGAAAAACTGTGTTGCTAAATTGTTGAATATTGAGTTGAACCAATATTCTTTGATTTTAGCAAATATTTCTAGTTTGAGCGAATATTGCTAATTGAGTAAATATTGCCGGTTCGAGCGAATATTGCTAGTTTGAGAAAATATTGCTCTTTTGATAAAATTGTTGGTAGCTGGACCAAATAAAATGTTAATTTAAGTTACTGACTGTAGAGTCGAGCAAAATAAATGTGAATATCAATCATAGAATCAACATAAAATTATCAGAGTGTTCGAATTTGCACAGAATCATGTTTCTGCAAAGCTCTGGATTCAAAACCCTAATTTTACCGAAATGATGATTTTATCTCAAATCAACACGGGACCGGCTAAATGGGATGACGGGTTCACCATATAAATCCCAAATGCTCGAATGAGCAAAAATACCAAAGTCTCTTGAGGACCAGTTGGTGAAAGAATGATTAAATGTTGATTTAATCATTTACTGAAATAATGCTCGTGTGAGCAACAAATCATAAAACTTGATGTAGAAAATATGAGGGGCCGACCAAGAAGTCATGAGACCGGTTCTTGATGGTCGTGGGACCAGTAGATGGTCGTTTGAGTGAACTTCCAATTGTTTGGAAAGAGTTCGAACCTAATATGAGCAACTGAGCAAATTAGGTTAAAATCATTAAAACATGCGGGACCAGCTGTTTGCAAGCCTCAGGCTCACCCTTGGTCGGTCAATGGGATGTTCCCATGTCACCATTGTGTCTGTGCTTCAGTCCTGAGAATTTTGATATTTTCTTATGCACGTTTGAGCAACATTTGGAGAAAATATGCAAAATCCATGGTTTTGCTGAAACCGGCAAAAATACATGAGATGATGAAAATAATAAATAAAACAAGGAATTACATGGTGTGGGACCGGCCACGGCTAGGGCATGGCCGGCCGGCTGACACGCGGTCCCACATGCTTTTCCCAGTTTTATGTGATTTTATGTATTTTTCTCTGATTTAATGGAAATTCCATGAAACTGGAGAGTTTGGCGAAATTAGGGAACTTCCATGAGATGAGAGACATAAATTAAAATATGAAAATAGGGAATGGGAGTGTGAGACCGTCAATGGTCGTGGCATGGACGGCCGGCCAATGGGTGCGGGTCCCAAGGCACTCTTCCCAAATTTATGTAATTTTGATGATTTTAGATAATTTTCATAAAATCAAAGGGATTTGTTGAAAACCAAGATATTTTGTTGAAATCAGGGAGTTTACATGAAATCAGGAAACAAAACACCAAATAATAATAAAATAATGGGCGTGTGGGACCGGCTAGGGCATGGCCGACCGGCTAGAGCCCGGTTCCATAAGTTTTCCTAATTTTTTAATATTTTCCATGATTTTAGATAAAATACATGAAATTAGGTAATTTTAGGAAAAATTCATAAAATCAAGGAATTTTCATAATTTGAGAAGGAATAATAAAATAATGGGACGTGAGCAGTGGGACCGGCCACGGCCAAGGCATGGCCGACTGGTGCTCGGTCCCGCGACACCTTTCCCTAATTTTATTATTTTTTGATAAAATCATGTGATTTAGATAAAAATACATGAAATTAGGTAATTTTCATGATTTTAGAGAAAATTCATAAAATCAAGGAATTTTCATAATTTGAGAAGGAATAATAAAATAATGGGACGCGAGGTGTGGGACCGGCCACGTCCAAGGCATGGCCGATTGGTGCTCAGTCCCGCGACACCTTTCCCTAATTTTATTATTTTTTGATAAAATCATGTGATTTAGATAAAAAATACATGAAATTAGGTAATTTTCATGATTTTAGGGAAAATTCATAAGATCAAGGAATTTTCATAATTTGAGAGAAATAATAAAATAATGGAGACATGAGGTGTGGGACCGGCTACGACCAAGGCATGGCCGGATGGTGCTCGGTCCGCGACACCTTTTCCTAATTTTTTGATAAAATCATGTGATTTAGATAATTTCATTGAAATAAAGGAAATTTGCTCGAACGAGAGGATTTTCATGAGATCGTGAAGATAGTAAAAATATGGTAAAATATAAAATTAGGCGCGGGACTAGTCACGGCATGACTGGCCGGCTGGTGAGCCTAGTCCCCTGGGGCTTTTGTTTAATATTTTATTATTATTATTATTTTCCCTTCCTATTTTGCATAGGTTCCTCGTTCGTTCGTATTTTTGAAATGCTCGTTCGTGCATTCAAAATGCTGGTCTGTACATTATCTTCTAATTACACTTGCACCATTTTTGTCAGGTCTTATTCGATGCTCAGATGCCTGTTCCGTTGAATATTTATTACTAACCTGTGGAATTCTACTGGGAAGAACCACAGATTGAAGTAACGAAATATAACGAGGAATCGTAGAATATTGCTGAATATTCAGGCGATTAATTTACGACTCGTAGAATATTGCTGGATATTCAGACGATGGCTAGTAGAATATTGCTGGATATTCAGACGATTTAAGATAATTAATTGTTGGCTCTATACTAGAAGGGATTCCTGTCTAGGAGCATTAATTATCTGAGGGTTGAGCAATATGAACTTGCTGGAGTGTCATATTCCTCTTGCATAGTCGGGGAAAATCTGGTTACATCCCGAAGACGTTGCCGCTCTATACTAGCAGACATGATGTCTAGGAGACGCCCAATCTTTCGATTCTATACAGTATGAGATGTGACGTGGCCTCAGCTGAGAGACTGCAAATCTTCATCTTCTCTGAGGTACTTTCTCCATTAGAGGTGGCATGAGCTTTCATGCATAGAGACATGAGTCTCGATACTCATCCGACTGTCGGATCCGGAGTAATTACTGAAATTGCTCAGTATTCATGAGCTTTCATGTGAACCAAGATTTTACCTTAATAGATGTGAGCTTTCACAAAACCGAAATAAACCTCGTTTTAGAAACTTATGCTCATTCGAGGAAAATAGATACATGTAATTTTATGTATGTAAATTCATGTTCAGTGATAAAACTTTGTTTATGAGCTTTCATGTGAACTAGTATTTTATCACAAGAGGTGTGAGCTTTCATAAAACTAGCATAAACCTTCGTTTTTAATAAAACGCTAATACGAAGGAAAATAGATTTTTTATATATATGTAGCCGTGACATATTTTATGTGAAACATGATGACATATTTTATTCACATGGATTTGTTCTTATTAGATAAATTCTGAAAATTTATATGAACAAA
This sequence comes from Papaver somniferum, assembly GCF_003573695.1. NCBI lineage: Eukaryota > Viridiplantae > Streptophyta > Magnoliopsida > Ranunculales > Papaveraceae > Papaver > Papaver somniferum. Next base: position 185,561,279 of record NC_039360.1, on the reverse strand, counting down.
TTGCATTAATTATTGTTTTGTAAAATCAAGATATGGGTTTTGAGTAACCTTCAAACTATACAACTTATTTGTGATAAAGTCATGTCTTATTGTAAATATCATAGTTCAGTTGTGTGAATTTTCACATTATGAAAATTATGTACAAGATTTTATGAGAAAATCATTTTCCATGAACTAATGAAGTGTTGTTCGTTATTGCAGGTTTCAAGGAACGAATTGATTTCGTGTGTTAACTCTTGTATTGCAACTACTATTGTTAATGAAATTGAAAGAGGTAAGAGTTCAAGATTTACCGTTTGTATACACCGGCGTTTTTAATTTGCATGATTCCATCATCTTATTGAATTCTCGGATGACTAAACCATTGTGTGGATTTCACAGCATCTTTGCGAGGATGTCTGATTCTCCAGCCAATGACGCCTCCAGAGATGAAAGGTGTGCAGATGATGATATCTCCATAGAGGAAGCATACACGGATGAGACTTCCGTTGGTGAGGAAGACGAAACACCTGGAGTCAAGAATGTCCCAAACATAGATGACGCATTCTTTGAGGTTCAGGAGCCCGAAAATCGTCTCAAGTCACCGGTATATCATCTTCTGATCAATCCCAGGACGGTCATTCAAAAGAAATTGGTGACTCCTCGTGCTGTTATTCGGTTCTGTCTTGAACGAGGACTATTCCAGGCTTCAATGATTGAATTCAAGCTTTCTCGACGCCCCTCAGAGAAGTTCTCGGGATGGTCTAGACACATGCTGGGATTTCCTCGTGTTAGACCTATGCTGGATAGAGCACAAATTACCAGGGTCGTTCAGACATCTGGAGATTTGTATATCTTTCATGACGCACGAGGTATTGTAGATCTTCTTGCTCGCTGGTGTATCCCAACTCACACATTTATATGCAGCTGGGGAGAGTTCACTATTACCTTGGAAGATGTAGTTTCTTTGTTGCATCTTCCAATTACAGGTAACTTTCCTGAAGAACTTTGGACGGCGGAAGAGAAAACAGTTTCCAAAACTTTAACAGCTGAGATGGAGAGAATCAACAAGGTTTTTGGTAAACGTTTTTACGCTCATTAGTTGACACATTGGTGGCCACGAGACGCCCCTCTTTATGAACCCGACGGTATGTTGTCTATTGCTACTTTCTTGTGCTTATGGCTGTCCAGAGATGTGTTTGAAGATGCTGGTACCTTGTTGAAGCCGTTTGTAATTCCTTTCGCTATTAAACTGGCTCAAGGTGAACAACTTCCGCTCGGTAGCTTATTCTTGGGTTCTTTATATTCTAACATGGTCTCTTTAGTCGTAGACTCCAGTGTTTCGAACGGTTTCATGAAGATCGAATGCTACACCAATACGATGTTTCTCCAAGCCCTGATGTGGGAGCGTTTCGAGAACTATGCACCCATTCCCCGTAGTATCTTACAAAGTCTGAACTCTGCTGACGCTCGACGTATCTTCCATGAGAAAGATAATGCTAGGATTATGTTCTGGTCTACATAGCAAATTCAGTCCAAGACACGCTTCATTGACGTATTAGATGACGAGTCTGAGTTCAACTTCTGTCCTTGGGTGGTGGTTCCTCCTCACGTTTCTCAATTGAAGACTTTCAATGCTGGAGAAAGTAAGTATTTGAAATCCGGTGCTGATTTTAGTGATGGAGAAAGATCTTTCATGATGAGTTGTACTCCCGGTCACATAATATCAACAGCGTATGGAGATTTTTCGGTGGAGGAGTATAATATTGACAGAACCACCCGTCAGATGGGTATGGACCAATGTGTTCCATCCTTCAGAAAGAGAAGACCATCAGTGAAACAACTTAAGACTTGTTTAGATCACACACATGATGAAGGGAGCTCCTATTGGTTCCCTTTTATTGATCGAACCACGTACGTGACTCCAGGTTACATGGAATTCTGAGATCAACAGCTTGAGCGTCTTAATGATTATGTGACGGCCTCCCAACTTTTAGTGAAGGATCCCCCTTCTTCTGAGATGAGTGCTTCTCGTCCCAGACTAAGGAATATTTCTGGTAGTGACAAACAAAAGACATCTCCAGGAGGTTCGCCCGGTATGTATTCTTTTGCATATTCCTCATACAATTCGTATAATCGTCTTTAATTACTACATCAATTTATTTTGCAGGAGGGTCGTGCTGTGAGACCTCGAATTGAAGTGAATTTCTCAGAGGTGGAGGCAATTGCCCACGGTGGAGAAGGCAGGAGCAAGAATTGCAAGTTGTTGCTCAACACCATAAAGTCCCCAGACGCCTTTTTGGTGAGTTGTTGATATTTTTCCGTTGTGACTTCTTCCATCCGCATTATCAGGATCTCAAAACTAATATTTGTTATTTGGTTACAGGACTTTGCTCCGTCTAGTATTGACGGTCTTCGATTCTCTGCTGCTGAGCAGACAACTTCTGATTTGAGCGTTGAATAAGAACTCGTCGTGAGTAATTTTCTTTACCATCGGACATAAAAGTTTCATGTGAAGATGTTAATTACTTGATAATATGCCCAGGAGGATGTCATCATGGAGGCGGAAAGTGCTGATGTTCGACCTTCCTATGAGAATATAGATGAAGGCGCTTCCAAAGATTCGGAGCCAAATAGAAGTAATGAACCCCCTGTCGTTAATACGGACGATCATAATTCCTTGAGTACTTCGGAGACCTCCAAAGTAAGTATATACCCTGTACCCTCTTCATAGAAGTATGAAAGTGATGATTTGTGAATGAATGAATGAGAATATATGTATATATATGAAAAAACTTGGTCGAACTTCGTCGTCAGAAAATTCAGAACCCAGTGTTTTACCAAAAACGCCGTAAAATCTTCATCTGGAGTCGGATTTTCAATATCTGCATATGTATCCTCGAGCCCAGGAAGTTTCCAAGCTTTAAAAAAGAATATTTTTAAGTTTTGAGCACGTTTAGGGCCTGAAAAATACGAAATAGTAAACTTCCAGGAGACTTTCAGAACTTTTTCAGATTGCATGTTGCCCGATGTTTTGACCACAGATCCTAGATCGTTCGCCCAATTGCCATGTAATTTTGACACGTTGTAGAGGACTTCCATACGAAGAGAATGGTATATGACCCAACTCTAGACTCCATACCAATTGCTCCCAGTTAGTCATTGAACACAGGGCAGTGTAAAATTTCTTCAGCTGAGTTTCTTTGAAAACGTGTTTCATGACTTGATGCTACTTGTACTCGTCTTAGATGCATGATAAGGAACTTAGACGATGTTAGTTCACTTACTTTCTTAATTTTATAATCGTATTGGATTTCCATCCTTGTAATCTCAAATATGTTGTAGTAAAAAGTTCGTTGAGGCTTCTGAAGGCAATGAATTTTAGACTTAATAAAAATTTTAAAACAAAGAAAACTTATTACAAAATTGACTTCAAGATATTAGAAAACAACCAAGACACTGATTTCACTATTAACATGAATAAATTATGGTAAACAATCCAAAACTCTAATTATCTTTTAAGACTCTTATTTCTTAATTCACAAATAATCTGGAAAATTCTCAAAAATTAATTGTATCCCTAAGCATAGATTATCTAAACAAAGCATAACCTATCTAATTGAATCATAATTAATGAAGAAAATTTTTGCAAACAATTAAAAACTCTGCAAAAGCAGTGATTGAGTGAATTATAAATTATAACTTAGAGAGAATAAATAATTACCAATTATTCATGCGTAAATAGCTTCCTCATTGTCTTGGTTGTGAGAGAATTAGCCACTCATCATGTTGGAAAACCTCTCAAAGAATTTCATTGATGCTTAAAAATGGTTTACAAATGATGAGAATATGAGAAATACAATAAAACCGGGTTTGTAACAATTATATTTGTTACAATCCAGAGAACTACGACCCTCGGTGGCAAAATAAGACTGCTGCAGTTGTGTCGCAAACGCTGTAGCAAATAAGTCTGCCTGTAAACTGCGACCCACAGGGTGAGTTGTATTCACTGTTCAAAAACGACCGCTGGTGCAGGTCCATTCTTCGTGTTCTTCAGTGTTCTTCAATGGCAGCAGCAGCAGCAGGTGGTCTCTCTGCAAGTTCGATTTTTTTACTCTGTGGTGCTCTAAACTTCTCCCAATCTCTCCGTCCCATTCTATGATATCCCAGCAGCCTATTTATACTCAACAGCCCCCTCGAATCTCGAGTTAAATACCACAAATTCTCTATTATTCGGCAGTAAATAAAAAATATTCTCCGGATATTTTTTTCTTTATCCGAGCATCTGCAGCTGTCCAACCTTCCTTATTTTCCTTCTACACGCCTCTGCAGAGTCCAAACTCCATCCAAACACGAGCAGTACACGTTTCAATTTGTTGTAATCCCGTGATGGAGTTTTCCGGCCACGTACTCCCTGTTTTCTTCACCACGGCAATTCCAGCCAAACTGGGTTGAAACAAACACCCATACCAGCTTTGTTAGGACATATCACAACTACCCATTAAGTTTCAGCCCTTTAGTCTATCCAGAACTGCTTCAAATTTCGATCGAAACTTCATCCAGTTTCAGTGCTTCTTTTTCCCGCCAAATTTAATTTTCAAACGAAGAAGATGGTGTCCCCCTAACCATCTGTAGGGTGCGGATATCAGCTTCCTTTTTGGGGTGCCCCTTAGTAATTGAGGTGCCCCTTAACCAAATCTGGGCTCCGTATAGCAAGTGTCCTCCGGGGGTGTTCCGAGTGATTTTTCGAGCCGATTTTTCCAACAATATTTATTTTCCAAAAATACCTAAAAATACACAAAACACCATAATAAGGACGAAAACGAGTACCAACAATACGAAACATTGAGGACAAATTAGACACATAAATGCTTCTATCAAATACCCCCAAACTTATTATTTGCTAGTCTTCGAGCAAAACTAATAATAAATAAAACCGAGTTAATCTCGGGAGGGTTTACCAGAGGTGTACCCACAAAACCATTACTTCTAATTGGTCACAAGTATCCAAAGAGCTATGAGGACATACATATTCTCAACCTATCTCCAAGTGACTAGAATGCCAGAGAAATTAAAGGTGTCAGCTCTAAAGCTGACTGAAGAAAAGGGAGACACATACGCAACACTGCTAGATAAAGAGATATCCGCTACACAGCTAGATAAACATTGTAAGATGCGTCCGCTGCTTTACAGCTGGATAAGATTAGGAGAGAGATAAAGATGAGAGGGATATCTTCTACACAGCTGGACTAATTACGTGTGATGAGTTAAACCAGTGCTAGAAAGATCTTGTGCCAGATTGAAAGCGGACTAACAAAGCAACCAAATGTATCTTTCTTCGACTCTCTCATAGTGCTCAGTAGAAACAACGTCTTCTTCGATCTTCAACTGTTGATGATAAACTATCGAACCTCATAGAACCTTGACAATTAACTCTTCTCTTCGATTTCTTGCTTGACTTATAAATTTCTACTTCCCTTTGGCCTTATTGAACAAAACGTAACGATGATTTTTTTCATTTTTCATTTTTCATTTTTTTTTTTT